>NC_053399.1:56717669-57029961 GCF_905171765.1 Bufo bufo
GGGTCAGTAATTTTGAAAGGTGCGCATTTAGTGCTATGGCCTGTGGATGGGTGGCTGGGTATTTGCGCTTTAGCTCAAAGGCCTGGGGTATAGACATCTGTACGCTGCGCTGGGACACAGAAATGGATGTGCTAGCTTATGGTGCTTGTGAAGGTCCAGGTGCAAGGCAGGAGTAATCCAGGGATGGGCCAGCACGTAACACAGGGGAAGAGGAGGCAGTGATGTGACCCGCAGACACTGGTTGTGGACCCAGGTGTTCGGCCCACCTATTAGGGTGCTTTGATGCCATTTGGCGGATCATGCTGGTGGTGTTGAGGTTGCTAGTGTTCACGCCCCTGTTCATTTTGGTACGGCACAGGTTGAAAATGACAATTATTTTATCGTCCGCACTTTCCACAAAAAAGCACCAGACTGCGGAACACCTACCACTTGGCAAGGGAGATTGCCACTAGGGGGTGCTCCGGGGAACAGTTGCGGGCCTGTTTGGTGTGGCCCGCCTTCTCCCTTTTGCCACCTCACTGCCTCTTCCAGCCTGTTGCGGTGCTGCAGATCCCTCGCCCTCTGTACTGCTGTCCTCGCTTGGCTTGCCACCTTCCCAGGCTGGGTAAGTGACTTCATCGTCCACCACCTCCACTTCCACTTCCTCACTCTGGTCATCCTCCTGACTTGTTGACCTAACAACAACCTCAGTTATTGACAACTGTGTCTCATAAACCTTGTGAAACACTAATTGCTGTTCCCCACTGTCATCTTCTTCTGACTGTGGATGCTCCAGAGTTTGGGAATCAGGGCACAAGATCTCCTCATGTCCCTCTTCAAGCGGGCTTTGTGAGAGGCCCAAATTAAGGAATGGTGATGAAATCAGCTGCTCGGAATATCCGAGTGTGGGATCACTTGTTTGCCAAGACTCTCCATGGTGGGTGGAAGGAGTATCAGGGTGAGGATTCTGTTGACCAGAATCTTGGCTACTGAGACTGGACTTTGTGGAAGACAGTGTGGTGCTTAACCGACTGGAAGCATTATCTGCTGCAATTTAAACGACCACCTGGTCGAACTGGTCTGACTTCGAGAGTGGTGTCCTGCGCCACCTTTCAAACTGGGACATGAAGCTAGGTATCGTGGATGAGTGTGTTTCTTGTGCTCTGGCAGCAGTCACCGTTTCACCGCTCACAGGGCCACAGCCTCTACATGCATCAGCAGCACAGCCACTTCCCCATCCCTTACTGCTCGGCTTGA
Source organism: Bufo bufo (assembly GCF_905171765.1). Lineage (NCBI taxonomy): Eukaryota > Metazoa > Chordata > Amphibia > Anura > Bufonidae > Bufo > Bufo bufo. The sequence continues at coordinate 56,718,906 of NC_053399.1, forward strand.
GCATATTAAATGGTTTATATGCTTGCAAGTATGTCACGTACAATAGCACAGGTTTTGTAATTATATGCGCAAATAAAGTACATAGAATGTCACAGATATTTTTAAACAGGAGGTATAGCGCAAGTAATGTCGCTGTCACCACCAACTAATAAAAAATTACATTGAATGAATGTCACTGATATTTAGGATGCACAAAAGTTATACAGGAGGTATAGCGCAAGCATTGTCGCTGTCACCACCGGCTAATAAAAAAATTACACTGAATTAATGTCACTGATATTTAGGATGCACAAACGTTATACAGGAGATGTAGCACAGGTAACGTAACTGTCCACAGCGGACACAGTCTACAGAAAAAGTACACTGAATGTCACAGATATTTTTAGGCTGCGTACACGTTACACAGGAGATGCAGCGCAGATAATGTCGCTGTCACGAGCGGAGAAAAAAATGACACTGGATGTCACTGATATTTCGGATGCGCTAACGTTATACTGGAGATGTAGCGCAGGTAATGTAACTGTCCGCAGCGGACACCGTCTACGAAAAAAGTACAGATATTTTTAGGCTGCGCACACGTTAGACAGGAGCTATTGCAAGCAATTTAGCACAGGTTGTGCTAAAAATATATATTGCTGCCAGATACAACTATTGTACTTAAAAGGACTTTTGGGTCTATAACAAGTATAAAAACTAAAATATTCATATTTCACTCCCTACACGATCTCTCCCTTCTGCTCTCCAGCTCTCCCTGACTAAGGCATCCTGCACACGAATGTAGGTATCCCGTTGCCGTATTGCGGACCGCATATGCGGAACCGCAATACACAGGCACCGTTCCGTGTTCATTCCTCATCACGGATGCGGACCCATTCACTTGAATGGGTCTGCAAATCTGAAGATGCGGAACGGAAGCGCAGAACGGAACCCTACGGAAGCACTACGGAGTGCTTCTGTGGGGTTCCGTTCCGTAGTTCCGTTCTGCAAAAAGATAGAGCAAGTTCTATCTTTTTGCGTAATGGGCGGATCATGGACCCATTCAAGTTGAATGGGTCTGGATCCATCCCGGAGGCTGCATGAACGTTCTCCGTGCATTGGGGACCGCAAATTGTGGTCCCCAATGCACGGAACGGAACACATACGTTCGTGTGCAGGAGGCCTAAGACTGAGCCGAATACATGTCATCGGGTGCTATATAGTACCTGATGACGCGTTTCGGCCAGCCAATCACTGTAATGCCAGTAGCCAACATGGCTACTGCATTACAGTAAAGGGCAGTACTTACCTGCACGTTTATTGGCTGGCATGCATGCTTGCCCAACACTACTGTTTAACTGTTAAATGTGGTAAACTGACCAAGATTGGGAAACTGAAAAATGTGTTGATCTACATATATTTGATATTAAAAATATAGGTAGACATCATAGGTAGAAATTAGCAATTTCTGTAGTAGCCATTGCCGATTCTAAATTTCATCTGTGACTTTCACATGGAAAAAATAATTTTGTACATTTTATTGCACAGAGATATGCTGATGTTAGGCACCAGAATATTGTGTGACTCTGCTGAAAGATACCTATTGTCAGCTGGATAATCCTTAGCCATGGAGGAATAAACCTACCCAGCACTACTATTATGGTACTCTGTGCTGGTATGAACTGTTCAATGTTGTGCAATACATTTCTACCTAGTTACACAATCAACTGGGTAACTGGGTAGTAAGGATGCTTCTACTCCAAATCCTCACCCATCTATCAACATAATGAAGAAATAATTGGATTCATCATGTTGCAGTCCCCAGTGCTGAGGTGCCCACTAGGGTCATACATTCCTCTGTTTTGAGATGAAGTAGAGACTAGCGGAAAACCCATAATTGCCATAATAGGAATTTGAGGATGGGTGGAGCATAATTTTTAATTTTATATCAAGACACGGAGGCTCCTATTGCTTAACCCTTTCTTTACTGAAACCACACAGCAGCAAAGAAAAAGGAATAAAACAAACAGTAACCTAGGTGATAACTTCTCCCCCCCACAGGTCCCGGTATAAAGGGACCCCTCCAGATAAGATCTTCCTCTTTCTTTGCTGCTGCCACTCAGATAAGTACCTACTACATTCTGGATAGTACTTTTCGCTTTCTGTTCATTTACCCCCCCCTTTTTTCTTTTTTTTTTTTTCTTTGGTCTCTTCTTATTATTGTTTTGCTTTTTGTACTATATCTATATCTATCTATCTATCTATATATATATAGAAGAAAAAGTCCAGCGGGAGCACCACCAGGAGTCGGGTGCAAAATCCACAGAGGCAGCGGCAGTACCCCAATAATATGGCTTGAAAAAGATAGGACTGCACTCCAGATAAAGTGAAAAATCAGTGGAGCTTTATTCACCCATAACTTTGGCAACTTAGCGACGTTTCGGCTCACAAGAGCCTTCTTCCAGCCTCTGGAAGAAGGCTCTTGTGAGCCGAAACGTCGCTAAGTTGCCAAAGTTATGGGTGAATAAAGCTCCACTGATTTTTCACTTTATCTGGAGTGCAGTCCTATCTTTTTCAAGCTATCTATATATATATATATATATATATATATATATATATATTTAGATCCTTAGGTTTTTCCTTTTCAGGTTTTTTTTTTTTTTTTTTTTAATCCTTCTCACCACCCCCGTCTTTTTTGGCACTCAGTGGAAATCTTCCCCCAACGCCCCTTTCCTTTTGTGGCTCTCACCCTTGCCCGCTCTCGTCTGGCCTCTCCTCTCCGTCCCCATCTTTCCGGCGCTTGTCTTTCTCCAGCTGCCCGAGATCTTCGGGCGCCATCTTGTTCCTTGTATCTCCTCCACTCTTTGCCGGGTGCCCGAGATCTCGCAGTATCTGGCGAGATCTCGGGCGCCATTTTGGATTCCCTCGCCGGCGATCATATCTTCGGGTTAGTTACGTGCAGTCTGACTGCGGCCTGCTCCCCACGTGCACTGTATCTTTCAATAGTTGGCTCGTTCACCCCTCTATTCTCCACTATCGCTAGCTGTATATACCTCATGTCCTCCCAGCCCTCTGACATAAACCCCTCATCTGCCATAGTTATGCAGGATCCTCCCTCCAGGGGTCACGCAATCCCCATCAGAGGCTTAGGCCTTAGCCCTCCAGCAGTCTATTTCTAACTCCATCATGACGGCTATGGGCTCCATGTCGTCGGTCCTCACTCATTCCATTTCGCAGGCACTGATTGCCCAACCTCCATATGCTAGCCAGGCTTTAAACAACCCCCCTTTACCACCGGCCACAGCCTCCAAAAGTGAAAGGAATGATGGCTTAGATCCATCTAATGAAAGCGCACTCATATCGCGCAAACGAGCCTGTCTGCGCCAGGCAGAAAAAGCACGCCTCTGGAAATCTGCCTGGATGCAGCCCGCGTCTGATACTGACTCTGATATAAAGTCTGAGGAGGAGGCACAGTTAGAATTCCTGCACGGTTCTCATGAGGACCTGAGGGATATCAGGGTGGACCCCGGTACGACACAGATGGATGCCCCGTCGGGATTACCGCCTACTGGCTCAAATCCTGATCTAGCCACGGCTTCATCCGCTTCCCTTGTGGATCCGGCGGGTGAGCCTTTATTCGACCCGGATACATTACACCACCCTAGGGCAGCGGAGTGGCTTCCAGTGACACATGTGGCTCAGTATTTTGAGGCTATGGTCCGTAAACCTCTTAGCAAAGAGGCTCTGAGTAAATTAAGGGCTGAATGCCCGCAACCACTCATACCAAACAAGGTATGTGATACTCCTGTGGTAGATCCAAAGATGGTCCAGTTTTCATCCAAGACTGGCTTCAATCCTCGTAGAGGTCTAGACTCGGCCTTACGTGCCTGTCAGGATAAGTTGTTAGAAATTATGGGCCCCTTGGCAAAAATATTCGACTTAGCGGAATCCGCTAGAGCGGAGAATACGCAAGTCGAGCCAGAGGAACTCAGTGGATGTATTCAGCGAGCCATCTGCATTGCAGGGAACTTAAATACTTCCCTAGCGATTGAGAGGCGTAAAGCTATCCTGATGAAAATTGAGCCAAAACTGGCCAACTTGGCCTTGACCGAAACAGGCAAAGATGCCCAAGGACTTCTCTTTGGAGATTCCTTCATAAAGGATTTAGGAAAATTTGTGGGGGCCTTCACGGCCTTAAACAAAGGCCCAGTCGTCCATGCGTAGGGTCTTCCACAATAGTTTTTCCACCAGGGTCGGCAGTTCAAGGGGCCGTCTGTCCGGCCGCTCATCCTTCCAGACCCATGGTACGGGTCGAGGCTCCTTTGCTCACAGATCCTCTATCCAAGACCAGAGGCATCAACCTACCTTCTTTCCCGCCCGTGGCAGCCCTGGACGTTCCAGGAGCTTCAGTGGGAATCCAAGTTCCAGGAGACCATACGGTGAGTCCTCGTCCTCTAATAGATTCTTTGACTGTTTGCGTAGGGGGCAGACGCTGTCGCTTTTCACATGCAGGTCAAGCATCATCTCCAACCCATGGGTCCTATCCACAGTCCGGGGTTCTCACATAGACCTGGTACACACACCCCTAGACCTGCTCCCTCCACATCCAGGGATACTCACAATGTCAGCACGTGCTCTCATAAACGAGGAGCTGGAGGCCCTTTACCAGAAAGTAGCGGTGGAAAGGGCTTCCCAATCCCACACGGGTGTTATCAGCAACATTTTCCTGGTGGAAAAGAAAGGGGGTCAGATGCGACCTGTGATTAATCTCAGGAGCCTGAATGCTTTTGTTTGATACCGCCATTTCAAAATGGAGGGTATCCACCTTCTCAGGGACATGCTTCTGCCAGGAGACTGGATGGTGGAGGTCGATATCAAGGACGGGTACCTGACGGTCCCGATCGCAGGGATTTGCATCAGTTCCGTTGGAACGGTCACGTCTGGCGTTTCACTTGCCTTCTGTTTGGCCTATCGTCCGCCCCGTGGGCCTTCACCAAACTGATGCGCCCGGTTGTGTCGTCGCTTCACAGTCGGGGAGTGCGGTTGATAATTTATTTGGACGACCTCCTTTTCATGGCCCAGAGTCGCTCCGTTCTTCTCCATCGATCTATTCGCCTCACGCTTGAAAGCTCAACCGCCCATATTTTACAGTTGGCGTCCGGACGCAGAGGTGGTAGACGCATTTCTACAGCATTGGACGGGGTCCCTCATGTATGCTTTTCCTCCGTTCGCCTTGATCCCACGGGTTCTAACCCAGATTCGCTGTCAGTTGGCCAAACTGGTTTTGATTCTGCCCTTTTGGAGGACTCAGTCCTGGTTTCCCTAGTTTTTGGAGTTGCTGGTCGAACAGCCCATCCTTCTTCCTAGTTTTCCGGAACTGTTGGTGGGTCCTTCGAACCATCTGCACCCTCTTCTTCAGGACGGCTCCTTGCGGCTTCTAGCGTGCAGTGTGTCGGGAGTCCCTGGAACGTCGCGGGAGTTTCAGAGATGACTAGAATCCTTTTGGAAAATGCATGGGCCCCTGGTACCAGATGGGCATATCGGGCAGCCTGGGGATCTTGGACTCGTTGGTGCAGTGTTTGGAATTTGGATCCTGTTGGGGCGACTGTGACGGACATTTTGCAATTCCTTGCCTCCCTTTTTGAGGAAGGGAAAGCTTATCGCACTATCAATCTATTCCGATCTGCAATTTCTTCCAGGCATCACGGTTTTGATGGCTGCCCAGCAGGCCGGCATCCTTTGGTGTTTCGCTTGCTTAGAGGCTCTCGTCTTTCCCGGCCACCTAGACCTCGCTTTACGACTCTCTTCGGTCCTTTACTTTCTTGGCCTCCTGGCCTGCTAATTTAGATCTATCGCTTTGCCAATTGTCTGCAAAATTGGTGACCCTGCTCTGCCTCATTTCTTGCAAGAGGGTTTCAGATGTTCGCGCTTTGGACTACGACGCCCGTTCTTTTACCCCAGACTGGGTTACTTTTAACATTTCTCACCGGACTAAGACCTTTATTTGGTCGGTTTCCTATCCCACTTTCCCTTCTTCGCCATCGCTTTGTCCAGTCGCCTGTTTGCGGGAATATGAGTCTCGAACGGCGTCTCTTCGTTCGTCACGTTTTTCTCAGTTGTTCATTTCTTTCCGATGGCCCTTCACCCCGGTGACTAGTGTTACACTTTCATAATGGGTTAAATGGATTCTTTCCCTTGCGGGCATAGACACTTACATTTTCACTGTGCACTCCGTTAGGGGTGCATCCGCCAGATCCATGGCGGTGTCTGGGGCGCGACTTGAAGATATCCTTAGATTGGTGGATTTGTTGCGTGTTTCTACATTTAGGGAGTTCTATTTTCGACCATCGTCTCATGCGTTTTCTTCGATCATGAATAGACTTTAAACTTGCAATAGGAGCCTCCGTGTCTTGATATAAAATTGCATGATTTTCCTATTTTATGACGTAATGTCATGATTTTATGCAAGACACGGAGGCGAGTATTGCCCCACCCGTTTTCCCTCCCGTAGTCATTTTATGTTCATATTTACACTGCGTGCAGAATTATTAGGCAAATGAGTATTTTGACCACATCATCCTCTTTATGCATGTTGTCTTACTCCAAGCTGTATAGGCTCGAAAGCCTACTACCAATTAAGCATATTAGGTGATGTGCATCTCTGTAATGAGAAGGGGTGTGGTCTAATGACAACAACACCCTATATTAGGTGTGCATAATTATTAGGCAACTTCCTTTCCTTTGGCAAAATGGGTCAAAAGAAGGACTTGACAGGCTCAGAAAAGTCAAAAATAGTGAGATATCTTGCAGAGGGATGCAGCACTCTTAAAATTGCAAAGCTTCTGAAGCGTGATCATCGAACAATCAAGCGTTTCATTCAAAATAGTCAACAGGGTCGCAAGAAGCGTGTGGAAAAACCAAGGCGCAAAATAACTGCCCATGAACTGAGAAAAGTCAAGCGTGCAGCTGCCAAGATGCCACTTGCCACCAGTTTGGCCATATTTCAGAGCTGCAACATCACTGGAGTGCCCAAAAGCACAAGGTGTGCAATACTCAGACATGGCCAAGGTAAGAAAGGCTGAAAGATGACCACCACTGAACAAGACACACAAGCTGAAACGTCAAGACTGGGCCAAGAAATATCTCAAGACTGATTTTTCTAAGGTTTTATGGACTGATGAAATGAGAGTGAGTCTTGATGGGCCAGATGGATGGGCCCGTGGCTGGATTGGTAAAGGGCAGAGAGCTCCAGTCCGACTCAGACGCCAGCAAGGTGGAGGTGGAGTACTGGTTTGGGCTGGTATCATCAAAGATGAGCTTGTGGGGCCTTTTCGGGTTGAGGATGGAGTCAAGCTCAACTCCCAGTCCTACTGCCAGTTTCTGTAAGACACCTTCTTCAAGCAGTGGTACAGGAAGAAGTCTGCATCCTTCAAGAAAAACATGATTTTCATGCAGGACAATGCTCCATCACACGCGTCCAAGTACTCCACAGCGTGGCTGGCAAGAAAGGGTATAAAAGAAGAAAATCTAATGACATGGCCTCCTTGTTCACCTGATCTGAACCCCATTGAGAACCTGTGGTCCATCATCAAATGTGAGATTTACAAGGAGGGAAAACAGTACACCTCTCTGAATAGTGTCTGGGAGGCTGTGGTTGCTGCTGCACACAATGTTGATGGTGAACAGATCAAAACACTGACAGAATCCATGGATGGCAGGATTTTGAGTGTCCTTGCAAAGAAAGGTGGCTATATTGGTCACTGATTTGTTTTTGTTTTGTTTTTGAATGTCAGAAATGTATATTTGTGAATGTTGAGATGTTATATTGGTTTCACTGGTAAAAATAAATAATTGAAATGGGTATATATTTGTTTTTTGTTAAGTTGCCTAATAATTATGCACAGTAATAGTCACCTGCACACACAGATATCCCCCTAAAATAGCTAAAACTAAAAACAAACTAAAAACTACTTCCAAAAATATTCAGCTTTGATATTAATGAGTTTTTTGGGTTCATTGAGAACATGGTTGTTGTTCAATAATAAAATTAATCCTCAAAAATACAACTTGCCTAATAATTCTGCACTCCCTGTATTTATTTAACTATGCTCCTGTAAGATTATTACGGTGTTAATGCTATATGACTCTTTACCCCGTAAGTACCTCTGTCGTAACTTACTTACACTATGCCTGGTTTCGTGTTTTTGTTTTCTCTGTAGGTTGAATGCTATTGTCCACGAAGAGCGTGATCTTGCCAGTTTATCGTTCAAGGTCCGAGCGGTTCGTCGATTTCTTCGTAGCCATTGAAGTTCAAGCGGTTTCATGATCCAGCACAGTTTGTTCCTATGTGCGTTGGCTGAGGTTCCGGTTTCTGTTTTTGTCAAGTTGGTGTCAGGACGTCAAAGAAAGAGGAAGATCTTATCTGGATGGGTCCCTTTATACCGGGACTGTGGGGGGGGGAGGAGTTATCACCTAGGTTACTGTTTGTTATATTCCTTTTTCTTTGCTGCTGTGTGGTTTCAGTAAAGAAAGGGTTAAGCAATACTCGCCTCAGACTCTTTCATAAAATCATGACTTTACGTCATAAAATAGGAAAATCATGCAATTTTTAACACCCACTAGACAACTTCTTATGCAGATGCAATCAACATATTTATTTAATACATTGATTTACAGATAATGTTTCCTCTGATTTAAGTTGCTTATTTTCCTTTTCTTCTCTATTCAGCCCAAACCTCCATGACAACTTCTTCTGAACTCTGCAAAGTTTAATGGCTGGACAGCTTTTGCTGGGGGAGAGTAAAAGTATCAGGGGTCCGGTATAGTGAGGGGGCCTATAGGCCCTTTGCCACATAAGTGTCGCGGCGGGGAGTGGGGGAAACCCCCCACCGTGCGGTGTCAAAGGGTATAGGGGATCAGCCAAGCCAAAAAGGAGTAATAAGGGAGCAGGTCACCTCCTACATCATCCCTAATCCTCTCCCTGACTCCTCACCGTATGAGCGGACCCCGATGGTGGGACGGCTCATACCCTGGATACCTAATATCCTGAGTCGCCCTGGAAATCTCTCACTTAGGAGCAGGGGAGAGATGACCTGTTCATCCCAGTCATGGAGGAACAGGAGTCTCTATCTGAGGCCAGACTGCAAGGAGAGGGAAACACATACAGCATATGGAGATGGTAGGTAAGCGAAAGCAATAACACACTTACCTGCCACAGACACACTGACTGGAACCTTTGCACAAGTGCTGGTGTCCACACCAACATTAAAGGAGACAGCACACACAACAAACCACACAGGAACTCAGGACACCATAGCTGCAATAACATGAGACAGAGGAATGTCTAGTAAACATGACACCAAATACCACCAGACATGTAACACCAAGCTAGACATACAAACACCCTGAACATAACCCACTCCATAGAAATAGGGACAGGAAGGGAAGGAAACACCGGGATGACATTGAACATCTATGACCACAAGGGTGGTAAAGGTAAAAGATGGTAAAGCCAGGAGCAGTGAATCACCAGCAAACACCAAGCCTGGAGGGACACACAGCTACAGGCTTCCAGCAGAGACTAAATAGAGGAAGGAAGCCACTTAAAGGGGAAGTGCACACACAAGCAAACTAAGCCACATGTTACCACCGGCAACAGCATGCGTGGCAACCATGTCATGGCAATCACCCAGAAGGCCGAGACACTGCCACCGCATGCTCTAACAGCAACACGTTGTCGCGGGCAACCGCAAGTGTGGCAACAGTGTCACAGCGTTCACCGTAGGCTGTGACAATAAGATACACCAGTAATAATAATAATCTTAATTTATATAGCACCACCATATTCTGCAGTGCTTTACAATTCAGGGGGTTCATGTACAAAACAAAAGACATCAGTATTAAAATATCACACATGAAAATGATGCATTAGAACTCCAAAGGATTCAGGTTATACTTTTTATGTTGGCTTACTCCTTCAGTAGCTAATCTACATGCTCTATAACAATAAGAATCCCTCTTGATGCACCATTAAACACTGTGATCCTGCTGCTACCACCAGTAGTGTATCTGTGCTGCCCTATGTATCTTTAGTGTTGCTCAATGCCCCCAAATACTATATTGCCAAATTGAGAGTATCAAATGATGAGAATACGGAGGGATGCAAACTTCAGGCATGTAACCCAAGACAAAGACCCCAAAATAGACTTAGACCAAGATCAGAACCCAGAGTTAATGGTGTTGTCCAGCCATGTTTAAAGGCTATGTACACCTTTGAGGCAATTTTTTATAATTGCATTGTACTTTTTTTGAGCTAAAAATAATATTTAAATTGGTCTTTATTAAAAATATGAAGTCCTTTTTTTCTGTACAGAGCTGACATGCTCTAGTAGCACCTTTTTGATTTTCTGTTTTTTCCATCAGACCTGGAACAGGCAGACTCCTTATCTTTGCTCTCTGACTTCCTAAACACTCATTGTAGCTCAGTTCTTATCTTACTGATAAGAATGTGGCTTAAATAAGTGTTTATGACCTCTCAGTTGTTTAGTGATAAAGTTTATTCAATGATCGGCACAAAGTGAAAGTGAAAGTACCAGTCACACAGCTAGAAAAACAGTCAGCCTTTTGTGACAGAAAAGCTCAATATTTTCAATAAAGGCCAAAAATGAGAAATATGCAATCATAAAAAAATTGCTGCCAAAGATGTACATAGCCTTTTAACGGCTAAAAATAAAATTATTAGAGGAGGCATACTAACCTAACCGATAACATGACATTCCTGTTGCAAAGCTTCCCAGTTTCTGCTCTTCCTGATCCATCAATGATGTGCTGACATGGAAATGTGACTACTATAGCCAGGCACTAGCCAAAGATGTTTTAGGGCAATGTCATGAGCAACTATTAAACACAGATACAAGCAAAAATCTATGAAGCATCAGAATGGGAGCTGTGGGCAATTGGTAAGGTTACTATGACTTATTTTATTACTTTAAAACATTCAAAGCAGTTTTTCTTCTAAATTACATGACTAGACAACCCCTTCTGAATAGAGACCTGATATGAGTTGATTTTAATAGAGAACTGATATGAGTTCATTTTAATGCGATAGCAACAGGCAGTTGCTACATCAACAACATCCAGTGATGATGCGTTTGCCAATGCGTCAGGTGGGAAGCTGAGAACCCAAAAGAAGAATCTGTAGGGTTAGCGCCGCCGGGCCTAAAAAGGAGCCAACATCCTGATCGACCTCTGGAAACACTGGAGTAATGGGGAAGTTAGGCCCTAGGTAAGTATGACAACTGAAGTGAGTTGAAACCCTAAATTGACGAATATTCTAAAAAATGAATATATAGCACTATATTGAATATAGTGCTATATATTTGTTTTTTAGAATATTCATAATTTTTTTCCATCTGAAGTCATAATTCCTCCCTGCTTAAATTGCTTGACAAGTAACCTAAGCGGGGAGGAATAATAACTTTAGATGGAAAAAAAATGACGAATATTCTAAAAAACTAATATATAGCACTATATTCTATAGTGCTATGTATTAGTTTTTGACCCACGCCTATACTGATTGCGTAATATTTGCCTATTACGCAATCACTACCTTGCCGATTTTTCGAGTAAAAAAAAAGTTAAATATAACGAATATTCAAATTTGCGAATAGTCGACGAATATTCTACAAAATATTTGCGAAATAACGCAAATTAGAATATGACCCCTGCTGCTCATCACTACTCACCATCTGTGCACTTTACAAGTTAATAAACAAGTGTATTAACATGTCAGCTTGCAAATCAGACCTACAATTCAATCACAACAATGTACTCAAAGTACTAGATAGAGACAAATAATACAACAAAATGGAAACAACAGCTTGCTGATGGTTTCCATGTCGGCATGGAAGAATTTTCTTTATCATGCACAAAACGACAACAAATCGAATGAAGGCTATGGGTGTATTTTATAAATTGATTTGACATTTGCTGCCTATATAGACAAGGTTAATAAAAGGTGGTGCTGTGTATAATGAGAAGATACAGCAAAAGTAATATAATCCTTCCAATACAATGGTTTATCCCAACAAATACAGTAAACTTTCATTTTGGTTTTACGTTCATATCGAATGGCTGCCAGTCATGTTGAGGGGACCTCTTGGCACTATCTTATCAACCTCTTCTGAGGCTCAGCAGTCACAATACCCATATGAGATGACTAACACATGTGACTGCTGGATGCAAATATAGCTAATAGTACTACAGCACTCAGTGGGATAAAACACTCTACTAAAAAGATTAAAGATAGTATCTAGTTGCTATGGATATAAAGCCCATTTTTGAAATGTATTCTATGACATTAAATATTTTATACTATTTTAGATCAGTATTTTCTGCAGAAAATAACATTAACCCCTTCATACTGCACATATTTAAAGACCAAGCAATTTCTTTTCATTTTTTCCCGTTGTCGCCGTTCAAGAACCATGCATTTTTAATCTGCCAATAATATTGCCATACGACGACTTGTTTTAAGTGGGATGAGTTTTTTTTGATTTGCACTATTTGTTGGTTTAGAACTTATTCATTATCAATTTTTGCATGTTAGTGAGTAGTAAAAATAATGTATTTTATAGGTTTTTTTAGGGTTGAAGTTTTTATTAGTACTATTTTACGATACGCATAATTAACTGATTAATTTTGGGGGAGGGATTTGGAATGCAAAAAACAAAAACATGCAATTCTGTAATTGTCTTTTGTGGACAAACAGATGCACACAGCATACGGATGATATCTGTCTGCTGTGTGCATTTTTTGCTGCTCCATAGAAATGATTGGACCCACATTTGATCCCCAGAAAATGAGCATTGGATGCGAACCGAATATACGGTGGTGTGCATGAGACCTAACACCAAAGGCACCCCTCGTTCCACCAGCCAGTAAACAGTTTTGTGTATATCTAACCTTCAGCGTCTGCAGTTAGGAAAAATGTATATTTCTAAGTGATAGATTTGAAGTGTGACCTTAGGGAAAAAGACAATATCTGTCAACCATGTGCAGTCTAAATCACAACATGTTGTGCAAATCATGAATGATGAGAAGCAAGGTAGCAGAAAACTTCCATCAATTTTCATTTGGAAGATGGTCCACAAAAATGTAGAGAAGGCATTGTGTGTGCCTCCTAGAAAGACATTAGTGGGGGTTCTCGATCCAGTGAAGCCATATTTTCTCACAGGCTTACTTTTTGCTCTGTAAACAGAAAAATTGTAAAAAGTCTATTTAAATAGCAGCATTACCAAAACAGAGTTTCAAAAGAAAATCTCAGGGTCCGTTCACACAGTGTTGTTTTTCGCACTGAATTTAGTAGCAGACACCCGCTGTGAAATTCTGCCAGCAGCCACATCTCCTGTTCTTTTCAATGTGAGGCAGCGCTGAACACTGTATGACAAGAAGGCATATGTGCCTTCTCAGCCCGGTTGTGGCTTTAAACTGCCGCTCTGTGTTCAACGAGCTGCCCCCAGGGCCCTATCGCATCCTAGGTTTAGATGGAATGCTGAGTGGTGTGGTGCAGCATATATGTGTCACGGTGCTCCGACCTGGATACAGTGGGACCCCTGGCTTAGGCTCTGAAGTATTAAAAGGGGAAATAGTTGAGGGATGAATAATGAATAACTTAGACCTAGTTCAACAGCAGCTTTACTCGGGTAAACTTGCATCCAAACAATCTTCAGACTTTGTCTTGCTTCCAGCAGGTTTTGGCATAAACTGGCAGGCAAACATGATAACTCTGCTTTCTTTCTTTCTCTGCTGTACTGACAGGTCGCTTAATAACTTGGCTTTCTTTCTCTGTGCTGCACTATACTCTGCTTAGGTCTGATTTATGTACTTCAGGTCTGTTCTGGTATCCTTGGATGGGGTGCATTGGGCTGTTATTCCCCTCCTGACACTCAGTAAATAACTTAACTTCCAGCCGAAGAACAATTCCTCTTGCTGATATCTCTTATGGCAACCGAAGATTTATTTCCTCTGGTCCCTATGGCCCCCAGACATCTGCTTCCATCGTCAGCAGAGCTTTAGGCTGCTCTGGCTGACATAGGCACGTCAGACTGTGAGCGTGTCACACCTTACTCCTCTCCTGTCCAGACTAGAACTCTAACTCACACTCAGCAGCGGACATACCGCCTGTGCAGCCAGTTCGGCTGCAAAGGTGCCCAGTGCAGGAGGAGGCTCCTTCTTACCGGCAGCAAGGGGAGATGAGCACTTCCATTGTGTAAGCGCTCATCTCTCTATATTCATCTGTATGGCTGTCCTTAGGACGGCCATATAGATGGATGCTGCCGCAGGGCAGGGGAGAGGTGTCTCTCTTACCCAGTCCTGTAGCCCTTACCCAGTCTAGTGCCTGTAGCCTATCGGAGGCCGGCACAGGTGGCGCAATGACGTCATCACACTGCCTGAGCCGTACAGCGCGAGACACAGGTCTCTGAAAGAGGCTAGCATCGCATCGATGAAAGCGGCAAGGAGGTAAGTTTGCGAGTTTATAATTTTTTTTTATTTACACTTTACTAGGGGCCCTATATGGCACTATGGGGACCCTGGCTCAACTGGGGGCACTAAGAGGTTTTTTTGGGGCACACAGTAGGGGGCATTGGCACACATTATGAGGGTACTATGGGGACACTGGCTCTACAGGGGGCACTAAGAGGAGGTACTTTTTATACTTCCATCCAACAGGGCATTTTTATGTACTGGCACACATTATAAGGGGCCATTTTTCTACTGTTACACATTTATAAAGAGAATTATTACTACCGGGGGCATTATGGTGGACTTTATTATAGTTGAGGGACTATGAGGAACTTGAATACTAGTATGAGCACTATGGGAGTATTATTACTTCTGGGACACAGTGGGGACATTATTACTGTAGGGGCACTATTACTACTATGTGTTGTCTGGTAGATAATTATTTCAATTGGTGGGACTTTGGGGAGCACAGTTACTTTGGTGGGCACCCTGGCACGGTATAAGCTTAGCACAATTATTTTTGGGGAACATTATGTTTACACTATTTGTGTTAGGGACACTGTTTCCTGGGCGCAGTTTTTTAGGACACTGTGTGCCAATAATTATTGAAGGGGAACTATTTGTGTGTAACTAGTATAGGCAGCACAGCAGGCACAATATTAGAGGTGGGAGGATGGGGAGTTCAGAAGGTTGGAGGAGGATGGAAAACTAGGAAACTAAGATGTCTGTCTGTCAAACTCTGCAGAGAGAAGAGCTGGCTGAAAGAAATCATTATGACGGTCTGATCTGAATGGAGAAGATGAGGACAAAGAACATCTACATCAAAGAAGACGTCCCTGGATTTAAGAGGTATGTGAACCTGTCACAGTCGTTACCTCTGGCTGTGACCTTCTGTCTATGCTCTCGCTGCAGCTCCGTTCCTGTGTGTTATTTGTGGCTCTTTGTGGGTTAACTCCCCTGTGTGCCTATTAGGAGTTAATCCTCTCTGTCTGCTCCATGGGTGTGGCCTCTCTGCTGCACCCATGGAACCTGTATATAAAGCTGAGGTTTCCTCAGTTCTGTGTCAGCTCTCCCGGTGTGTGTTGTCTTGTCATGCTCCTTGTTTGTACTCACTCTCCCATGCTGCTGACCCATGGGATCCGTGTCTGTCTGTCTGTGCTCTGTGGGTTTCCTACTTGTTCATTGACTTCCTCTCTCCCGTCCTCTTTGATGTCCTCTTTCCTATGTTTCTGTTATCTGTTCTGCCAGTTATGTTTGTTATGTTATATGTCTCTGTTCAGCAAGCCCTTGCTGCACCTTTCTTTGCAGCAGAGTGCAATGCGCAAGGCCATGCAGTTTACTACTGGTGGAGCAAGTCCTTCTCTGCTCATTGTCACTCCTGTTTCCTTGCTAAGTACTCCTGCTTGTGTTATAAGTTGCCCTGTTTGTATTTGCCTGTCTGTTATGTATGCCTATGTGCTGTCGGTACCTTCTGGTACTGTCACAGCCAGACATCTGAGAAGCGCTCACAGGAGCTTTTCAGATCCTCCTCCTTGAATTTCTTTGTTTTGGTTTAGTTTCTCATCTCGTTAGTCTATCTCAGCTGTCATGTAGTCGGACTGATTGCTGCCCTTTAAGTTCCTCCCCATAATGCAGTAGTGTGCGGCTGATACAACTTCCTGGAGTGTGTGTGCATGCTGTTCCCAGTTCCCAGTTCCCAGTCCTCAGTCGTCAGTCGTCTGCAAGATAAGTGCTGTTTATGTATTTATGATTTTCTCTTTTCTGGATCCAGGTGACCCTGACTCCCTCCGTGTCAGTGTAGGGAGCCGGTGGTCGTGTCCCCTCACTATTGTAGGGTCTTCAGGTAATAGATAGCCGAGGAACGTGGATATGCGCCCATCCACCTTTGGGGTGTTCGCATAGGCTGAGCAGTGAGGGAGAGCGGCAGGTCTATTGCAGGGGTCTTCCTTTGTTCCTTAGTTATGGATCCAGAGAGACATTGTTTATATGGTATTGTCTTGTTCCCTGTACACCATCCGTGACATTATCAGCCGCCAAAACCGTCTCAAGCATGGATCCGGTTTCACTTTTGGCTGAACGCTTGCAGGGTCTTGCTTTGGAGGTAGCTGATCTCCGTAAGACTTTTTCTCAGTTTCAAGTGACCGGTTCAGCTTGCGTTCATGGAGTTTGTGCTGAGCCTAAGATCTCGCTCCCGGATACGTTCTCCGGGGGTAGTGAGAATTTTGTGCGTTTTAGAGAGGCTTGCAAACTCCATTTTCGCCTTCTTCCCCATTCTTCTGGTGATGAAGAACGGAGGGTGGGGATCATTATATCGCTGCTCAGGGGTAACGCTCAGTCCTGGGCCTTTTCGCTGCCGGAGGGGGCACGGCCCCTCCGTTGAGTGGATGAATTCTTTTTAGCCCTGGGTCAGATATATGATGATCCGGATCGTATTGCTCTGGCTGAGTCTAGACTACGTCTGTTATGCCAGGGTAAACAATCCGCAGAGATATACTGCTCAGAATTTCGGAGATGGGCAGCAGATACGGGTTGGAATGATGCTGCACTCCGAAGTCAATTTTGCTATGGTCTTTCAGAGGGATTGAGAGATGCATTTGCCTTTCATGAAAGACCTACCTCCTTGGATTCTGCTATGTCTCAGGCTGTTCGTATTGACAGGCGTCTTAGAGAGAGAGGAGAGATCTCTCCTTCCTGTCATACTCAGTCCCAGGACAGTGCAGCGGTCTCATTCTGTGCACAGGGGTCTCAGTCGCTGTCAGCCCCTTCTGAGCAGGAGCCCATGCAGCTGGGGTTGATTGCCTCTGACAATAGAAGATTCAGCCCGCAGGGGAGGGTTTGTTTTTGTTGTGGAGGTATAAATCATCTGGCAAATGTTTGTCCCTCTAGGAGATTCAGGCAGTTTTCTGGGAGTAATAAAGAGACAAAAAGGAAAAAATCTTTTAAAAATGTTCCGTCTGTTACTATTGGCAGGGTTGAGGCGGAAATTGAAGGTTTCCCATTTGCTTGTAGTTCCCGTTTTGTCCTGCCTGCTAGGGTGGCGCTAGAGAGCAAGAGCATTTTTTGTGAGATTTTTGTGGATAGTGGAGCAGCTGTCAACCTCATTGATAATCAATTTGCAATAACTCATGGTTTCCAGGTATGCACTTTGGGAAAGGATATTCCTGTTTTTGCTATTGATTCAGCTCCACTTTCTCAGAAATCATTAAAGGGCATAGTTCACAATATCCGTTTAATTGTGAGTGATGCTCATGTTGAGGATGTGTCATGTTTCGTCCTTAGCAGTTTGCCTACTCCTCTAGTGTTGGGGCTACCCTGGCTCACTAAACATAACCCCACCATTGATTGGCAAGCGAGGCAAATAAATGGTTGGAGTAACTTTTGCAGAGAGAATTGCCTCATAACATCTGTTTCTGAGGTTTCTACTAAGACTGTACCACCTTTCCTCTCTGAATTTTTGGATGTCTTCTCTGAGAGTGGAGTTCAGGGTTTACCTCCGCACAGGGAGTATGATTGCCCTATTAATCTCATCCCAGGCGCCAAGCTGCCTAAATCTCGTTTATACAATCTCTCCCAACCTGAGAGGGTCGCTATGCGTGCTTATATCTCTGAGAGTCTGAGAAAAGGACACATACGACCCTCGAAGTCACCTGTTGCCGCTGGTTTTTTCTTTGTTAAGAAAAAAGATGGTTCTTTAAGACCTTGTCTGGATTTCAGGGAGCTGAACAGTATCACTATTCGTGATCCTTATCCGCTTCCTCTGATCCCGGACCTGTTTAACCAGGTTGTTGGGGCTAAAGTCTTTTCCAAATTAGACCTAAGAGGGGCATACAACCTGGTTAGGGTCAGAGAAGGAGACGAATGGAAGACGGCTTTCAATACCCCTGAGGGCCATTTTGAGAATTTGGTTATGCCTTTTGGTTTGATGAATGCTCCAGCCGTTTTTCAGCATTTCGTCAACAGCATTTTTTATCATTTAATGGGAAAATTTGTATTAGTGTATTTGGATGACATTTTGATTTTTTCTCCTGATTTCAAGACTCATAAGGAACACTTACGTCAGGTCTTGCTCATCCTGCGGGAGAATAAATTATACGCGAAACTGGAAAAATGTGTGTTTGCGGTTCTAGAGATCCGATTTCTGGGGTTTCTTGTCTCCGCTTCTGGTTTTCGCATGGACCCCGAGAAGGTCCGCGCTGTGCTTGAGTGGGAGCTTCCTGAGAATCAGAAGGCGCTGATGCGTTTTTTGGGCTTTGCTAATTATTACAGGAAATTTATTTTGAATTATTCCTCTGTTGTTAAACCACTCACTGATATGACCAGAAAGGGGGTAGATTTTTCTTCCTGGTCGGTAGAGGCGCGTAAGGCCTTTTCTAATATCAAGGAGAGTTTTGCTTCCGCTCCCATCCTAGTACAACCTGATATTTCGTTACCCTTCATAGTTGAGGTTGATGCTTCTGAGGTAGGGGTGGGTGCGGTCTTGTCTCAGGGTTCCTCTCCTGCCAAATGGCAACCGTGTGCCTTTTTCTCAAAGAAACTCTCCTCCGCAGAGAGAAATTATGATGTGGGAGATAGGGAATTGTTGGCCATCAAGTTGGCTTTTGAGGAATGGCGCCATTGGCTAGAGGGAGCCAGACACCCTATTACCGTGTTTACTGACCATAAAAATCTGGCCTACTTGGAGTCAGCCAAGCGTCTGAACCCGAGACAGGCCAGATGGTCTTTGTTCTTTTCAAGGTTTAATTTTGTTGTTACGTTCCGCCCTGGGGTTAAGAATGTGAAGGCAGATGCCCTGTCACGTTGTTTTCCGGGAGGTGGGAATTTTGAAGACCCGGGTCCCATTTTGGCTGAAGGTGTGGTGGTCTCTGCTCTTTTTCCTGAATTGGAGGCAGAGGTGCAAGCAGCCCAGTCAGAAGCTCCTGATTTTTGTCCTCCTGGGAGGTTGTTTGTGCCTCTCGCTTTGAGACACAAGATTTTTAAAGAACACCACGATACAGTCCTTGCTGGACACCCGGGGGCAAGAGCCACACTGGATCTCATTGCTCGGAGATTCTGGTGGCCTGCGCTTCGTAAGTCGGTTGAGGGTTTTGTGGCAGCTTGCGAGACTTGCGCTCGTGCCAAGGTCCCTCATTCACGGCCATCAGGTCCTCTCCTTCCTTTGCCCATTCCTTCCCGTCCTTGGACACATCTGTCCATGGACTTCATAACGGACTTGCCTCGTTCCTCGGGGAAGTCTGTGATTCTGGTGGTGGTGGACCGTTTTAGCAAAATGGTGCATTTTATCCCTTTTCCTGGTTTGCCCAATGCTAAGACGCTGGCGCAGGCATTTATTGACCACATTGTCAAATTGCATGGGATTCCTTCAGACATAGTCTCTGATAGGGGCAAGCAGTTTGTTTCCAGATTCTGGAAGGCTTTCTGTTCTCGCTTGGGGGTTTGGTTGTCATTCTCTTCTGCTTTCCATCCGCAGTCGAATGGCCAGACAGAGCGCGTCAATCAGAATCTGGAGACATATCTGCGCTGTTTTGTGGCGGAGAATCAGGAGGATTGGTGTTCTTTTTTGTCCCTTGCTCAGTTTGCTTTAAATAACCGTCGTCAGGAGTCCTCTGATAAGTCACCATTTTTTGGTGCATATGGGTTTCATCCGCAGTTTGGGACTTTCTCGGGAGAGGGCTCTTCTGGTTTGCCTGATGAGGACAGATTCTCCTCTTCTTTGTCATCTATTTTGCAAAAGATTCAGGATAATCTAAAGAGCATGACTGAGAGAATTAAGCGTGTGGCGGATAAGAGACGTGTGCCTGGTCCGGACCTGAATGTTGGTGATCTGGTGTGGTTGTCTACCAAGAATATCAAATTGAAGGTTCCCTCCTGGAAGTTGGGTCCTAGGTTTATTTGGCCTTACAAGATCCTGTCTGTCATCAATCCTGTTGCCTACCGTCTTGATCTTCCTCAGACTTGGAAGATCCATAATGTTTTTTATAAGTCCTTATTGAAACCTTATGTTCAACCTATTGTACCCTCGCCTTTGCCTCCTCCTCCGATTATGGTTGATGGAAATCTTGAATTTCAGGTCTCTAGGATTGTGGATTCTCGTCTTGTCCGCGGTTCCCTCCAGTACCTCGTTCATTGGGAGGGTTATGGTCCTGAGGAGAGGATGTGGGTCCCAGTGACGGACATTAAGGCCTCTCGTCTCATCAGGGCTTTCCATAGGTCCCATCCTGAGAAGATGGGCTCTGAGTGTCCGGAGTCCACTCCTAGAGGGAGGGGTACTGTCACAGCCAGACATCTGAGAAGCGCTCACAGGAGCTTTTCAGATCCTCCTCCTTGAATTTCTTTGTTTTGGTTTAGTTTCTCATCTCGTTAGTCTATCTCAGCTGTCATGCAGTCGGACTGATTGCTGCCCTTTAAGTTCCTCCCCATAATGCAGTAGTGTGCGGCTGATACAACTTCCTGGAGTGTGTGTGCATGCTGTTCCCAGTTCCCAGTCCTCAGTCGTCAGTCGTCTGCAAGATAAGTGCTGTTTATGTATTTATGATTTTCTCTTTTCTGGATCCAGGTGACCCTGACTCCCTCCGTGTCAGTGTAGGGAGCCGGTGGTCGTGTCCCCTCACTATTGTAGGGTCTTCAGGTAATAGATAGCCGAGGAACGTGGATATGCGCCCATCCACCTTTGGGGTGTTCGCATAGGCTGAGCAGTGAGGGAGAGCGGCAGGTCTATTGCAGGGGTCTCCCTTTGTTCCTTAGTTGTGGATCCAGAGAGACATTGTTTATATGGTATTGTCTTGTTCCCTGTACACCATCCGTGACAGGTACCTGTTGTCCATTCGTTCCTGCTGTCACTGTCTAGTTCATGCTCCAGAGTGGACCCTGGCAACTTCCTGCTGCAAAGTCTAACCCTACCATCTGGGGCCCTAGTGAATACCAGGAGTTGCTTAGTCACGCCCCTCTGGAGTATTTCTAGACAGTGGCGCAGTGGGGGTTTTCTCCCACTGTGCTGACGGTACATAGAGCTCATGTTTTGTCTGTGCTGCCTTCTCTGGTTTTTGTTTGTGCAATAAACTCTTGTGTGTCTGTACCTGATTTCCGTTTGTTTATTGCTTGACGACGCGGTGGTCTCTCCTGGGATATCCTACTCGTGACAGAACAATTGTTAGGCTACCTTCACATCTGAGTTAGTGATTCTGGCAGGTTCTTCCAGCAGAGAACAGCCTGTCGGAATGCTCCAGCATTGCTGGATGCATACAGAATGCCCGCCGACCCCATTAACTATAATGGTGTCTGGCAGAGATCGGCCACAGTCTGGCAAAAATGCAGATAATCAGCGGGACACAAACCGATGCATGCCTGAGTTTGTGTCTGGCCAATTCCATGCATTCTCTGCCGGATCAGGTGGCTGGAGCGTAGTGCTGCAGGTGTGAAAGTAGCCTTACCCTGTATGTTTTGTATTGTTCTAAGTAATTAAGTAATGTTAGGACGGAATAGGATATGTTGAGAATTTGTATTCTTTGCACAAGGGCCCTCTGCTGTCTGTGTCCGCCCCTGCTCGCACGAACTGGAACTGCTGCCCCTCCCTACTGGTAGGAAGCAGGACTGGTCCACTTCTGCCTAGAGGGGGGCGAATAGAATGGTGAGTTCCATTCTCTGTAAGTATAGCGCTGCCATTTACACTGCCACCTGCTGGTGGACCAGGCATATTACATGTAATAATAGTTGCATAATAATCATATCATTGCATATCATTGGAAAGAAATGCACAGGATGGAATTTATGTTAGCCCATTAGAGACAGTATCACGGTGCAGGAATGTGATCTTTGGCCCTGTCTCCCATTGACATTTATGTAGGGGAAAAAAATCATGTGAATGGGCCCTAGTAACTACTGAGCAGGACTGTCTGTGTAGGAATGCGTTTTCTGAGTTTTTTTATGTAAAATAAAATTATGCATCTGTTTATTTTTTTTTTAAGCTGGAGGAACTTGTGCAGATTGCTTTGATTGTACTTATCATTTTACAGTTCACAGTGAATGCTGCTAATGCATTAATATTAGCATCTGATCTATAGACAGATATTATTTTTAATGTTTGCTTCATTTTGGTTTTGCAATATGTCAGTAAAAATGTTGGCTGTCTCTAATTGTTGGATAAATTGCCTAGAAAAAAAGGGAAAAAAGGATTGTGACACGATTCAACCTGACAATAACCATGGGGTGCTCATATACTGTATATATGTTTATTAGCTAGTTATACATACTGTAGCTGTTATTACAGTGTAGTTAAGGTTTTCTCAACAGTTTGAGTAGTACCCTCTAATGGCAGCCCATATTCTACACAAGTTGAACCCAGAAGATAAGTGGAGATTGAAATATCTTAACCTGAGTTGTTGGTGGTGTAATACCCCGAACTGGTATTACTATTTCTGCACTGCGCTACTGGCTCTAATGGTTAACTTAAATCCCATCTGTGTATTTATTTTCAAGTCCTTGACCATTGTGCATTGATATTTAGTGATGAGCTGCATAGGCAATATTCGTTTTCGCAATTATTTCGCTAATTTATGGCCTAATATTCGCATAAATTTGCAAATTCTAGAATTTGCGATCTCCGTTGAATGCGAAAATCGGCATTATAAATTGCGCGTATTGCACGCGCAATACAGGCGTGGCTCACTTTTGCTACATTTGTCAAGCTGCTACAAGATTCCTGAGACTAGAGAAAATGGTTGGCAGCAACTTTTGTGATTTTGAGGAAGAACTCTTGATCACTGTAAGTAATTTTACATTACAGCACTGTTTTATTATTACATTTCGCATACATGGCAGAACAATAGCTTTATACGAGGATAGAGTGCTTCAATATATTCCCGATTGCGCAAATCGGCACTAATGCGCATATTTTTTTGTGCAATACATGCAAATTCACATTTTATCAGGTCTGAGTAGATATTACTGATTGGTGCATTAAGTATTGTTGTAACATCACAGCACTATGTCTGTAGCATGTATGTATGGACAGCAGAGAAATATCTCTCACATGAACATTGCACATCCACACTACCTAACACCCTGCACTGGAACTGGATGAGCTACACTATATCACTATCTAACCTACACTGACTATCTTCCACTAACTATCTGTAATATATATATATATACACACTAACTATCTAATGAAATTACCTAAGGATCCAGATGAGTCTGAAAAGCACAGAGCACAGCAATTTCACTGCTCTCTCTCTCAGATCTGCAAAAAACAGCTGAAAATGGCTACTGGGGAGTTGCCTATATAGTAAAGGGGTAGGCAACTTTCCTATTGGTTGCTAGGGATGTTGCTAAGCTCTGACAAATATATTGCAGCCTTCTCATTCGCCCACAAGCAAGAAGCAGTAGTACTGATCGAAAAAAAAAAATGTAGTACTGATCGAAAAAAATATATATATTCGCGATTATAAATATATAGCACTATAGTCTAGATTTTCGCGAATTCTCGAAGTGCTGATATTCGTGCTAAAAATTTGCAATTAGAATATTCACGCTGAACACTATTGAGACTATTGAACACTATTACAGAGCTATCCTTAGAATGGAACTCACCATTCCATTCTCCCCCTCTTTTGGCAGAAGTGAACCAGTCCTGCTTCCTACCAGAAGGGAGGGGTTTCAGTTCTAGATTAGTCTAGTTTAGACTCGATAGTGGAGCTAAGAAGACATGAAAGATGTAGCAAGGGGAAAATGTTCTCTAGCTGCTGTATGAGTCTCTCCAAAGGAAAAGTAGCTCATAGAGCCCCCTGACTCCTTGCTAATTGACATACTGAGTGTCAGAAGGGGGACAACAGCCAAAGGCACCCCAACCCATAGATACCAGAACCGACCAAAAGTCCAGTAACCAGACCCAATCCGACTTTAGCACAACAGAAAGAGAAAGCAGAGTTATCAAGTTGCCTGCCAGTTTATGCCAAAACCTACTGGAACCAAGAGAGAGCCTGAATATTGTTTGGATGCAAGTTTACCGAAGTAAAGCTTTTGAAATTTATCAAGGTCTGGACTCAATATTTATTCTCCACATCCACCATTAACTATCCCCCTTTATTGATTCAGAGTCTAACCCTGGGGATCGAGTTAAGAGCACCGTGACACACACCAAGACTATTAAGGGCAGCACCACTCAGCATTCCTATAAACCTGGGACACGATCGGCCCTGGGGGGTGGCACGTTGCAGTGGTCCCTTTTGCTTTACAGTTAACTATGGAAATTATCTTATACCTTATATTCTCAAACCTAAGAATCCCCAGCTCAGTAGACACTAGTTTTCTGCAGCCTTCTAGCCATCTCAGGTATGGTAACTTCAGACTTTATCATGGGAATATGGTGGGGAGGTGAAAAGTTAATAGCCATTCAAAATTTTAGGAGTGGGTGCATTTAAAGAGTAAATAAAACTTTTATGCCTTTTTTTATTAAAAATGTCCTAAAAATACTTTATTAATAGATTTAGCTTTTTTAATAAAGAAATTGACTCCCAATCCTGTTTTCTATAGCGATTTAAATTCACTATTTTGGCACATTGCTGATTTCACAGCGGTGTACTAAGTACGGATTCTGCATTGTAGCAATGGGGCCGCAGTGAATGGTGTATGGGCAGGAGCACACATTGAAATGTAACAATGTGCTATACCAGGATTGGCCACAGAGGAATTAGTATGCATGCAAAATAGCCATTACCACTAGTTAACAGTGTGTACTATAGTGGCACACCATGCAGCTGCTATGAAGCCCTTGGAGAGACATGACTCAGTCCTGGTCTGTCACAGCCCATTTAATAAGATAAACTATGGCCCTGGGTGGTAAAATCTGGTGGCATAATGGGAGTCCATTTTGAAGCCCCCTTTTTTCTAAGCATGCCACTGGTTCCGACTAACCTGCAGTCTTAAAAACTGCTTTAACACAATATTGATTATATGCAAAAGCAATTTGTATATTACCAATTGTCAATATCTATAGTCTACACATGCTCCAATCTCCCTAAATATTTATAAAATATTTCTTTACGATAACAATATTGCAAAACACTGCAGAGAAAAGGCAAACCCTTACTATATTGACAGCTTACAAATCCACCTGAATCAATGCAAACCTATTTTCCTCTTGGCTAAGAATTTCTTTTAGTGTTGTTCTGCTTACCACAGAGAAAACGATCATCATTCAGAAAGTGTTGATACAATTGTAAATGCTTTCTTTAATGTTTGCAGTGTGAGCACAATGTAGTTCTTGAAGAACAGTATTAGAGTACATTCACACGTCTGTTGTGTATTGCGGATCCGCAATACACCGGGTCAGCACCCCTATAGAAATGCCTATTCTTGTCCGCTATTGGGGGACAAAAATACATGTTCAATTTTTTGGGGGAGCCATGGACCGGAAGATCGGGGCCGCACACCGGAAATGCGGATGCATACAGCAGACTGTGTGCTGTCCGCATCTCTTCCGGCCCCATTGAAAATGAATGGGTCTGGATCCATTCTGCAATGTTGCAGAACAGATCCGGACCCATTCTACGGACATGTGAATGGACCCTTTGTTTTACATGTTATGAATGTTAGCAGGGTTGCATTAGCCATTAGGCACTGGAGGTCCAGTGCTTAGGGTGGTACACTGCAGACAGAGAGCAAGCAGAGAAGAGAGCAATGCTCCTCCCTCTTAACTAGCTGCTCACCAATCACCGCTCACTTTGCCCTGTAATGGAGTTATCAGTAGTGATGAGCAGGTGGTGCCATATTCGATTTCGCGATATTTCACGAATATTCGATTTGAATATTCGTCTTATATTCGTCAAGATTGAATATTCGTCATTATTCTATTTATCGCGAATAATATCGTATTTTTATTATTCGCGTATTGCTATTTTAACTGTATAAAGCAACTTTCCTATTGGTTAGCTATAGGTGTATTTTACGAATATTCGCTATATTGCTATATATTCTTGTTTTAGAATATGACGAATAGTTATAGCAATATAGCGAATATTCGAAAAATACACATATAGACTGAAACTTAACTAATATAGTGCTATAATCTTTTTTTTTATGTAGTCAAATGTTTTTGTCTCTTCTGAACTTTAGATTTGGAAAAAATGTACACTATAAAAAAATATACTATAGCACTATATTAGCTAAATTGCAGTCTATATGTGTATTTTACGAATATTCGCAATATTG
This sequence comes from Bufo bufo, assembly GCF_905171765.1. NCBI lineage: Eukaryota > Metazoa > Chordata > Amphibia > Anura > Bufonidae > Bufo > Bufo bufo. The sequence goes on from NC_053399.1 coordinate 56,745,609, forward strand.
CTATATATTCTTGTTTTAAAATATGACGAATATTCTAAAAAACTAAGTTATAGCAATATAGCGAATATATTCGTTATTTTCGTATTTTTTTTTCAATCTATACTGTTATTCCACTTTGGCATACTCCTCCCAGACAAGCGTCCCCTTCACCATGGGAACGCCTGTGGGTTAGAATATACCATCGAATCTGAGTTTGTATCAGATCCGATGGTATTTTCTAACCCACAGGCGTTCCCATGGTGACGGGGACGCTTGTTGGGGGAGGAGTATGCCGAAGTTGATTAACAGTACACATAAAAAAAAAAATATATATATATATATTCGTAATAACGAATATATTCGCTATATATTTGTTTTTTAGAATATTCGTAGATATTCCAATAAAAAGAATATATAGCAATATTCAGTTGATCTCTAATAGTTTGATAAACGAAAATTTGGCTAGACGGGCTTAGACGATTACCTCGGTCAGGCAGGCCAAGCAGGAAGAAGCACCAGTAAGGCAACGGCCGGGTGCAATAATCGAAATCATGATTTCAATATTTTTTATTTTTTTTCTAATAATATTCGATCTATTATATTCGTTTATAGTTTTATATTTTTTAGCTACTTTAGACACTTACGCCACTTGCACACGACCGTATGCCCTTCGAGATATACGGTCCATGAGCATACCATATGTTCCGGAGCGGCATACAATGTGCGCATGGGAGCACGCAGCATCATAGGTTACTATGCCAATAATATACACTGCTCAAAAAAATAAAGGGAACACAAAAATAACACATCCTAGATCTGAATTAATTAAATATTCTTCTGAAATACTTTGTTCTTTACATAGTTGAATGTGCTGACAACAAAATCACACAAAAATGTAAAAATGGAAATCAAATTTTTCAACCCATGGAGGTCTGGATTTGGAGTCACACTCAAAATTAAAGTGGAAAAACACACTACAGGCTGATCCAACTTTGATGTAATGTCCTTAAAACAAGTCAAAATGAGGCTCAGTAGTGTGTGTGGCCTCCACGTGCCTGTATGACCTCCCTACAACGCCTGTGCATGCTCCTGATGAGGTGGCGGATAGTCTCCTGAGGGATCTCCTCCCAGACCTGGACTAAAGCATCTGCCAACTCCTGGACAGTCTGTGGTGCAACGTGACGTTGGTGGATAGAGCGAGACATGATGTCCCAGATGTGCTCAATTGGATTCAGGTCTGGGGAACGGGCAGGCCAGTCCATAGCATCAATGCCTTCGTCTTGCAGGAACTGCTGACACACTCCAGCCACATGAGGTCTAGAATTGTCTTGCATTAGGAGGAACCCAGTGCCAACCACACCAGCATATGGTCTCCCAAGGGGTCTGAGGATCTCATCTCGGTACCTAATGGCAGTCAGGCTACCTCTGGCGAGCACATGGAGGGCTGTGCGGCCTCCAAAGAAATGCCACCCCACACCATTACTGAGCCAATGCCAAACCGGTCATGCTGGAGGATGTTGCAGGCAGAAGAACGTTCTCCACGGCATCTCCAGACTCTGTCAAGTCTGTCACATGTGCTCAGTGTGAACCTGCTTTCATCTGTGAAGAGCACAGGGCGCCAGTGGCGAATTTGCTAATTTTGGTGTTCTCTGGCAAATGCCAAACGTCCTGCACGGTGTTGGGCTGTAAGCACAACCCCCTCCTGTGGACGTCGGGCCCTCATATCACCCTCATGGAGTCTGTTTCTGACCGTTTGAGCAGACACATGCACATTTGTGGCCTGCTGGAGGTCATTTTGCAGGGCTCTGGCAGTGCTCCTCCTGTTCCTCCTTGCACAAAGGCGGAGGTAGCGGTCCTGCTGCTGGGTTGTTGCCCTTCTACGGCCTCCTCCACGTCTCCTGATGTACTGGCCTGTCTCCTGGTAGTGCCTCCATGCTCTGGACACTCCGCTGACAGACACAGCAAACCTTCTTGCCACAGCTCGCATTGATGTGCCATCCTGGATAAGCTGCACTACATGAGCCACTTGTGTGGTTTGTAGACTCCGTCTCATGCTACCACTAGAATGAAAGCACCGCCAGCATTCAAAAGTGACCAAAACATCAGCCAGGAAGCATAGGAACTGAGAAGCGGTCTGTCGTCACCACCTGCAGAACCACTCCTTTATTAGGGGTGTCTTGCTAATTCCCTATAATTTCCACCTGTTGTCTATCCCATTTGCACAACAGCATGTGAAATTGATTGTCACTCAGTGTTGCTTCCTAAGTGGACAGTTTGATTTCACAGAAGTGTGATTGACTTGGAGTTACATTGTGTTGTTTAAGTGTTCCCTTTATTTTTTTGAGCAGTGTATATTAACCATTGGTTACTATTGATGCTGTGCGCATCGGCCACCTGTGGGATAATTGTCCTGTACTCATTTGAACACAGGACTATAGTCCCACGGGCGGACGATGCGGAGAGTATCATAGTAACCTCTGCTGCTGTGCGCTCCCATGTGCACGATGTACAGTCGTGGCCAAGTTTTGAGAATTACATAAATATTGGAAATTGGAAAAGTTGCTGCTTAAGTTTTAATAATAGCAATTTGCATATACTCCAGAATGTTATGAAGAGTGATCAGATAAATTGCATAGTCCTTCTTTGCCATGAAAATTAACTTAATCCCAAAAAAAACTTTCCACTGCATTTCACTGCTGTCATTAAAGGAACTGCTGAGATCATTTCAGTAATCGTCTTGTTAACTCAGGTGAGAATGTTGACGAGCACAAGGCTGGAGATCATTATGTCAGGCTGATTGGGTTAAAATGTCAGACTTGACATGTTAAAAGGAGGGTGATGCTTGAAATCATTGTTCTTCCATTGTTAACCATGGTGACCTGCAAAGAAATGCATGCAGCCATCATTGCATTGCATAAAAATGGCTTCACAGGCAAGGATATTGTGGCTACTAAGATTGCACCTCAATCAACAATTTATAGGATCATCAAGAACTTCAAGGAAAGAGGTTAAATTCTTGTTAAGAAGGCTTTAGGACATCCAAGAAAGTCCAGCAAGAGCCAGGATCATCTCCTAAAAAGGATTCAGCTGCGGGATTGGACTGCCACCAGTGCAGAGCTTGCTCAGGAATGGCAGCAGGCAGGTGTGAGCGCATCTGCACACACAGTGAGGCGAAGACTTTTGGAAGATGGCCTGGTGTCAAGAAGGGCAACAAAGAAGCCACTTCTCTCCAAAAAAAACATCAGGGACAGATTGATCTTCTGCAGAAAGTTTGGTGAATGGACTGCTGAGGACTGGGGCAAAGTCATATTCTCCAATGAAGCCTCTTTCTGATTGTTTGGGGCATCTGGAAAAAGGCTTGTCCGGAGAAGAAAAGGTGAGCGCTACCATCAGTCCTGTGTCATGCCAACAGTAAAGCATCCTGAGACCATTCATGTGTGTGGTTGCTTCTTATCCAAGGGAGTGGGCTCACTCACAATTTTGCCCAAAACCACAGCCATGAATAAAGAATGGTACCAAAACACCCTCCAACAGCAACTTCTTCCAACAATCCAACAACAGTTTGGTGAAGAACAATGCATTTTCCAGCACGATGGAGCACCGTGCCATAAGGCAAAAGTGATAACTAAGTGGCTCGGGGACCACGGCCTGGAAACTCCCCAGATCTTAATCCCATTGAGAACTTGTGGTCAATCCTCAAGAAGCGGGTGGACAAACAAAAACCCACTAATTCTGACAAACTCCAAGAAGTGATTATGAAAGAATGGGTTGCTATCAGTCAGGAATTGGCCCAGAAGTTGATTGAGAGCATGCCCAGTCGAATTGCAGAGGTCCTGAAAAAGAAGGGCCAACACTGCAAATACTGACTCTTTGCATAAATGTCATGTAATTGTCGATAAAAGCCTTTGAAACATATGAAGTGCGTGTAATTATATTTCACTACATCACAGAAACAACTGAAACAAAAATCTAAAAGCAGTTTAGCAGCAAACTTTGTGAAAACTAATATTTGTGTCATTCTCAAAACTTTTGGTCACGACTGTATGCTGCTCCGGGACATATGGCGTGCTCATGGACCGTAGGTCTCGAATGGCATACGGTTGTGTGTAAGTGGCATAAGTGTCTAAAGTAGCTAAAAAGTATAAACTACCCAAAAAAAATAACATTAAACTGTATCCGAACTATCTCTAATCCAAAAAACACTATAATGACCATAAACATGTGTAACTTCTGGATTTTGATGTAAATCTGAAGTGTTTATACACCTACTCCACACAATGCACTTATTGTCTGCTAAACTAAATTGCATTAATATTTTATTTTATTTTAAACATACAGTAATCTATAAATGCCATAAACGAATGGCCAAGTTCCAGAAGGAGCATCTAAAGGATCAATTGGCTCTCCATAAGCTGCTGCGGCGGGTTTCGATGAAGGTTCAGAAGATGGATAAGAGGAACCATCAAATAATAGAAAATATAGTGGATTTCCATGACAAACTAACAAAGTACCTCAGTGAGTTTGGTGTATCTGATTACCTGTAAATGCGGCCTACAGTATGTAGGTAAGACCAAACGCGAGCTTAGGAGGAGAATAGGTGAACACCTATCAGATATCCGCAATTTACGGGACACAACTGTGTCACGTCATGTACATGAAGCACATGACGGTAATCCTGATGTTTTATGGGTTCAAGGGATTGTACTGATTAACAGATCCATAACAGATCCGGTGGAGATAATGACACATTGCTACTCCAGAAAGAAGCAATGTGGATCTTCAAGCTACAAACTATCCACCCGAGAGGTTTGAATGAAGCTATTTCACATGCCTGCTTCATCTAATCCAATTGAATGTATGACATAACTGTGGTTTTTCCACTTGTGTTAACTGAGTACAGGCATATACAGCTATATGATGATGTCCCCCCCCCCCCCCGCTTGTCTTTCCTGATTTCTCCACCCTCTTCACTGTGATTGGCACTAAATTGCAGAGAACAGATATGGAGATTGACACGCAGGGAAGGTAGGTGACATACTGTTTTAGGTCTGGTTTGTGTTCGCCATTTAATGGTTCTAGATTTGATGCAGATGGATAGTGATCTGTTACCTGGACAGGTTCTCCATTATACCCACAATGGAACGAGGCGATTGGATGATACATGAGCCGCAACTTTCGGTTCCCCCAATATAGTAGCGCATCTTGCGCAATCATGAGGAGGTGTATGTATTCACCAGGATACTCGGCAGGTCAGGGGGCGGATGTCAGATGACGCCTTACCATGATTCGCGGGAGTACCAGTACACACCTCCCCCATAGGCGGGGCTTGTCTGATATCCTTTCGGCACTCGTGCGCCCGCGTACGGCCGTCATAGCGCCGGAGCCTTGACACGCAAAAGTGTGGGGCACTTTTTCCTCTACAGGCTTACCTTATTGAGAGACTTTTGCTCCTGATGACACGGGGCAGAGCATGTCACGTTGAAACGCGTTGAGCCGGTGATCTCCATTTAGGACACGGCTCTATAGGCAGGGTGCATACCAAGCGTCAGGCAGCGCACCAGCTGACCTGGCAGTGTGAATGCGGTCCGATACTTAGACCCAGTGCTGTCTTGCATGAATGGGTAGGCAGATGTAGGCAGCCGAGTGAGCATCTATAGAATTACTCAATACCGTGTGGATGCCGGTTGCTGGAATGCCCGGACAGGGTGTGTGATGTATTTCACATACTAATAGTCTATGAGATTGGAAGATAACATTGCCTCCACTCGTAACAGGGCGTCCATCCTCTGACTTACTATTAGCTGCTCTGCTGTTTAAAGACTAGGTAGGACTGCAAATGAATGCACCTGCGCCGGGTTCAAATATAAGAACCGTGTCCTGATTCCTTCTCCAGCAAATACTAGCACAAATGTGCCAGCAGGACTAGGATTTAGTCCAGACTGCATGTTATGTAGTGGGTTTATTATTTTCCTGAACTACATTACTTCAGTCTGGAGCCTGAAATTCACAAAAGTGATGTACAGTATTTTCCAGTTTTAACTAGATATTAATAAACACTTTATTATTTTCTTTTAAATACGTCCTTCAGGCAGTGTGATATAAGTATAGATAGTGAACGTACCAAGTAGTATCCTTATCGTGTGAGAAAACTAACAAAGTAGCCCGAAAGAACAGTTATTGTTAAAATGTTGTAAATTGTTATTGTTAAAATGTTATTAAAAATATTTTTCTGCCACAGACTCGATGTGCCCGATCTTGAAAGTTCTAGCAGTCGGAGGAGCGCGTCGTGTCGTGTGTAGCTAATTTTGTACTTCTTTTTCTTGTTGTTTAAAAATAATAATTATTTATTTAAACAAAAGTTTTAGAAAGCCAAATAGTGTATTTTTTTTCATGTTAGCCCATTCCTGCTGCACACTTACAACATGATGCTATCAGAGGTCTCTTGGTTTATTTTTGGTGCTGTCCTGGTCTGGTGGGGGCCCATTCCTGGGAACAAATTCCTGCCGCACACTTCGAACCTACTGCTGGCTGTCGTGCTGAGTTAGGCCGAGCTATGTGTAGGCCTTATACTAGACCCTTACCATCTACCTGCTGATGCTGAAGTCTGTCATGACCCTGATGAATTATGTGTGGTCCTTATACTCCACCGTTACCGATACTTGCTGTTGTAGGTCCTGACACTGCTGAGTTATGTGTGGGCCATATACTACAGTGTTACCATGTACCTACTGCTGTCTGTTCTGCTGTCTGACCTGATCAAGATGAGTTTGACCCTGGAATAAAGTGGCCTTACAACTAACTTATAAAATTACACCGTAACATTACATTATAAAAAACAAAAGCGCGCTGTATCAAACTGAAAAACTGTATTTATAACAAACATAATAACAAAACATGCCTCTAGGGCAACTTTTTGAGCTCTGATAATAGCTCGTCCAATTGGTTAAATCTGAGAAGGTACTTTTGCTCCATTTCCCTCTCTTTCTTACTGACTCGCTTCCGCAGCATTTTCATTTCCAGCATATCTTTTTTATTATCTTTTTTAAGCTCTTCCAAGTGCTTTCTGCACTTGTTCACTACTGAAAAAAAATAAAAAATTTATTTCAATTACAGTTACTTACAAGACAATTTGTGCATTGTAAAAAATATATTGCGTGAAGTTGCACCAATGTGTCAGATAACCAAAAGTGTGGTGCTCACAGTTGAATAGTTTCACCTACTCTACATAAAAATTGCGTATAAATGTAACATCTGGGCATTCACTGACAATTGTGTCAATTGAAAGCAATTTATTGATATTAATAAAATAAAATAGAATTAAATGCAATAGGTACAATTAAAAACAATAAAGATAATATGTGCAAATTGGTACTAGAGGTAGCAGCAATCCTGTATTGTAAAACCTCCAATAGTCAGGAAAAAGAGGTCTCAACAAACCATCTAGTGTATCGCTAAATACATAAAATCGAATGTCCTGTATTAAAAATTCCTCTAAAAATATATAACGGCAGTTCAAAGATATTTACGATTTAAGAGAGGTAGCAGCAATCCGGTAGTGGTCAGGAACAGGGGTCCTTCCAAACCATACAGTATGTCACTGAATATATAAAATCATATGCACTATATTTCCAAAGGTACACAGAGACGGTCTTCAAGCGTTAAAAATAAACCAGTTATTCATATGTGGAAATACATACAAATAAGTTCGTATTGAACCCGTATAATTATTGGTATAGTGGAGATTCTGGAAACTGTTCGTATAAGGGCGGTGGCGTCCCACTTCACAGAAACTTAGTAAGTGGAGTTCTTGCTACTGGTTTTATTTTCATACAGCTTCAGGTACAGTCTTTACCAGAATGAGAGAGACGTATTACACCATGGTGTGATTGTTATAACTCACGATTTGGCGTCCTCACCGCTTCTCTCTCCTACCCTGGCTAGCACCGTGGTTCAGTGGTTCTGAAGAAGGGACCGTTAGTAGTCCCAAAATGCGTCTGGTATAACCTCCCATGAAAGATTAAGAAGACCTTACCATTAAAATTCACTGGTCCATCAATACAGCAGAAAGGGATTGTCTGCGATTAAAGACATCGAGAATTATCCTTACCTCTCAATACAGATTTACCTGCACGCAAGACGGCATCGGTCATATTGCGAAGACAGAGGTCAGAGTGCGGTGCTAGCCAGCGTGGGAGAGAGAAGCGGTGAGGACGCCAAATTGTGAGTTATAGCAATCACACCAAGGTGTAATACGTCTCACGAAATAATAGAAATCACATGACATTCTGGTAAAGACTGTACCTGAAGCTGTATGAAAATAAAACCAGTAGCAAGAACTCCACTTACTAAGTTTCTTTGAAGCGGGACGCCGCTTGTGTTTTCAGTGTAGCGGGACGCCACTCACTTATACAAACAGTTTCCAGAATCTCCACTATACCACTATACCAATAATTATACGGGTTCAATACGAACTTATTTGTATGTATGTCCACATATGAATAACTGGTTTATTTTTAACGCTTGAAGACCGTCTCCGTGTACCTTTGGAGAAATCTTAATATAGTGCATACGATTTTATATATTCAGTGACATACTGTATGGTTTGGAAGGACCCCTGTTCCTGACCACTACCGGATTTCTGCTACCTCTCTTAATCGTACATATCTTCGAAATGCCATTATATATGCCATTATATATTTTTAGAGGAATTTTTAATACAGGACATTAGATTTTATGTATTTAGCGATACACTATATATTTTTATGTGTGTGTGAAACGCATGAAATCATCCGGTGACATCATACATCAGTACCGCGCTGTGTGTATAACAATATATATACAATCTCAGAGAGATGTATGATGTAACCAGAAGATTTTGTACATGTCACACCATGTATTAAGTAATCATTTGAAAAGGGATGAAATACGGATGTAGTAGAGTAACCAAAACATGCTTTATGAGGCGTGTTATGTAAACTTAATGCAATCAAATGCGTTAAGCTATTTTATAAAATGGCTTTTGTTTCAAGATTACGTGATGAGTTAAGAAATTTGAGTTAAGAGGTTGCGTGTTAACCATACTACATCTGTACGGATTAGCAGCATAACTGAATATATACATTACTGAGTGTTGTAGAGAGAGATACAAAATTCATGTAAGCATTGTACCTGGGCATAATCTTTTACTATACTCTTCAACCAGATCGGGGTGTAGGCGTTTCAGGTCGCAAAACCTTTTTTTGTATAGCTTTGTGATCGTGCCAGGACATACCGTAGGATGGCCTCTTTTTCAACCCTTTTTTTCGGGTCCATGGATAGCCCCGCTCCAGAAAGCGCTGAAGGATAAAGATGAAAGCATATAATGCCAATTTTTTTATTATACAAATATTTTTAAAAAATTCCACTACAAAAAAGCAAAAAGTAGTTACGTCTTTGAAGGGGAAATATTAGATTTAATGTTACCGTTATAAGATCGGATTGTATTGCGATTGTATGTGTGTGAGGTCTGAGCAATCAGATATTGGCCAGCTAAGCTGCGATGTACCTGTCTTGTGAAGTGACGGTACAGTATTGGGTGTACTGCTGGTTCGCCTCCCCATGGTGCACCCTGGGTAACGCTAAATGAACCAGCAAATACTTTTGGTCCGACAAAAAAAGCTGATTGACATAAAATTAAATCTATATATATTGTGTGTATGGTATATAGTGTGTGGTATATATTGCATGGCAGGAAAATGGACGTGCTATGTGCATGTGATAGATATTTATCTGTTGTCCATACATACATGCTACTGACATAGTGCTGTGAAGTAACAAGAATACTCAGTGCACCAATCAGTAGTATCTACTATTGGAGGGGGCGGGCAGCGGAGGAAAAAAAAAAAATTGTATCAATGTAGTTCTTATTCGCATACACGAATATTTAGCAACACTCGATCTACATATAAATAATTTAGACGTAGATCGAGTGTTGCTAAATATTGTTCTGTCATGCATGCAATATGAAATAAAATACAGTGCTGTAATACTATATTACTTACAGTTAGAATAACTTCTTCTTTTTGAAAGCGAATTTGCACCATTTTCGATCGCCGATTTTACTTCAGGCAGACTGCCAAACTCCACTAGTAGCAAAACCGAAACCAGGGCACATGACACGTGACACAATTACGTCACTCATAAGATCGCGTCCTCACGCAATCATTCATAATGTTCCCGATTTTCAGCTAAAAATCAGGAATTCGAATATAAAAATTGATTCCACCCTGCTTCTTGCTATATAGCGAATATTCAAAAAAACGAATGTAGATTCAATCAATTTAGCTAATATAGTGGTATAATCTTCTTTGTCTAATAGTTGTAACTTTTTTTTCTCTTCTGAACTTCAGATTTAAAAAAAAATTAAGACTCTTAAAAAAAAGATTATAGCACTATATTAGCTAAATTGCTCTATGTTTCTATTTAGCGAATATTCACTATTACTATATGTTCTTGCCTTAGAATATGATAAATAATTAGAAAAATTAATATATAGCAATATAGCGAATATATTCCTTATTTAGAATATTCGTCAAATTTTTTTCCATATGAAAACATGATTCCTTTCAGCTTAATTTGCTTGTGGGCCAATGACTCATTGGCCCACAAGCAAGAAGCAGTGAGGAATCATGATTTCAGATGTTAAAAATTCACGAATATTCAATATAGCGAATATATAGCACTATATTCAAAATATTCGCGAATTAGCGAAGTTGCGATATTCGCTAAAAAAAAATGTTATTCGAATCAGGGGCTTCTCTCTGCTACGCCACTATTCAGCGATCTTCTCGCACTGCAAAGTCACAGCCCGGACCAAGTAGTAAACACCAAGTCTCACCACCTGCCTGGAATAGAACCACAGAAAGCTGAGAGCAAAGTTGTTAGAGTGTGTACTGACTAGATGTTCTGTATATTAATGCTCATAATTGTGATTCCATAGTTTTTGGGAGGAAGGATGGATCATAATGTCTTCCCACACTGGAGAGTACAAACAGAATCCAGTATACCTGTAAACAATAAAGCATTGTCATGATCCAATGTGTCAGTCCCTGAGTCAACTACTAGTGTTGGGCGCGAATATTCAAATAGCGAATATTAATCGCGAATATCATAGAAACATAGAAACATAGAATGTGTCGGCAGATAAGAACCATTTGGCCCATCTAGTCTGCCCAATATACTGAATACTATGGATAGCCCCCGGCCCTATCTTATATGAAGGATGGCCTTATGCCTATCCCATGCATGCTTAAACCCCTTCACTGTATTTGCAGCTACCACTTCTGCAGGAAGGCTATTCCATGCATCCACTACTCTCTCAGTAAAGTAATACTTCCTTATATTACTTTTAAACCTTTGCCCCTCTAATTTAAAACTGTGTCCTCTTGTGGTAGTTTTTCTTCTTTTAAATATGCTCTCTTCCTTTACCGAGTTGATTCCCTTTATGTATTTAAAAGTTTCTATCATATCCCCTCTGTCTCTTCTTTCTTCCAAGCTATACATATTAAGGTCCTTTAACCTTTCCTGGTAAGTTTTATCCTGCAATCCATGTACTAGTTTAGTAGCTCTTCTCTGAACTCTCTCTAGAGTATCTATATCCTTCTGGAGATATGGCCTCCAGAACTGCGCACAATACTCCAAGTGAGGTCTCACCAGTGTTCTGTACAGCGGCATAAGCACTTCACTCTTTCTACTGCTTATACCTCTCCCTATACATCCAAGCATTCTGCTGGCATTTCGTGCTGCTCTATTACATTGTCTTCCCACCTTTAAGTCTTCTGAAATAATTACTCCTAAATCCCTTTCCTCAGATACTGAGGTCAGGACTGTGTCAAATATTCTATATTCTGCCCTTGGGTTTTTACGCCCCAGGTGCATTATCTTGCACTTATCCACATTAAATTTCAGTTTCCAGAGTTCTGACCATTCTTCTAGTTTTCCTAAATCCTTTTCCATTTGGCGTTTCCCTCCAGGAACATCAACCCTGTTACATATCTTTGTGTCATCAGCAAAAAGACAAACCTTACCAGCGAGGCCTTTTGCAATATCACTTATAAAGATATTAAACTAAATCGGTCCCAGTACAGATCCCTGTGGAACCCCACTGGTAACATTACCTTGTTTTGAATGTTCTCCATTGACTACAACCCTCTGTTGTCTGTCACTCAGCCACTGCCTAATCCACTCAACAATATGGGAGTCCATGCTCAATGACTGCAGTTTATTGATAAGTCTTCTATGTGGGACAGTGTCAAAAGCCTTACTAAAATCTAAATATGCGATGTCTACTGCACCTCCACCGTCTATTATTTTATTCACCCAGTCAAAAAAATCTATAAGATTTGTTTGACATGATCTCCCTGAAGTAAACCCATGTTGTTTTTCATCTTGCAATCCATGGGATTTTAGATGTTCCACAATCCTATCCTTTAATAGGGTTTCCATTAATTTGCCTACTATTGATGTCAGACTCACTGGTCTATAGTTGCTCGATTCCTCCCTACTACCTTTCTTGTGAATGGGCACGACATTTGCCAATTTCCAATCTTCCGGGACGACTCCTGTTACTAATTATTGGTTAAATAAATCTGTTAACGGTTTTGCCAGCTCACCACTAAGCTCTTTTAATAATTTTGGGTATATCTCATCAGGCCCCTGTGACTTATCCGTCTTCACCTTAGACAGCAAACTTAGAACATCTTCCTCTGTAAAGATACATGCATCAAACGATTTAATAGTCATTCTTTCTAGTGGAGGTCCTTCTCCTTTTTCTTTTGTAAAAACTGAACAGAAGTATTCATTAAGGCAGTCGGCTAGCCCTTTATTCTCTTCTACATACCTTCCGTCCTTTGTTTTTAATTTAGTTATTCCTTGTTTTAATTTCCTTTTTTCATTTATATATCTGAAGAATGTCTTATCCCCTTTTTTCATAGACTGAGCTAGTTTTTCTTCTGCCTGCGCTTTAGAAGTTTTTATAACTTGCTTGGCCTCTCTCTGCCTAATCTTGTAGATTTCCTTATCTTCATTGCTCTGGGTTTTTTTATAATTACAAAATGCTAGCTTTTTATTTTTAATGATTTGGGCCACTTCTGCTGAGTACCACATTGGTCTCCTCCTTTTTTTGCTTTTACTGACAAGTCTAATGCAATTTTCTGTTGCCTTCAATAATGCACCTTTTAAGTAGTCCCATTTCTCCTGGACTCCATGTAATCCGTTCCAGTCTGATAAGGACTCATTTATGACTAATTTCATTTTTGAAAAGTCTGTTTTTCTAAAATCTAAATCTAATCAGCACTCTAATCAGCACTCGCAATTCGCAAATATTTCGAATATAGTGATATATATTCGGAATTTTTTATATTCTAGATTTAGTTTCATCAGTAACCTCCCTCCTTGCTTGTGGGCCAATGAAAAGGCTGCAATGTCTTTGTCTGAGCTTAGCAACGTCCCTAGCAACCAATAGGAAAGTTGCCTACTCCTTACTACAGTCCTGATCAAAAGTTTAAGACCACTTGAAAAGTGGCAAAAAATCATATTTTACATTGTTGGATCTTAATAAGGTTCCAAGTAGAGCTTCAACATGCAACAAGAAGAAATGAGAGTGAGACAAAACATTTTTTGAGCATTCAATTAATTGAAAATAACGATTAAACTGAAACAGGCTGTTTTTCAGCTGATCCAAATTTTAGGACCACATGCCTTTAAAAGGCCAAATCTGTGCAAAGATGTGTATTCATTGTCATTCTCTGTCAGGTAGTCACACGTTGTGGTGGCAAAGGCAAAAAAACTCTCCCTTTTTGAACGTGATCGGGTTGTTGAACACCATAAGCAGGGTCTCTCACAGCACGCCATCGCTGCTGAGGTGGGACGCAGTAAGACAGTAATTTGGAATTCCTAAAATGATCCTGAGGGTTATGGAACAAAAAAGTAAAGTGGAAAACCCAAAAAAATGTCATCAGCACTGAGCCAGAGGATCCAATTGGCTGTCCGTCAAGACACTGGACGATCCTCGACCCAAATTAAGGCCCTTACTGGTGCTGACTGCAGCCCCATAACCATCAGACGGCATCTGAGACTGAAGGGCTTCAAAAACCAAAAACATCTTCAAAGACTTTGTCTCCTTGAACGCCACAGAACTGCTCGTTTGGACTTTGCAAGAGAGCACCAAACATGGGACATTCAAAGGTGGAAGAAAGTTTTATTCTCTGATGAGAAAAAATTTAACCTTGATGGTCCTGATGGTTTCCAACGTTACTGGCATGACAAACAGATCCCACCTGAGATGTTTTCTACGCGCCACAGTGGAGGGGGCGCCATAATAGTCTGGGGTGCTTTTTCCTTCAGTGGAACAATGGAGCTTCAGGAAGTGCAGGGTCGTCAAACGGCCGCTGGCTATGTCCAGATGTTGCAGAGAGCATTCCTCATGACTGAGGGCCCTCATCTTTGTGGTAACGACTGGGTTTTTGAACAGGACAACGCTACAGTACACAATGCCCGCAGGACAAGGGACTTCTTCCAGGAGAATAACATCACTCTTTTGGCCCATCCTGCGTGTTCCCCTGATATAAATCCAATTGAGAACCTTTGGGGATGGATGGCAAGGGAAGTTTACAAAAATGGACAACAGTTCCAGACAGTAGATGGCCTTCGTGCGGCCGTCTTCACCACTTGGAGAAATGTTCCCACTCACCTCATGGAAACGCTTTCATAAAGCATGCCGAAACGAATTTTTGAAGTGATCAACAATAACGGTGGAGTTACTCATTACTGAGTTCATGTTTGGAAGTTGGATTTCTGTTTTGGGGGGATTCAGTTTTTTTTTGGAGGTGTGGACCTAAACTTTTGATCAGCTGAAAAACAGCCTGTTTCAGTTTATTCGTTTGTTCTGTCTCACTCCCATTTCTTCTTGTTGCATGTTGAAGCTCTACTTCGAACCTTGTTAAGATCCAGCCATGCTAAATATGATTTTTTGCCATTTTTCAAGTGGTCTTAAACTTTTCGAATATTAGTTTTTTAGAATATTCGTATATATATTTTTTTCAATCTGTACAGTTGTTCCACTTCGACATACATCTCCCGACAAGTGTCCCCGTCACCATGGGAACGCATGGGGATTAGAATATACCATCCGATCTGAGTTTTCACAATCTCAGTGAGATTGTGAAAACTCAGATCTGATGGTATATTCTAACTCCCAGGCGTTCCCATGGTGACGGGGACACTTGTCAGGGGGGAGTATGCCGAAGTGGAACAACTGTACAGATTGATTTAAAAAAAAGACGAATATTCTAAAAAACTAATATATTCAATATAGTGCTATATATTAGTTTTTTAGAATATTCATCATTTTTCCCATCTAAATTCATGATTCCTCCCTGCTTAAGTTGCATGTGGGCCAATGACTCATTGGCCCACAAGCAAGAAGCAGGGAGGAATCATGTTTTCAGATGTTAAAAAATTACGAATATTCGATATAGCGAATATATAGCACTATATTCTAAATATTCGCCAATTCTCGAAGTTGCGATATTCAAAATAAATATTCATAATTTGAATATTCGCACTCAACACTACAGATCACCCTATCTGTACCCCTAATGATGGAGTCTCCCGTTAACAGAACCTGTCTGGCCTGCCCTGCTCTCCTGGTCCCCTACCAGAAATTGAATCAGATCTGAACAGAAGATATTCCTGTCATCTTTTTCTCAATATTTTAACAACTAATTATGCTTCTTTTTGTAGCCAACATTATCACATCCATGTCCCTCAAAATATTTCAGTATCCAACTATCCATTTACCTATCAATCAACTATTTATCTCTCCATCCCTTATATTCTTTCACCTGGTCACTTCTGCTGCCCTTCTAAGCACTAAAACTTTCTTCTCTAAATAAACTCAGCCACCTTATGCTCTAGAATACTCTCACTTGCTATACCTCTTTCTACTTCTATTCACTGCTGGAGACATATCTCCTGATCCTGGGCCCCCTCAACTGACCTCCACCATCCTTTCTCCTTTTTATCACCCATCTCCTACCAAAAACTGCTATCATCCTTTTAACCTCATACCCATTCATCTGAACTTTCATTCTGTTTGCAATAAGCTTTTCTACATCCATAAACTCTTAATTTCCCACAACATTTTCCTTCCTTGGTCTCACTGAAACTTTTCTGAAACCCTCTGACACCGCTTCTCCTGCCATGCTTACCTATGAAAAACTCCAATTTAACGAAAAATCCCGTTCTAAACCGACATGGTGATGGCCTCCTTCTCCTCTATTTTCCCCCCATCTTGCATTTTTATTTTTTTGTGTGAGTAATGTTAATTACTAATTACTGTATATAGAACTGGGACATCCTGAATGCCAGACTACTTGAAAGTTTAGGAATCCCACTAAGTATCAACAACCATCTCTCCATAGAGATCATTCAATATTTTTTAGAGGGCTGAATACATTTTTCCTCCTCTGACAACAGGCGTAAAAGAGGAGTAAAAACTACTCCAGTCAGGGGCTAGAGTAGTTTTTACTCCAGGCACACAGACTGCCGGAGGTGAACCTAATTTATCAAGAGGTGCATGGCTGGTCAAAAATTAGGCTAATCCTCTGGCAATGCAGGGGGGAACAAAGATTAGTGTAAAAAGCGAACAAACTAACAACTAGAATATGGTGTTATGGGTATGCGTCCTAATGAACACTATTGAATAAATATATATAAGGAAGGACTCTAAAACAAAATAACAAAGGCTTTATTATAATGTCTGGATAAAATATAGGGGTGTCTACCCAAACTGCACAAAGCAGCTGATTGAAACGTCACTGATTTGTCGGACCAACCATCCTCATAACCACACTGGTAAAGGTGGAAATGCACTTGAGCAGAATAATCGGTGTGTCCCACAAACTAAAACCCACCAACACTGGGGGGCATATCACCACAAGGTCCTGGGTGTGAACCTGGGTGAAGTATTGTTCAACTGGATACCTGGTACAGTGTGTAGCACCATATATCACCTCAACTAACAGTGGATGTCAGCGCGCAAACATCCACTGTACTGAAACAATACAGGTGCAGGACTGAGACAGAATAAGAGCCGCTGACTCTGACTGGTGTGTCAAGAGCACCTGACACAGTCCTATATGATCTATGCTCAATGCGTTTCCATGCACAAAGGTGCACTTCATCAGGAGCAACATGCACCGTGACTGGAGCCCACAGCCTCTGATATAGATGTTCACTTGAGGCTGCAACAAGAAGGCAGAGGTAGGGTGACCTGCCTATGACCGAATTCCTCTAGTGTGAGGCACGGCATAATCACTGGAACCTACGGTCCTGCCTAAGCCGTCCACCTCTAAATTAATGCCGAGATTAAAAGGGTGAAACCCCGCCCCGCCGCCCCCCCCCCCCCCCCCGCATGACAGCTAATCCGGCCAGAAGGCTCGGTAAGGAATCAACCAATGGCTGAACAGCGGGCGGAGCTACGTCAGTCCCAGGGAAAGCGCAATGCGCCGCAGTCAGAGAGGGCAACTTCACGGCGGCTCTGTATGAACATGCCATTGGAGTATCAATACCTAAAATATATAATAAGTAGGGTTGAGCGAACCCGAACTGTAAAGTTCGGGTTCGTTCTGAACTTTAGGATTTTTGGACCCCGGACCCGAACCCGAACGTTTTCGTAAAAGTTTGGGTTCGGGGTGTTCGCCGCTTATGTTGCCGCTTTCTGAAAGGATGCACAGCAGCCAATCAACAAGCGTCATACTACTTGCCCCAAGAGGCCATCACAGCCATGCCTACTAATGGCATGGCTGTGATTGGCCAGAGCACCATGTGACACAGGCTCTATATAAGCTTGGGTCACGTAGCGCTGCACATCACTCTGCTGTTACAAATGTAGGGAGAGGTTGCAGCTGGACTTGTGATTTCAGGGAGAGCATAGGAGAGAATCTAACTCAGCGATCTACAGACAAATAGTTGTGTGGGTGCAGGGCACTATCGTTTTACCCTGCCCTGAGCTCATTGACCAAAAATACAAACTTTTAGAATTCTGTTGGTTAGGTGGGTCGCGGCGGTGGCGGCCATTTTATGCATGCTCAGTGCACCAGCACTGCATCTGAGCTTTTGGGACATTGCAAATCACAATTTTTTGGGGGAAAACTACAACATCTGTATTAGTCAGTGTGCAATTTAAGCTAGAAATACACCCATCATTTTCTGGGGTTTGAAAAACACACAATTTTTTTCTCCAGAAAACAGCATTTTACAGATCTGCAAGTGTTAAATTCAAGTTTAATATATACAGAATTCATATTCTGTTAGCAAAAAAAAACTTTTTGGGCAATCTACAACATCTGTATTAGTCAGTGTGCAATTTAAGCTAGAAATACACCCATCATTTTCTGGGGTTTGAAAAACACACTTATTTGACAAAAAAACACTATTTTCAGGCCTTGCAGCATCAGCACATGTGAAAATACAGGCTTATATAATGCTGTCAAATTCAGTTGTTAAACAAACAGTCGTTTGGGCTCCAAAAATTTAGTTGGCAGCCTTTGATGCAGATGTCATTGTGAGATACACCCTTAATACATTTGGGTTACATTCAGAGATTTTAAATACCGCCATTTGGTGCACCAATATTGAATTCAGGCCTACAGAGGTTCAGGCCGTGTGAGACACCCTCTCTACATACAGGGGTTTGAATTAGGCATTTGAAATACAGCCATTTTAAATATCGCCTTTTTGTGCAAAGATATATTTACTTCAGGCCTACACAGGTTCAGACCGTGTGAGATACCCCCCTACATACAGGGGTTTGAATCAGTCATTTGAAATACAGCCATTTTAAATACTGCCTTTTTGTGCAAAGATATTTTTACTTCAGGCCTACACAGATTCAGACCGTGTGAGATACCGCCCTACATACAGGGGTTTGAATCAGGCATTTGAAATACAGCCATTTGAAATACAGCCTTTTTGTGCAAAGATATATTTACTTCAGGCCTACACAGGTTCAGACCGTGTGAGATCCCCTCTATACATACAGGGGTTTGATTCAGCCATTTGAAATACAGCCATTTGAAATACTGCCTTTTTGTGCAAAGATATATTTACTTCAGGCCTACACAGGTTCAGACCGTGTGAGATCCCCTTTATACATACAGGGGTTTGAATTAGGGATTTAAAAAACAGCCATTTGAAATACAGGCTTTTTGTACAAAGATATATTTACTTCAGCCCTACACAGGTTCAGACCGTGTGAGATACGCCCCTACATAAAGGGGTTTGAATCAGGCATTTGAAACACAGCCATTTTAAATACCGCCATTTTGTGCAAAGATATATTTACTTCAGGCCTACAGAGGTACAGGCCCTCTGAGATACTACCTCTACATACAGGGGTTTGAATTAGCCATTTGAAATACAGCCTTTTTGTGCAAAGATATATTTACTTTAGGCCTACACAGGTTCAGACCGTGTGAGATACCCTCCTACATACAGGTGTTTGAATTAGGCATTTGAAATACATCCATTTGAAATACAGCCATTTGAAATACAGCCATTTTGTGCAAAGAAATCTTTAATTGAGGCCTAGTCTGGTTGAGGCCGTGTGAGATACACCCTTTACATACTGTCGTTCTTTTTTACTATTAATTAAACACCCATTTTGGGCAAGATCCTAAATAAAAAAAATATGAGGAGAGCGTCAAATAATGGACGTGGCCCAGGTCGTGGTGCTGCTGGTGGAGCTCCTGTTGCAGGGAGAGGACGTGGTCGATCTGTGCCAGCTACACGCACAAGTGAAATCCCTTCCTCAGGTGCGAGTAGGCGACAAAACCTGCAGCGGTATTTGGTCGGGCCTAATGCTGCTCTACGAATGGTGAGGCCTGAACAAGTACAGGCGATAGTAGATTGGGTTGCTGACAGTGGATCCAGTTCCTTCACATTGTCTCCCACCCAGTCTCCTGCTGAATGACCACAGTTGGCACCTGCAGCCGATGTCCATCAGTCTGTCACCTCACCCCCTTGCAAATCAGCCAAGCAGTCCGAGCCCCAAGTCATGCAGCAGTCTCTTGTGCTTTTTGATGACTCTGTTAGCAGGGTTTCCCAGGGCCATCCACCTAGCCCTACCCCAGAAGTGGAAGAGATTGAGTGCACCGATGCCCAACCACTTATTTTTCAAGATGAGTACATGGGAGGACCATCGCAGCACCTCTCGGATGATGACGAAACACAGGTGCCAACTGCTGGGGCTTTCGAAAGCGTGCAGACCGACAAGGAAGTCAAGGGTGAAGACTGGGTGGAAGATGATGTGGAGGACGATGAGGTCCTCGACCCCACATGGAATCAAGGTCATGCGAGTGACCAATGTAGTTTGGAGGAAGAGGCGGTGGTCGCACAGAGCCACCAGCACAGCAGAAGAGGGAGCAGGGTGCAAAAGCGGAGCGGCCGTCCACTAGGCAGTACGCCTCCTACTGCCCACCGCAGCAAGGGACCGAGCACACCAATGCTGTGCAATCAGAGCCTAAAGCGAGGAATAAACGTTCTCAACCTGAGCACAACTTGCATGACCAGGCATTTAAGTGCAAAGCACGAGCTGCAGTGGAGTAGACCCCTCAAAAACCAAGAAAGGTCTCTGGCTCCTCCTGCTTCCTCTTCTGCTGCAGTCGCGGCCTCTTCATCCACCTCTGTAGTGACAGTGCCACCTGGCACCCCACAAACAGAGGATCTGCCAGCAACACCAACATCTGGGTCACCAAGCATCTCCACAATGTCACACGGAAGCGTTCAGCTCTCTATATCCCAAACGCTGGAGAGGAAGAGGAAGTACCCCCCTACCCACCCGCGATTCCTAGCCCTGAATGCCAGCATTTCTAAATTACTTACCTTTGAAATGCTGTCATTCCGTCTGGTTGAGACAGATAGTTTTAAAGGCCTTATGGCGATGGCTGTCCCACAGTACGTCATGCCCAGCCGCCACTACTTTTCTTGGCGAGCCATCCCTTCCCTTCACAACCAAGTAGGGGACAAAATCAGGTGTGCGCTGCGCAATGCCATCTGTGGCAAGTTGCACCTGACTACAGATACGTGGACCAGTAAGCGTGGTCAGGGCCGTTATATCTCCATAACAGCACACTGGGTAAATGCAGTGGCGGCTGGGCCTGAGGCGGATAGCAGTTTGGCGCATGTCCTTCCACCACCGAGGATTGCAGGGCGCTTCAGTTTGCCTCCTGTTGCTTCCTCCTCCTACTCAGCTTCCTCATCCTCTACCAGCTCCTCATCCGGTCAGCATAACACCTTCACCACCAACTTCAGCACAGCCAGGGGTAAACGACAGCAGGCAGTTTTAAAACGTATCTGTTTGGGGGACAAACCACACACCGCGCAGGAGCTGTGGACGGGCCTTGAACAAAAGACCGATGAGTGGTTTGTGCCAGTCAGCCTCAAGCCCGGCCTGGTGGTGTGCGATAATGGGCGAAATCTCGTAGCAGCACTAGGACTAGCCGGTTTGACGCACATCCCTTGCCTGGTGCATGTGCTGAATTTGGTGGTGCAGAGATTCCTTTCAAATTTCCCCGACATGTCAGAGCTGCTGCATAAAGTGCGGGCCGTTTGTGCGCGCTTTCGGCGTTCTCACCCTGCTGCTGCTCGCCTGTCAGCGCTGCAGCGTAACTTCAGCCTTCCCGCTCACCACCTCATATGCGACATGCCTACAAGGTGGAACTCCACCTTGCACATGCTGGCCAGACTGTGCAAGCAGCAGCAGGCGATAGTGCAGTTTCAGCTGCAGCACGCACGGGTGAGTCGCTCGGCAGAACAGCACCACTTCACCACCAATGCCTGGGCCTCCATGCGAGACCTGTGTTCCTTGTTGCACTGTTTCGAGTACTCCACCAACATGGCCAGTGCCGATAACGCAGTTCACAGGGTTACTATCCTACTTCTATGCCTACTTGAAAAAATGCTTCTGGCGATGATGGAAGAGGATGTGGCACAGGAGGAGGAGGAAGAGGGATCATTTTGTAGGGTTTCCGGCCAGTCATTCCCAAGTGGCTCCGAGGGTGGGTTCCTGCACCCACAAACCCAAGGTACACAATTGTCCAGCCAGGGCAAAGTTCTGGAGGATGAGGAGGTGGAGGATGAGGAGATGCAGGAGGAGGAACCATGTTCACAGCAGGGTGGCACCCAGAGCAGCTCATGGCCATCACTGGTGCGTGGATGGGGGGATACAGAGGACACAGACGATACACCTCCCACAGAGGACAGCTTTTCGTTGCCTCTGGGCAGCCTGGCACACATGAGCGATTACATGCTGCAGTGTCTCCGCAACGACCGCAGAGTTGCCCACATTCTAACGCGAGTGACCAATGTAGTTTGGAGGAAGAGGCGGTGGTCGCACAGAGCCACCAGCACAGCAGAAGAGGGAGCAGGGTGCAAAAGCGGAGCGGCCGTCCACTAGGCAGTACGCCTCCTACTGCCCACCGCAGCAAGGGACCGAGCACACCAATGCTGTGCAATCAGAGCCTAAAGCGAGGCATAAACGTTCTCAACCTGAGCACAACTTGCATGACCAGGCATTTAAGTGCAAAGCACGAGCTGCAGTGGAGTAGACCCCTCAAAAACCAAGAAAGGTCTCTGGCTCCTCCTGCTTCCTCTTCTGCTGCAGTCGCGGCCTCTTCATCCACCTCTGTAGTGACAGTGCCACCTGGCACCCCACAAACAGAGGATCTGCCAGCAACACCAACATCTGGGTCACCAAGCATCTCCACAATGTCACACGGAAGCGTTCAGCTCTCCATATCCCAAACGCTGGAGAGGAAGAGGAAGTACCCCCCTACCCACCCGCGATTCCTAGCCCTGAATGCCAGCATTTCTAAATGACTTACCTTTGAAATGCTGTCATTCCGTCTGGTGGAGACGGATAGTTTTAAATGCCTTATGGCGATGGCTGTCCCACAGTACGTCATGCCCAGCCGCCACTACTTTTCTTGGCGAGCCATCCCTTCCCTTCACAACCAAGTAGGGGACAAAATCAGGTGTGCGCTGCGCAATGCCATCTGTGGCAAGTTGCACCTGACTACAGATACGTGGACCAGTAAGCGCGGTCAGGGCCGTTATATCTCCATAACAGCACACTGGGTAAATGCAGTGGCGGCTGGGCCTGAGGCGGATAGCATTTTGGCGCATGTCCTTCCACCACCGAGGATTGCAGGGTGCTTCAGTTTGCCTCCTGTTGCTTCCTCCTCCTACTCAGCTTCCTCATCCTCTACCAGCTCCTCATCCGGTCAGCATAACACCTTCACCACCAACTTCAGCACAGCCAGGGGTAAACGACAGCAGGATGAGGAGGTGGAGGATGAGGAGGAGGAGATGTAGGAGGAGAAACCATGTTCACAGCAGGGTGGCACCCAGACCAGCTCATGGCCATCACTGGTGCATGGATGGGGGGATACAGAGGACACAGACGATACACCTCCCACAGAGGACAGCTTTTCGTTGCCTCTGGGCAGCCTGGCACACATGAGCGATTACATGCTGCAGTGTCTCCGCAACGACCGCAGAGTTGCCCACATTCTAACGCGAGTGACCAATGTAGTTTGGAGGAAGAGGCGGTGGTCGCACAGAGCCACCAGCACAGCAGAAGAGGGAGCAGGGTGCAAAAGCGGAGCGGCCGTCCACTAGGCAGTACGCCTCCTACTGCCCACCGCAGCAAGGGACCGAGCACACCAATGCTGTGCAATCAGAGCCTAAAGCGAGGCATAAACGTTCTCAACCTGAGCACAACTTGCATGACCAGGCATTTAAGTGCAAAGCACGAGCTGCAGTGGAGTAGACCCCTCAAAAACCAAGAAAGGTCTCTGGCTCCTCCTGCTTCCTCTTCTGCTGCAGTCGCGGCCTCTTCATCCACCTCTGTAGTGACAGTGCCACCTGGCACCCCACAAACAGAGGATCTGCCAGCAACACCAACATCTGGGTCACCAAGCATCTCCACAATGTCACACGGAAGCGTTCAGCTCTCCATATCCCAAACGCTGGAGAGGAAGAGGAAGTACCCGCCTACCCACCCGCGATTCCTAGCCCTGAATGCCAGCATTTCTAAATGACTTACCTTTGAAATGCTGTCATTCCGTCTGGTGGAGACGGATAGTTTTAAAGGCCTTATGGCGATGGCTGTCCCACAGTACGTCATGCCCAGCCGCCACTACTTTTCTTGGCGAGCCATCCCTTCCCTTCACAACCAAGTAGGTGACAAAATCAGGTGTGCGCTGCGCAATGCCATCTGTGGCAAGTTGCACCTGACTACAGATACGTGGACCAGTAAGCGCGGTCAGGGCCGTTATATCTCCATAACAGCACACTGGGTAAATGCAGTGGCGGCTGGGCCTGAGGCGGATAGCATTTTGGCGCATGTCCTTCCACCACCGAGGATTGCAGGGTGCTTCAGTTTGCCTCCTGTTGCTTCCTCCTCCTACTCAGCTTCCTCATCCTCTACCAGCTCCTCATCCGGTCAGCATAACACCTTCACCACCAACTTCAGCACAGCCAGGGGTAAACGACAGCAGGATGAGGAGGTGGAGGATGAGGAGGAGGAGATGCAGGAGGAGAAACCATGTTCACAGCAGGGTGGCACCCAGACCAGCTCATGGCCATCACTGGTGCATGGATGGGGGGATACAGAGGACGCAGACGATACACCTCCCACAGAGGACAGCTTTTCGTTGCCTCTGGGCAGCCTGGCACACATGAGCGATTACATGCTGCAGTGTCTCCGCAACGACCGCAGAGTTGCCCACATTCTAACTTGTGCTGATTACTGGGTGGCCACGCTGCTGGATCCCCGTACCGTCCTTAATTCCGTCACTGGAGCATGATCGTAAGATGCTCGAGTACAAGCGCACGCTGGTAGACACGCTGCTGGTGGCATTCCCACCTGACAGCGGGGCACAGTGGAAGCACAAGGCGAAGGCAGAGGACGAAGAAGAGGTCGCCAATGCAGCTGGGGCACCGCCAGCACCTCATAAGGCAGGGTTAGCATGGCCGTCATGTGGAAAAGCTTTGTCAGCGTGCCACAACAATCAGCACCACCAGCTAATATGGAAAGTCTTAGCAGGAGGCAGCATTTCACCAACATGGTGGAGAAGTATGTGTGCACATGCCTACACATACTGAATGACGGGTCTGCCCCCTTTAACTTCTGGGTCTCCAAATTGGGCACATGGCCTGAGCTTGCCCTTTACGCCTTGGAGGTGCTGGACGGCCCTACAGCCAGTGTATTATCTGAATGTGTGTTTAGCACAGCAGGGGGCGTCATCACAGACAAGCGCAGCCACCTGTCCACAGCCAACGTGGACAAGCTCACGTTCATTAAAATGAACCAGACTTGGATCCCACAAGACTTGTCTGTACCTTGTGCAGAATAGACATTTATACCACCATCAAACATACATTCTTGTACTCAAGTCAAGTGCAATGATTCTTTGTTTTCTTTTTTTTTATTTGTCACAATATTTTGGGGGCTACCTACCCCAATAAAAAAAAAAACATTGTTGGCTACCTCCTCCTCCTTCATTGCTGCCTCCACCTACAACACCACATTCACCGCCTCCTCAACCTCCGACTCCATATCCACCTCCTTCTCTGAGTTGCAGGTTAATAATTTGTAATTTTTAGTTATTTTATTTTATTTAAAGTTATTTCCCTATCCACATTTGTTTGCAGAGCAGTTGCCATGCTCTTAAGCACATTGTACTGCCTTTTACATCCCTCTAGCCTTTTCAAAGACTATTTTATAGCAATTTTAATGCAAAAAAGTGCCAATTTTAGTGCCTTAAATTGAAAAAATTCTTATTTTCAATTGTCGGGTGACATTTTACCATTTTTGGCGTATACAAACCCCTGCTGTGCCTGGGTGACAGGGGCCTAAATCTCTCAAAATCCTCTGTTCTATTGCTGGGTGACAAGAACCCCCTTTTGCCGTGAATGAACCCCTGCTCTGCATTGCTGACAGGGAACTAAATTTAGTGAAAACACCTGTTACTGATCGGAAAATGCGCGACTACAAGCGCACGCTGCTGATGGCATTCCCACCTGACAGCGGGGGCACAGCGGAAGCACAAGGCGAAGGCAGAGGATGAGGAAGAGGTCGCCAACGCAGCTGGGGCACCACCAGAACCTGAGAAGGCAGGGTTAGCATGGCCAAAATGTGGAAAAGCTTTGTCAGCCTTGAAGGTGCTGACCTTCCCTGCAGCCAGTGTATAGTGTGAACGTGTGTTTAGCACGGCAGAGAGCATTATCACAGGCCGCAGCCAATGTGGACAAGCCGACGTTTATTAAATTGAACCAGGCATGGATCCCACAGGACTTGTCCGTACCTTGTGAAGAATAGACATTTATACCAGCCTCAACCATCCATTCTTGTACTCAAGTGCACTTATTCTTTGTTTTATTTTGTTATATGTCCCAATATTTTGGGGGATACCCCAATTTAAAAGCAAAAAAATAACACAAATCAGTGTTGGCTACCTATTCCTCCTTCACCGCCGCTTACACCTACACCGCCACGTCAACCTACACCGCCACATCCACCCATCCACCGCCTCCTCAACCTCCTACTCCTAGATCTAGATTGTTATTTAAAAAATTTCTGTATTTTATGTTATTTTAAGTCATTTCCCTATCCACATTTGTTTGCAGAACAGTTGTCATGCTCTTAAGCACATTTTGATGCCTTTTGCAGCCCTCTAGCCCTTTCCAGGACTATTTTAGAGCCATTTTAGTGCCCAAAAGTTCGGGTCCCCATTGACTTCAATGGGGTTCGGGTTCGGGGTCATGTTCGGGTCAAGTTCGGGTCCCGAACCCGAACTTTTTTTTTTTTCAAGTTCTGCCGAACTCGTCGAACCCGAACATCCAGGTGTCCGCTCAACTCTAATAATAAGTGGAATGGGATAAGGTAGAGGAAACAGAGAACGAGTATTGACACATCACAGCGACAAAACAACACTCTAGGGAGCCAAGGAACGTCAGGAGATGCCACTACTAAAATGATCATGAATACCATAGGCATATATGAGGCCAAATGCATGTTCATATGAATAGCACAAAAGAAATGGCATCATTAACGCCAGATGGTTTGATGGTGTTTTAAGAAAAAATCCATTGTGCCTCTTTCTGCAAAAGGACGCGGTCACAATCACTGCCCCTTAATCACATCTTTACAAAATCAATCGCCTGAAACTTAACAGATGACACTCTGCCACTATGACAATCAGACACATGGCGTGCTATAGGGGTGTCTTTCAGGTTTTTAATGTCCATAACGTGTTCCCCTATGCGCCGCCTGAGTTCCCTAATAGTTTTGCCAACATATTTGATGCCGCAAACACATGTCATCAGATAGATAACACCAACTGACTTGCAGTTGAAAAATGACTTAATGAAATAGGTCTTGTCTGATGTGCTGTTAGCAAAACTCTTGGTCTTGTCTATAAATCCACAGAACTTGCAAGATCCAAAGGGAAATGTCCCTGTAAGGAAACTGCACAACCAGGACTGTGATTTAGGACTTTGATAAAGACTGTGTGTCAACATATCTCGTAAATTGTTGGTATGCCGATAGGTGATAGATGGTCTGGGTGGGATCATGTTACCAATGTCTGGATCAGATTTAAGTATATCCCAATGATCAAGGAGGACTTGACCTACAGCCTCATGGGCACTATCGTAGATGCCAATAATTCTGACATTGTTGTTACTGACCTCCCTGTTTTTGGGAGACAGCAGAAGATCCCAATTGGCGCTGAGTGAATGTTGATACGCCTGTCTCAGGCATCGCTGTGGATAACCACGACACCGGAATCTCTGTTGGAAATCTCTCACAGCCACCCTGAAATTAGTGAATCGCTCCATGTCCTCAGAAAAGACCAGATCTCTCTCCCACCAGCCCAGGTAGAGATTCGCAAAGGTTGGGACACAGGGACTACCCATTGCGACCCCCCTGAGCTGGTGGAAGATCCGCCCATCAAACAGAAACACATTGTGCTTAAGGATGAAATTTAAAAGTTCCATCACAAAAGCATTGTGGCTAGAGTTGAGCGGACACCTGGATGTTCGGGTTCGACGGGTTCGGCCGAACTTCGGAAAAAAGTCAATGGGGGCCCGAACTTTTGAACACTAAAATGGCTGTAAAAATGTCATGGAAAGGGCTAGAGGGCTGCAAATGGCGTCAAAATGTGGTTAAGAGCATGGCAAGTGCTCTGCAAACAAATGTGGATAGGGAAATGACTTTAAATAACATAAAATACATAAAAATAAAAAATTATAATCTTGATCTAGGAGGACCAGGTCCATATGGAGTAGGAGGTTGAGGAGGCGGTGGATGTGGCGGTGTCGGTGGAAGCGGCGGTGGAGGAGGAGGTAGTCTACACTGGTTTTTGGTTTTAAATTTTATTTCTAAAATTAGTGTACACCCCAAAACATTGGGAAATATAACCTGTGATAACCCCCTCCAGTCATGCTAAACACACATTCAGACAATACACAGGCTGCAGAGCAGGCCAGCACCTCCAAGGGGTAAAGGGCAAGCTCAGGCCATGTGCCCAATTTGGAGACCCAGAAGTTGCAGGGGCTGACCCCTGTCAGTCAGTTCGTGTAGGCGTGTGCACACTTACTGCCCCACCATGTCGCACATCCCCGTGATGTTCACGATCCAATTTGATATCTGCTCTATCAACTTTCGATGTTCTTTTATGCGCCTACCATGGTGATTACGGGTGGCGGGGAATCAGGGTTCCAGGCCGGAGAGAGAGCGTGAGAAAAAGAGACCAAATTTAAGGGAGGATCCATTTTTTCAAATTTAAAATTAGAGTTGAAATATGGGAGAAATTATTAAAGCATAAAAGTGTGACAACTTTTCAAAGTTTAAGCATTGAATGTAAGGATGTGGTGCGCATTAATTACTGAATAATTTATAAAATTTTATTCCCTGTCACCTATGCATAGCAGGTGTTTATTCACATCTAAAATTGTATAATGTCAACCCAAGAATGTAACAGAAAAATTATTGAAATTTATTAAGCTGTCAACTAGGTAGAGGAGGGTATATTACACCCAAAAATTTGTGAATTTCACCAAAAAATTTAACTGAAAATTTTTTTTTTCCGGTCTACTAGGTATAGGAGTGGTACATCACACCCAAAAATTGGTGGCGTTGCAGAGTGCACACCTAATTTTGTCCTCTACTTGGTTGTGAAGGGAAGGGATGGCTCGCCTTGAAAATTAGTGGCGGCTGGGCACGACGTACTGTGGGCCAGCCACCGCCATAAGGCCTTTAAAACTATCCGTCTCCACCAGACAGAATGACAGCATTTCAAAGGCATGTCATTTAGAAATGCTGGCATTCAGGGAAAGTGATCGCGGGTGGGTAGGGGGGTACTTCCTCTTCCTCTCCAGCGTTTGGGATATGGAGAGCTGAACGCTTCCGTGGGACATTGTGGAGATGCTTGGTGACCCAGGTGTTGGTGTTGCTGGCAGATCCTCTGTTTGTGGGGTGCCAGGTGGCACTGTCACTACAGAGGTGGATGAAGAGGCAGCGACTGCAGCAGAAGAGGAAGCAGGAGGAGCCAGAGACCTTTCTTGGTTTTTGAGGTGTCTACTCCACTGCAGCTCGTGCTTTGCACTTAAATGCCTGGTCATGCAAGTTGTGCTCAGGTTGAGAACATTTATGCCTCGCTTCAGGCTCTGATTGCACAGCGTGCAAACCACTCGTGTCTTGTCGTCAGCACATTGTCTAAAGAACTGCCACGGCAGGGAACTCCTTGGAGCTGGCTTTGGTGTACTCGGTCCCTTGCTGCGGTGGGCAGTAGGAGGCGTACTGTCTAGAGGACGGCCGCTCTGCTTTTGCACCCTGCTCCCTCTTCTGGTGTGCTGGTGGCTCTGTGCGACCACCGCCTCTTCCTCCGAACTACATCGGTCACTCGCATGACCTTGATTCCATGTGGGGTTCGAGGACCTCATTGTCCTCCACATCATCTTTCAACCAGTCTTCACCCCTGACTTCCTTGTCGGTCTGCACACTTTCGAAAGACCCAGCAGTTGGCACCTGTGTTTCGTCATCATCGGAGACGTGCTGCTATGGTCCTCCCATGTACTCATCTTGAAAAATCAGTTGTTGGGCATCGGTGCACTCAATCTATTCCACTTCTGGGGCAGCTCTAGGTGGATGGCCCTGGGAAACCTTGCTAACAGAGTCATCAAAAAACACTGGCATATTTTGAAAAGGGATCCCGTTCTAAATCAAATTATTCCTGAGCTTCCGAAACTCACGTATAAGAGAGCCCGCACCCTCAAAAATATTCTTGCCCCCAGTAAACTCAATCCAGTTATATATCACACTGAAAATTATGACACCACTGTCCCGAAAGGCAGTTCTAGATGTGGACATAAAAGATGTCTATGCTGTTCCAGCATATGCCAAAAATCCACTTTTTATAGCCGAGCTAGTGGGGAGTCATTCCCCATCATGAGTAATCTGAATTGTGAATCTAACCACGTAATATATCTTTTGGAATGCCCATGCCGCCTGCAGTATGTGGGGCGCACGATTCAAACACTGCGTAACAGATTAAATAAACACAGATCTAATATCAAGAAAAAATACTGGAAACACAGTGTATCAAGACACGCGGCAGAACACCATGAGGGTAGTTCAACCGGTTTTGAGGTAACCCCTATCGAACAAATTCCAAGTCACCTATATAAAGACACTCAGTACATTAGACGCAGGGAAATGTACTGGATTTTTAAATTGAATAGTTTGAGTCCCTATGGCCTTAACGAAGCATTTGAGATCAATTTATAAAAGCTTAGGTGTAATAGCAATTAATATTTATGTATACCTCCCCCCCCCCCCCCATGTTTTACGCAATTATTTTTACCTATCGCTGATATTTTAACCCCATATCTATTGCAATATCACCACTTTTTATGGACACATATATGGATATAGGTCTTTTTTAAATATATATTTTTAAATATATATTTTTAAATATATATTTTTATATATAGATATTGTTTTACATGTATACTCTGTATGTATTTTTATGTGATCATATATACACAAGATGTTTTATTCATCAGACGCAGGAAGGGGTGTGTACTATGTGTATGACATGGTACATATATTTCCAGAAGCAATCTAGCTGCATATGTTTATTTATTTATTTATTTATATTTCATATCTTTATATATATTTTTTATTAGTTTATTTATTTATTGAATTAACTGTCTTAATCAGTGCCAGACTGATCGCACCATATGCACTTTTATCCATGTGATAGCATACTTCTAGATATAATGTAGCCATCAATCTTTTTATATATGGATCCCTCATGACCCTATTGCGCTGTGTCCGATGGTCTCCCAGGCACTGCGCTATGTTGAAGCGCTCACCAGCGTCTTTGCTGCCATGGAAACCAGCCATGTGACCGCAAGTCCAGCGATCACATGACCGGGCGGCTCACATCAGTAACACAGAGGTATTGAGCACACACGCCGGACGCTCACCGCACATAGCAGCCGGCCTGCCCACATCACATGATCGCAGTGTAGCGGTCATGTGACTCCAGTCTGCTGGCCAGATCTTATGTATTTATGCATTTAGTCTCTAAAAATCACTCATAATACTAGTATCATTTCACCAATCGGCTATTCGCATTAGCTAAGGATATATTTACTGTCTATTTGATATTTTGATATGCTGATGGAATATTTGATTGTACACCTGGGGCTAGCCCCTCCCAGCTGTGGGCAGCTCCCAGGTAACCCGTTTTTTGGCGGTTTTTTCTGTTTATATAAACCCATAACTACCACTAGATATTGTGACCATATGCTAACCTGATGAAGGGGACAGTTTGAGCCCCGAAACGCGTTGTTCTATGCATAATTACTTATTATGTAAATAAAGAAGATTCACCAACAGAGACTTATTGGAACCAGTGATTTTGCGCCTGATCAGAATTTTCTTCTACTGCAAGCATCCTTTGGCGGATTGGGCATCCGATCCCAAAGACATTCCTTCTGCGGCTGCACTCACGGATCCTAAAGGTCTATAAACTACCTACATATCTACAATAGAGTTGTGTCTATACTTGCACAACCCCTAAAGGTGAGCACCTCTATTTGTCAAACAATTTAGTTTGTGTTGAACGTACTACCCTATTGTGCGCCCCCCACCCCTCTCTCTTTTTGTCTCTATATTCCCCTCGTGACCGAGGGGGACTTAGATTCGCCCGTGGTACCAAGACGTTTATACCTGGAGTATCCAGATAAAAGGGAGCAGCACATAGGCCTATCTATTTAAGAAGAAGATGGAATATGCTCAAAACCGAATGGAACAGCGTGAACGCCTGATCATTCAATGTACAAGGAGTACCACAGAACATCACGGTAACCCAAATCAGGAACCGAATGCAAATATTGATGAAAAAACTTTACTAACTTTATTTCATGATTTGGAGAAACTTATGTCGGACGAAATACAACATCAATTAGATGCCATTTTTCTTGAGATTTATCTTAAGGAGAAAATTGTTCCCCGTGGTCTGAGACTACGGTTTGGGAATTCTTTTAAGGAGGACATTGAGTTTTGCAAAGAATGGGACAATTATCTCCTTGAATGTGCAAATGGACTTATCACTAGACTGATAGAAAAACGACGGTTATTATATCTGGAATGTGGTAGGAAAATATCTGAATGTCATAACAATATATCCAAACATAAATCACATCCAGCCTTTACCAAATTTGATCGTCTCATTACATCTAGGATCCTATCAGTAGAAAAAGATACATTATACAAGAAAAGCAATAAACTCAACAGAGACAGACAAGATTTTGCCACCAATAATATCAAACACTGGCTGAAACCTGACATGTCTAGGCATATAATAAATAACCATACCAAACCATATTCAGCAAATTCCATTCCAGAGGTAAACTCCATAGAGAACACCAACACACCCCTTTTGGCTACACATCCCCACAGTGCCAATGGGGCTGAGATCCGACCACCTCTCCTCCACAAACAAGACCATAAATACAAAAAATTTCACAAACCATGGGTGTCATATTCCAACCGAAATAGATTCAATAACCACCAAGTATCACACTCACAAAATAATAGATCCGATAAGTATCCTGGATCACAGATCCAGTATACACCTAAATACAATAAAACACCAGCTGATAAGACATCTACCTCCGTTTCTGATCTACATGCACCATCCAATGTTTGTTATACTCCCATTGGTAGATCTGCTCACATCAATGGATTACAAAAGGATACACCCAACCAGGAATCCCAAGTCTCCATTTTCCAGACCCCTTTACTCACTCCTGGTGGAGTACTGGCTCCTCCTACTACTATCACTACACTTACACTTACCTCTCCGTCTTCAATTTTTTCCACTGAAATACTCAATACATGTGGCCCACTCAATTTGCCGCCTACTGAATTTTCTATCCATCCTGAACCACATCCCTCAGTTTCATCTAGCTCCCCTACTCCTTCAGTCTGTTCTGACTTGGAGATTGACTCTCTCCTTACTATCCATGTGAGCACTTCCCCACCATCAACCCCTAAATTGGGCGTATTGCAAACTGACAGCAATTCACCTGTCAGTACACATTCTATCAGTCCCGGCAATATCGACTCTGATAATCCTAATGGTTTACCGGTTATAGAACCATTCACAGTTGGTCCTTTCACATCCATGGTATCTTTTTTAGACCTCCCTCCCCTTATCCACCCCCCAGCCGTTTATTCCATTCCAAAAAGTCCGAAAACCAGCAATATAGCCAATTTTTTTCACCCACTAGGCCACAAATCTGTAAAAAGAAAAAAACAAGGAGAGGCTGTAGAGCAGGTAAAAGCAAAAAGGAAAATTCCCACCCCTCGAAGTCAATACTAACCCCCAAATCAGACACATCTCCCCTCTCCCATGGTATTTTTAACCTGTCTAGTCATGTTTTGACATCAAATGAGGTTGCAGTGTTATCCAAAGGACTCTCTTTTTGTCCCACCAGTAAGATCAAAGAATTTGATCTCTTCCTCGATCTGAACAAGTATATAAAGAAACTCACCCTAAAAAGACACTTTAAAATTAAAGAAAATTCTAATACTGGGCCAACACCAGAGCCAAACACCACATCACTCGACATGACTCAGGTTCTGACCATACCCTCTGGTCTAAAACCACCATCCACGTTCTATCCCATCCATCACAAAGGGAATTTCCTAGATACCTTTTATTCTGTGGTTTCTAATGATTTTAGGGACATCAACCGTAGATCAGAAATGAAGCAAAACATGAAACCATCAGAGAAAATAGCCCTTAAGAAGTTACAATCAGATACAAATCTAGTTATCAGAAACGCTGATAAAGGGGGGGGCATTGTCATCCAGAATCGTGAAGACTATGTGAGAGAAGCTCTGAATATCTTATCTAATGAAAAATACTATATACCCCTGAATTGTGATCCGTCTGAAAGAGACAAAGAAGAATTTGAGATATTAATCAAATCCGCAGATCTCTGCCTAAATAAGAAAGAAAGGGAGTATATTATGGTGAAAGAGTCTGCACCAGCAATATTTTACCACCTCCCTAAGATCCACAAGGATATCCAGAACCCGCCGGGTAGACCTATAATATCGGGAGTCTCCTCCCTCACTCGGAATTTGTCACACTATATCGACATTTACTTACAAAAACATGTTCTCAATCTGAAATCCCATCTGAAAGATTCTGCTTCCCTGATTACTCTGCTTAAAGAGATCAAGTGGTTGGATGGCTACCACTGGGTGACCCTGGACGTTTCGGCATTATACTCGAACATTTCTCACACTTTGGGCATGAAGTGCACATCAAGTTTTTTAGATAAAGATCTAGAAATGCCGACTACACAAAAAGCGTTTATCATGAGGGGTATTGAATTTATACTCACGCACAACGTATTCACATTCCAAAACGATATATACAAACAAATACGTGGGACCGCAATGGGGACACGTTTTGCGCCCAGTTTTGCGAATCTATTTATGGGGGAGTTCGAGGAGAGGTTCATATATCACTCAAGCTTCTGGGCCAACAACAACATCGTGTTTTTCCGTAGATATATTGACGACCTGATTTTCATTTGGAATGGGGACCCAGCATCTATCGACAGTTTTATTTCACATCTTAATACCAATGATTGGGGAATCTCCTTCACTGGCACATACGATAATAAAAAGATTGAGTTTCTGGATCTAGAAATTTTCATCCAGGACAGCAGAATAAATACGCGGACCTTTTTTAAAAAAGTTGATAGTAACAGCTATCTAGACTTCAAGAGCACACACTATAGAAAATGGAAGATGAACATCCCCTTCAGTCAATTTAAACGACTAAGACGAAATTGTACTCGCGGAGATGATTTCAACAAACAATGTGATGCCCTGGCCTCCAAGTTTAGCCAAAAAGGCTATCCAACCAATATCATTGTTGGAGCAAGAGCTAAGGCCGCGGGATTGACTCAAGACGAATGTCTGATTCCAGCCCCCAAACAGAAGAAAGATAATAGTATTGAGAGATATAGTTGTAATTTCATTACCACTTACAACCAAAACCATCTGTCAATAAAAGCCGTTCTGGAAAAACACTGGCATATTTTGAAAAGGGATCCCGTTCTAAATCAAATTATTCCTGAGCTTCCGAAACTCACGTATAAGAGAGCCCGCACCCTCAAAAATATTCTTGCCCCCAGTAAACTCAATCCAGTTATATATCACACTGAAAATTATGACACCACTGTCCCGAAAGGCAGTTCTAGATGTGGACATAAAAGATGTCTATGCTGTTCCAGCATATGCCAAAAATCCACTTTTTATAGCCGAGCTAGTGGGGAGTCATTCCCCATCATGAGTAATCTGAATTGTGAATCTAACCACGTAATATATCTTTTGGAATGCCCATGCCGCCTGCAGTATGTGGGGCGCACGATTCAAACACTGCGTAACAGATTAAATAAACACAGATCTAATATCAAGAAAAAATACTGGAAACACAGTGTATCAAGACACGCGGCAGAACACCATGAGGGTAGTTCAACCGGTTTTGAGGTAACCCCTATCGAACAAATTCCAAGTCACCTATATAAAGACACTCAGTACATTAGACGCAGGGAAATGTACTGGATTTTTAAATTGAATAGTTTGAGTCCCTATGGCCTTAACGAAGCATTTGAGATCAATTTATAAAAGCTTAGGTGTAATAGCAATTAATATTTATGTATACCTTCCCCCCCCCCCCCATGTTTTACGCAATTATTTTTACCTATCGCTGATATTTTAACCCCATATCTATTGCAATATCACCACTTTTTATGGACACATATATGGATATAGGTCTTTTTTAAATATATATTTTTAAATATATATTTTTAAATATATATTTTTATATATAGATATTGTTTTACATGTATACTCTGTATGTATTTTTATGTGATCATATATACACAAGATGTTTTATTCATCAGACGCAGGAAGGGGTGTGTACTATGTGTATGACATGGTACATATATTTCCAGAAGCAATCTAGCTGCATATGTTTATTTATTTATTTATTTATATTTCATATCTTTATATATATTTTTTATTAGTTTATTTATTTATTGAATTAACTGTCTTAATCAGTGCCAGACTGATCGCACCATATGCACTTTTATCCATGTGATAGCATACTTCTAGATATAATGTAGCCATCAATCTTTTTATATATGGATCCCTCATGACCCTATTGCGCTGTGTCCGATGGTCTCCCAGGCACTGCGCTATGTTGAAGCGCTCACCAGCGTCTTTGCTGCCATGGAAACCAGCCATGTGACCGCAAGTCCAGCGATCACATGACCGGGCGGCTCACATCAGTAACACAGAGGTATTGAGCACACACGCCGGACGCTCACCGCACATAGCAGCCGGCCTGCCCACATCACATGATCGCAGTGTAGCGGTCATGTGACTCCAGTCTGCTGGCCAGATCTTATGTATTTATGCATTTAGTCTCTAAAAATCACTCATAATACTAGTATCATTTCACCAATCGGCTATTCGCATTAGCTAAGGATATATTTACTGTCTATTTGATATTTTGATATGCTGATGGAATATTTGATTGTACACCTGGGGCTAGCCCCTCCCAGCTGTGGGCAGCTCCCAGGTAACCCGTTTTTTGGCGGTTTTTTCTGTTTATATAAACCCATAACTACCACTAGATATTGTGACCATATGCTAACCTGATGAAGGGGACAGTTTGAGCCCCGAAACGCGTTGTTCTATGCATAATTACTTATTATGTAAATAAAGAAGATTCACCAACAGAGACTTATTGGAACCAGTGATTTTGCACCTGATCAGAATTTTCTTCTACATCAAAAAGCAGAAGACACTGCTGCTTGACTTGGGGCTCAGACTGCTTGGCTGATTTGCAAAGGGGTGAGGTGAAAGACTGATGGACATTGGCTGCAGGTGCCAACTGTGGTCTTTCAGCAGGAGACTGGGTGGGAGACAATGTGAAGAAACTGGATCCACTGTCAGCAACCCAATCTACTATCGCCTGTACTTGTTCAGGCCTCACCATTCGTAGAGCAGCATTAGGCCCGACCAAATACCGCTGCAGGTTTTGTCGCCTACTTGCACCTGAGGAAGGGGTTTCACTTGTGCGTGTAGCTGGCACAGATCGACCACATCCTCTCCCTGCAACAGGAGCTCCACCAGCAGCACCACGACCTGGGCCACGTCCATTATTTGACGCTCTCCTCATATTTTTTAATTTTAGGATCTTGCCCTAAATGGGTGTTTAATTAATAGTAGAAAAGAATGACAGTATGTAAATGGTGTATCTCACACGGCCTGAACCAGACTAGGCCTCAATTAAAGATTTCTTTGCACAAAATGGCTGTATTTCAAATGGCTGTATTTCAAATGGCTGAATCAAACCCCTGTATGTATAGGGGGGATCTCACACGCCCTGAAACAGTGTAGGCCTGAATTAAAGATTTATTTGCGCAAAATGGCTGTATTTCAAATGGCTGTATTTCAAATGGCTGAATCCAACCCCCTGTATGTATAGGGGGGATCACACACGCCCTGAATCAGTGTATGCCTGAAGTAAATATATCTTTGCACAAAATGGCTGTATTTCAAATGGCTGATTCAAACCTTTGTATGTAGAGGGGGTTTCTCACACGCCCTGAATCAGTGTAGGCCTGAAGTAAATATATCTTTGCACAAAATGGCTGTATTTCAAATGGATGTATTTCAAATGGCTGATTCAAACCCCTGTATGTAGAGGGGGCATCTCTCAAGGCCTGAACCACTGTAGGCCTGAAGTAAATATATTTTTGCACAAAATGGCTGTATTTTAAATGGCTGTATTTCAAATAGCTGTACTTCAAATGGCTGAATCAAACCCCTGTATGTATAGGGGAGATCTCACACACCCTTAATCAGTGTAGGCCTGAAGTAAATATATCTTTGCACAAAATGGCTGTATTTTAAATGGCTGTATTTTAAATGGCTGAACCAAACCCCTGTATGTATAGTGGGGATCTCACACGCCCTGAATCAGTGTAGGCCTGAATTAAAGATTTCTTTGCACAAAATGGCTGTATTTCAAATGGCTGTATTTCAAATGGCTGATTCAAACCCCTGTATGTAGAGGGAGTTTATCACAAGGCCTGAACCACTGTAGGCCTGAAGTAAATATATTTTTGCACAAAATGGCTGTATTTGAAATGGCTGTATTTCAAATCGCTGTACTTCAAATGGCTGAATCAAACCCCTGTATGTATAGGGGGGATCTCACACGACCTGAATCAGTGTAGGCCTCAAGTAAATATATCTTTGCACAAAATGGCTGTATTTCAAATGGCTGTACTTCAAATGGCTGAATCAAACCACTGTATGTATAGGGGGGATCTCACACGACCTGAATCAGTGTAGGCCTGAAGTAAATATATCTTTGCACAAAATGGCTGTATTTCAAATGGCTGTATTTGCAGCCAGCCAGTAGCGCAGGGGCAACACGTGAGGTGCACAGTGGACCGATGAGGGGCCAAATTATAACACACAGTTCATCAGTTTACTCACGGTTAGCAGAAAGCCTCCCTGGGCTGGCAGCACAGTGTTGAGGTGGACAGCACGAAATCCTCCGGGGCACGCTCTGTGGTAGGGAAGCATCAGCCAAGATGGTGGTTGAGGTGCCCTTGATGTTAGGGGTACTTAGGGTGCTTGTTGCGGCTGAGTCCCTTGATGTTTTTTTTGTGACGCCAGTACCGTTAATGGTGGTACAACCAATAGTGGTAATAATGAGGTAGACAGTGGTAAGATGCAACTCACAACTTTTACTCTTGATAAATTTGGTTGCAGCAGTACAAAAATGCAGTCTCTTGATGTTAACAGAGTTGATTCTGCAAATCCACTGTTTCTAGGCTTTTTAGGCTTGACTTGGAGCTGTGGGTTAGGTGTACCTTGTTCCTATTGATGTGCTCGGTCCTATTCCTTGTCCTTTCCCTACAAGCTGAACATTGGGACAGGCAAACTCATCTGTCTGTCAGAAGTATGGTGTGGCTGCCAAAAGCTATAAGTCCTCCACCATGCGCAAAGGTGTCTGTGGCCCTCAATAATGGCTCTTATCACCGATGATTCCTTAGGAAGCTTGTTTCTATTCCAGGGAGGCAAACTCTCTCCTATTTTTCAGGGATGCAAGTGTATAGTCCGGCCACAGAAGGAAAACGCTCTTTGCCTCACATCTTAGTACCACCTCATAGCGAAGTTGGCTCCACTCACTAATCTGTGTCATGGAGTCTTCACTCTACATTCTCTCCCACTAATCCAATCTGATCTCCTCAGATCTTCTCTATACTCTGAACTAATCTCCTCAGAGAGACCTCAACAACATCTGTCTCACTAGGCCTGACCTAGGTACAGTGGGATGCGAAAGTTTGGGCAACCTTGTTAATCGTCATGATTTTCCTGTATAAATCGTTTGTTGTTACGATAAAAAAATGTCAGTTAAATATATCATATAGGAGACACACACAGTGATATTTGAGAAGTGAAATGAAGTTTATTGGATTTACAGAAAGTGTGCTATAATTGTTTAAACAAAATTAGGCAGGTGCATAAATTTGGGCACCACAAAAAAGAAATGAAATCAATATTTAGTAGATCCTCCTTTTGCAGAAATTACAGCCTCTAAACGCTTCCTGTAGGTTCCAATGAGAGTCTGGATTCTGGTTGAAGGTATTTTGGACCATTCCTCTTTACAAAACATCTTTAGTCCATTCAGGTTTGATGGCTTCCGAGCATGGATAGCTCTCTTTAAGTCACACCACAGATTTTCAATTATATTCAGGTCTGGGGACTGAGATGGCCATTCCAGAACGTTGTACTTGTTCCTCTGCATAAATGCCTTAGTGGATTTTGAGCAGTGTTTAGGGTCGTTGTCTTGTTGAAAGATCCAGTCCCGGCGCAGCTTCAGCTTTGTCACTGATTCCTGTACATTAGTCTTTAGAATCTGCTGATACTGAGTGGAATCTATGCGTCCCTCAACTTTGACAAGATTCCCAGTCCCTGCACTGGCCACACAGCCCCACAGCATGATGGAACCACCACCATATTTTACTGTAGGTAGCAGGTGTTTTTCTTGGAATGCTATGCTCTTTTTCCTCCATGCATAACGCCCCTTGTTATGGCCAAATAACTCAATTTTAGTTTCATCAGTCCACAGCACCTTATTCCAAAATGAAGCTGGCTTGTCCAAATCTGCTTTAGCCCACCTCAAGCGGCACTTTTTGTGCTGTGGGCGGAGAAAATGCTTCCTCTGCATCACTCTCGCATACAGCATCTCCTTGTGTAAAGTGGGCCGAATGGTTGAACGATGCACAGTGACTCCATCTGCAGCAAGATGATGTTGTAGGTCTTTGGTGCTGGTCTGTGGGTTGGCTCTGACTGTTCTCACCATTCGTCACTTCTCTCTATCTGAGATTTTTCTTGGTCTGCCCCTTCGAGTCTTAACTTGAACTGAGCCTGTGGTCTTCCATTTCCTCAATATGTTCCTAACTGTGGAAACAGACAGCTGAAATCTCTGAGACAGCTTTCTGTATCCTTCCCCTAAACCATGATGGTAAACAATCTTTGTCTTCAGGTCATTTGGTAGTTGTTTTGAGACCCCCATGTTGCTACTCTTCAGAGAAAATT
The DNA here is from genome assembly GCF_905171765.1 of Bufo bufo. NCBI lineage: Eukaryota > Metazoa > Chordata > Amphibia > Anura > Bufonidae > Bufo > Bufo bufo. Next base: position 56,786,917 of record NC_053399.1, read on the forward strand.
AAAAGAGTAGGGAAACTTCCAATTGACCCCCTTAAATACTCTTTCTCATAATTGGATTCACCTGTGTATGTAGGTCAGGGGTCACTGAGCTTACCAAGCCAATTTGAGTTCCAATAATTAGTTCTAAAGGTTTTGGAATCAATAAAATGACAACAGTGCCCAAATTTATGCACCTGCCTAATTTTGTTTAAACAATTATAGGACACTTTCTGTAAATCCAATAAACTTCATTTCACTTCTCAAATATCACTGTGTGTGTCTCCTATATGATATATTTAACTGACATTTTTTATCGTAACAACCAACGATTTATACAGGAAAATCATGACGATTAACAAGGTTGCCCAAACTTTCGCATCCCACTGTATATATAGAACCTAAGTTTTATCCCCATCTAGTGGTGGGATGCATAAATTATACCTAATCTGCCTGGTAACAGGGATTTTGCAGATACATTAGTACAAAGTACCAAAATACAGCATAATGCAATTGTTAAGACAAAAAGTGCTTTTAAGCAGTGCCCACACACACGTAGTGGGACACTGCATATTTCAAATGGCTGTACTTCAAATGGCTGAATCAAACCCCTGTATGTAGAGGGGGGATCACACACACCCTGAATCAGTGTAGGCCTGAAGTAAATATATCTTTGCACAAAATGGCTGTATTTCAAATGGCTGTATTTCAAATCCCTGATTCAAACCCCTGTATGTATAGGGTGTATCTCACAGGGCATGAACCAGTGTAGGCCTGAATTCAATATTGGTGCACAAAATGACGGTATTTAAAGTCTCTGAATGTAACCCAAATGTATTAAGGGTGTATCTCACAATGACATCTGCATCAAAGGCTGCCAACGAAATTTTTTGTTCCCAAACGAGTGTTTGTTTAACAACTGAATTTGACAGCAGTATATAAGCCTGCAATTTCACACGTGCTGATGCTGCAAGGCCTGAAAATAGTGTTTTTTGTCAAAAAAGTGTGTTTTTCAAACCCCAGAAAATGATGGGTGTACAGCTACCTTAAATTGCCTACTGACTAATACAGATGTTGTGATTGCCAAAAAAGTCTTTTTTTGCTAACAGAATATGAAATCTGTATATATTAAACTTGAATTTAATACTTGCAGATCTGGAAAATACTGTTTTTTGAAAAAAAAGTATGTTTTTCAAACACCAGAAAATGATGGGTGTATTTCTACCTGAAAATGCACACTGACTAATCCATATATTGTAGATTGCCAAAAAAAGTCTTTTTTTGGTAACAGAATATAAAAAGCTGTATATATTAAACTTGAATTTAACACTTGCAGATCTGGAAAATACAGTTTTTTGGAGAAAAAAAAAGTGTGTTTTTCAAACCCCAGAAAATGATGGGTGTATTTCTACCTTAAATTGCACACTGACAAATACATATGTTGTAGATTGGCAAAAAAGTCTTTTTTTGGTAACAGAATATGAAAGCTGTATATATTAACCACTTCCCATCTGGGCCCTTTGCCCCCTTCCTGACCAGGCCAAATTTTGCAAAACGGACATATCTCACTTTATGTGGTAATAACTTTGGAACGCCTTTATTTATCCAAGTCATTCAGAGATTGTTTTCTCGTGACACATTGTACTTCATGATAGTCATAAATTTGAGTCAAAATATTTCACCTTTATTTATGAAAAAATCCCAAATTTACCCAAAAATTTAAAAAAATCGCAATTTTCTAAATTTCAATTTCTCTGCTTTTAAAACAGAAAGTGATACCTCATAAAATATTTATTATTTAACATTCCCCATATGTCTACTTTATGTTGGCATCATTTTGGAAATGTCATTTTATTTTTTTAGGACGTTAGAAGGCTTAGAAGTTTAGAAGCAATTCTTCAAATTTTTAAGAAAATTGCCAAAACCCACTTTATAAGGACCAGTTCAGGTCTGAAGTCACTTTGTGGGGCCTACATAGTGGATACCCCCATAAATGACCCCATTGTAGAAACTACACCCCTCAAGGTATTCAAAACCGATTTTACAAACTTTGTTAACCCTTTAGGCGTTCCACAAGAATTAAAGGAAAATGGAGATCAAATTTTTAAATTTCACTTTTTTGGCAGATTTTCCATTTTAATCAATTTTTTTCTCTAACACATCGATGGTTAACAGCCAAACAAAACTCAATATTTATTACCCAGATTCTGCGGTTTACAGAAACACCCCACATGTGGTCGTAAACTGCTGTATGGGCACACGGCAGGGCGCAGAAGGAAAGGAACTCCACATGGTTTTTAGATGCCATGTCCCATTTGAAGCCCCCTGATGCACCCTTACAGTAGAAACTCCCAAGAAGTGACCCCATTTTGGAAACTAGGGGATAAGGTGCCAGTTTTATTAGTACTATTTTTGGGTACATATGATTTTTTGATCATTCAATATAACACTTTATGGGGCAAGGTGACCAAAAAATTGGTTGTTTTAGCACAGTTTCTATTTATTTATTTTTACAGCGTTCACCTTAGGGGTTCAGTCAAGTGACATTTTTATAGAGCAGATTGTTACGGACGTGGCGATACCTAATATGTATACTTTTTCTCATTTATTAAAGTTTTACACAATAATAGCATTTTTGAAACCAAAAAATTATGTTTTAATGTGTCCATGTTCTGAGAGCTATAGTTTTTTTATTTTTTGAGAGATTTTCTTATGTAGGGGCTCATTTTTTGCGGGATGAGGTGACGGTTTTATTGGTACCATTTTGTGGGACATACGCGTTTTTGATCACTTGGTGTTGCACCTTTTGTGATGCAAGGTGACAAAAATTGCTTGTTTTGACACAGTTTTTTTTTTTTTTTTTTTACGGTGTTCACCCGAGGGGTTAGGTCATGTGATATTTTTATAGAGCTGGTTTTTACGGACGCGGCAATACCTAATATGTATACTTTTTTTTATTTGTTTCACTTTAACACAATAATAGCATTTTTGAAACCAAAAAAATTATGTTTTAGTGTCTCCATGTTCTAAGAGCTATAGTTTTTTTATTTTTTGAGAGATTTTCTTATGTAGGGGCTCATTTTTTGCGGGATGAGGTGACGGTTTTATTGGTACCATTTTGTGGGACATACGCGTTTTTGATCACTTGGTGTTGCACCTTTTGTGATGGAAGGTGACAAAAATTGCTTGTTTTGACACAGTTTTTTTTATTTATTTTTTACGGTGTTCATCTGAGGGGTTAGGTCATGTGATATTTTTATAGAGCTGTTTTTTACGGACGCGGCAATACAAAATCTGTCTATTTTACTTTATTTTTTCTATTTTAATTTTTTTTTTTTTATTCCTAACTTGGGAACTTTTTTTTTTTTTTACATGTGAAACTTTATTTTATTTTATTTTTTCAACCCTTTATTTTTTTTATTTTTTTTTACACTTTTCGTCCCCCATAAGGTCATACAAGACCTCTGGGGGACATTTGCTTCACTTTTTCTTTTTTTTTTCACAGTTGATTTCTCCTGTAACTGGGGCTGAGATAGTAGCCCCAGTTACAGGACAAATGCACCCCTATAGAGGCTGTACAGCAGCAATCCAGCGCTGTACAGCCTCAGTGCAGGGCTGATCGAGGTCTCTGAGAGACCTCACACAGCTCCTGCACTCTCCGGTCCCGGCGGTCACATGACCGCCGGGCCGGAACAGGAAGCGCACAGCGCTTCCTTCTCTGCAGACACAGCGCTCGGTGAGCGCTGTGTCTGCAGCGATCGTGAAGGCAGGGACACCTGGGCACTGTCCCTGCCTTGTCTTAGGGTTGCCCTGCTGTCACTGACAGCGGGCAACCCGATCAGCAGCTGCACGATTAGCGTGCAGCTGCTATTTCTGACAGGACGTTTTAAAACGTGCTGTCAGAAATAGACGTCCACCCATAGGACGTTTATATCCTATGGGCGGACGTGAGGCGGTTAAACTTGAATTTAACACTAGCAGATCGGGAAAATACAGTTTTTTGAAAAGAAAAAAGTGTGTTTTTCAAACCCCAGAAAATGATGGGTGTATTTCTACCTAAAATTGCACACTGACTAATACAGATGTTGTAGTTTGTCCCCCAAAAATTGTGATTTGCAATGTCCCAAAAGCTCAGATGCAGTGCTGGTGCACTGAGCATGCATAAAATGGCCGCCGCCACCACCTAACTAACAGAATTATAAAGTTTTTTTTTTTTTTGGTCAATGGCCTCAGGGCAGGGTAAAACGATTGTGCCCTGCACCCACACAACTATTTCTAGGTAGATCGCTGAGTTAGATTCTCTCCTATTCTCTCCCTGAAATCACAAATCCAGCAGCATCCTCTCCCGACACTTGTAACAGCAGAGTGACGTGCAGCGCTATGTGACTCAAGCTTATATAGAGGCTGGGTCACATGCTGCTCTGGCCAATCACAGCCATGCCAATAGTAGGCAAGGCTGTGATGGCCTCTTGGGGCAAGTAGTATGACACTTGTTGATTGGCTGCTGTGCAGCCTTTCAAAAAGCGCCAAGAAAGCGCCGAACACCGAACCCGAACTTTTACGGAAATGTTCGGGTCCGGGGTCCAAAAATCCTAAAGTTCGGTACGAACCCGAACTTTACAGTTCGGGTTCGCTCAACACTAATTGTGGCTCCTGCAGTGTTCGCGTCTTTGCTGAAGGAACATGAGGACCGCTCTACAGCCCAATTCATGGGGAATGGAGCTGTAGAGCGCCTCCACGTCCAAACTAGCTAATAGTATGTCCTTGTCACAATGGATGCAGTTCAAACGTCCCAGTACCTCCATAGTGTCCCTTACATATGAGGGTAAACTGATGACAAATGGGGGTAGAACAGTATCCACGTATGTGCTGATGTTAGCAGTGAGGCAGTTGGTCCCAGAAACCATAGGCCTGTCTTTTAAAGGGTCACACCCCTTGTGAACTTTGGGAAGACAGTAAAAGGCGGCTGTGTGTGCAGGTAGAAGAAAAGCTAGTTCAGTTTTGTCAATTAGCTTGTTCTCTAGTGCCCTATTCAATGCTTTTGTGATGGAACTTTTAAATTTCATCCTTAAGCACAATGTGTTTCTGTTTGATGGGCGGATCTTCCACCAGCTCAGGGGAATCGAAATGGGTAGTCCCTGTGCCCCGACCTTTGCGAATCTCTACCTGGGCTGGTGGGAGAGAGAGGTGGTCTTCTCTGAGGACATGGAGCGATTCACATCTGTCATCCCCCTCTGGATCAGATACATCGATGATGTGCTGGTCCTGTGGGAGGTGACAGTGTTTTGTTCCAGGAGTTTTAAGTAGAATTAAGAGGGGCACTTTCTACATATGGGATCACACACAGAATAGATATGATAAAGTTACATTTAATATCAATGTTCACTACAGATGACGGTAACAATTAATCTACAAATAAAAATAGATATAGATAAAATACACTCCCCAAGTGACAGAATGTATCAACTATTAAAAACAACAATTAATCATACATTATACTATTAAAATCTGCCTCTGTAGGGAAGAATGAAAGGAAAATTATCCACTGTATATGTCTCCTCCTTGGATATGGCAATATAGCAGTATATTTCCAAATAGACTGTTCAATATTATAGTTGATACCAACTTCTATTTGTTGTTTTGTTCTGTTCAAAGTGCAGTAGTGCAGTTTTCTTCAAAGTGCAGTAGTGCAGTTTAAATAATATATGCAGTCCATGCAACTTTATGTGTCATTCAAAGTGCAGTAGTGCAGTTTAGACAATATATGCAGTCCATACAACTTTATGTATCATGCTCCAATCCATTCTTAATATGCAGTCCATGCAGCCTTAGATACAGCAGGGTGTGCTGCTCTATTGCACTGTGCTCGGTGTATCTGCCTAGCGGCTGTATGATACGCTGTTAAGTCCGGACCTAAAAATGGATGTCTCTTACCGGACTCTCGGTGTGCCGCTCACCCGCCTCCCAATAGTCAGCATCTCTTACCGGTCTCCCAATTCACGGCGTCCTCCGCTGCCCTGCTCCTCACCCTGTACGCGGCATCCCACGTGGTGATGCAAGCGTCGGCGCGGCGTCTCACGTGACGCGGAAGGGGCGTTACTTGCCGGTCAGCTGATCGTGTATGCCGGAGGTCCTAGTCGGGCTGAAGCAATTTTTAGACAGGCCTGTCGTTCTTGGTTCTGTGATCTTTGTGTGCACATCAGTCAATTCTGCTCACTTGCTGGGACCATACGCGTTTCGGGGACAACCCCTTCTTCAGTGGATATCAGGAGTGAGCTTTGATACTGATTCTTTATAGGCGGATGCCTGTCAATCAACAATGTTGGTAGTTCATATCCAAAATCCGGACTGGAATCCTTATTGATAGTCTTTCCTTTTTCTTTCCTCTCTTACAGAGTGTTGTATATATTATCATCACATAATAAAATACTAAACTAGTGCATAAATAATTAGTACATAAATAATTAAAATGTAAATTATATTCCTAAATTGTACATATTGGCAACTCATCAATGGCAGCATAAGCAACAATCTGCTTGGGGGGGAGGGGATATATATCCCACATACAGCGGAGTTGGTTTGCCTCGACGTGGGTAGATGCTTGGATGTCGAGTGGGAAATGGCAGATGCTGAGGATGGAATAGGAGGAGGGGGACATGTAGGGAGAGGAGATCGGAGTGTCGATAACACGACCAGACTCCGATGCCCCGTTCCCAACAGGCCCCCCTCCCCTCACAGAAAGCCAAATAACTCCAACTCGGCATTCAAACCCCCCGGTATCATAGTCTCAAACTCAAAAATGCGTCTTGACTCCTGTCTGGACATATGTGCAATATGGTTTCCCCCCCTCCATGTGCTCTTAACTTTCTCAATAGCTGTGAATATTAATCCTGAGGGATCACATCCGTGCACCAATTTAAAATGTTTGGAAAGTGAATGTGCCTCATAGCCCTTTTTTATGTTGGCTATATGTTCCGATACTCTCTTTTTGAGAGTTCTCTTCGTCCTTCCTATATATTGCTTGTTACACCCGCATTGAAGCAGGTATATCACATCCATTGTATCACAGGTGAGGCAATCCCTGATACTTAAAGTGAATGAATTTGTGGTGGACTGTACCTTTTCTCTCTTTTTTGGGAACTTGGTGACTTTACAATTAGCACACCTCCCACATCTGAAGAATCCTTTTGGGGATAGCCAATTCCCTCCCCCCTCCATTGTGGGATTCTTAACTGTCGGCGCCACTTTCCCCGCTAGATTTGTTGCTTTGGTGTATACAATGTTTCAGATGTCACGGAGATAAGTCCCTATAATCTTATCCTTTAATAGGTGGTTCCAATGCCTTTTAACAATTTTTTCTACAGTACGATATTGGGAGTTAAATGGTAGGATGAGTTTGGGGGTGTCATCATCTATAGGAGCCTTCTTTTTTGAGAAGAACTGTTTCCTCTCCATCTTCCTCACTTTTTCGAGGGACCCATCGATAACTTTCAGTGGATATTCCCTTTCTACCAGTCTATTTTTCAAAAGCTCAGCTGTTCAAATTTTTGTTCTACTGTGCAGTTTCGCTTTAGTCTTCTAAACTGGCTTGTAGGTACGTTAATCAGCCACCGTGGTAGGTGGCAGCTTGAAAATCTGATAAATCTATTTTTGGAGACCGGTTTAAAGTGGGTACTACAGGTAAATCTATTCCCATCAACTTTAATATCTAGGTCTAGGAATTCCACTTCTTTACGGCTTACAATGGGGGAGAATACCAGATTCCTATTGTTCTCATTGATCTGTTTTAAAAAACTGTCTAACTCCTCTCTTGTGTTTTGTTCCAGGAGTTTGTTGCAGCCCTGAATAATAATCTATTAGGGCTATTCTTTACGTCTGAGATCGATTCCAAATACATTTCCTTTTTGGATCTCACCATATCACTGGATGCATCTGGTCATATCATTACCAATGTGTTCAGGAAACCCACGGCCACCAACAATTTGTTAAAATGGGAGAGTGGGCACCATATTTAAGGGTGAGGAGGAATTGTTTTCAACTAGGTGATTTCAGGGTGTCTGCGATAGATCTCCAACAGAGATTCCGGCGTCATGGTTATCCACAGCGATGCCTGAGACAGGCGTATCAACATTCACTCAGCGCCAATTGGGATCTTCTGCTGTCTCCCAAAAACAGGGAGGTCGGTGACAACAATGTCAGAATTATTGGCACCACAATAGTGCCCATGAGGCTGTACGTCAAGTCCTCCTTGATCATTGGGATATACTTAAATCTGATCCAGACGTTGGTAACATGATCCCACCCCGACCATCTATCACCTATCGGCGTAGCAACAATTTACGAGATATGTTGACACATAGTCTTTATCAAAGTCCTAAACCACAGTCCTGGTTGCGCAGTTCCCTTACAGGGACATTCCCCTGTGGATCTTGCAAGTTCTGTGGATTTATAGACAAGACCAAGAGTTTTGCCAACAACACATCAGACAAGACCTATTTCATTAGGTCATCTTTCAACTGCAAGTCAGTTGGTGTTATCTATCTGATGACATGTGTTTGCGGCATCAAATATGTTGGCAAAACTATTAGGGAACTCAGGCGGCGCTTAGGGGAACACGTTATGGACATTACGAACCTGAAAGACACCCCTATTGTACGCCATGTGTCTGATTGTCATAGTGGCAGAGTGGCATCTGTTAAGTTTCAGGCGATTGATTCTGTAAAGATGTGATTAAGGGGCTGTGATTGTGACCGCATCCTTTTGCAGAAAGAGGCACAATGGATTTTTTCTTTAAACACCATCAAACCATCTGGCGTTAATGATGCCATTTCTTTTGTGCCATTCATATGAACATGCATTTGGCCTCATATATGCCTATGGTATTCATGATCATTTTAGTAGTGGCATCTCCTGACGTTATTTGGCTCCCTAGAGTGTTGTTTTGTCGCTGTGATGTGTCAACACTCGTTCTCTGTTTCCTCTACCTTATCCCATTCCACTTATTATATATTTTAGGTATTGATACTACAATGGCATGTTCATACAGAGCCGCCGTGAAGTTGCCCTCTCTGACTGCGGCGCATTGCGCTTTCCCCGGGACTGACGTAGCTCCGCCTGCTGTTCAGCCATTGGTTGATTCCTTACCGAGCCTTCTGGCCAGATAATTAGATCTTAAATCTATTACTCAGAAGCTTGTCCCATCCGGCGATGAACTTCAGTTGGTAAGCCAGAAAATATCCTCTGAGACTTGGGACAGACAAGCCTCCATTTATAAATCCGAGAAATAAATATTCAAGTTTCATATGAGGTTGTCTTCCTCTACAAACTAATTCCCTAAATAATCCTTCAAATTTACAAAACACTATGTCTGATTATCACAGAAGTGAATTGCCCATCCAATACGTATATTTGTGGTAACAGAGAGATTTTAATTAATGCTATTCTCCCAGGCATAGCTAATGGTAGTTTTTTCCATACTCTAACTTTAATTCTAATTTTATTCAATAACAATGTAACATTTAAGTGTACATAATCCATGATTTTATTGAGAATCTATATCACAAGATATTTCACATTTTGACCCTCGGCAATTACAGGTATCTGTTCGGGGGTATACTGTCACGGATGTAGTAGGGAAGAACACCAAAAGACATCAAGAAGGAAGAGGAAAGACACTAGGCCTCACCATTAGAAAAGGAAAACGGTCACCACCTATAAAACCCTGCTCCTGGCCCTAACTCCTATCCGTATGGGCACCTCTCGATGGTAGAGAAGCCCATACACAGGAACCTCCAAAACCCTGGTAACCCTCGGATGCCCTAAAGGTAATGACAGGGCAGAGGCAACCCGTTCCTTCCCTGGTGAAGGAACCAGCGTCTTGTTGAGGCCTAATAAACAACCTGGGGGGAAGGGGGATACAAAACACAACCAGCGGAACACTTAACTTCTGAGGATGATGGATGAACAGGACTTCAACAAGAACCACACTTCAGCTCTTCCAAAACCAAATGAAGCTATCCAGAGCAAGGAGTGATGGGTAACGTCAGACTAAATAGGGAGAGGTAAGGTCACATGATCTACACCTGAACAGGAGGTGTGGACATACCAGCAACACACAGACAAAGTAAAACCAAAAGAGGCTGTCAGATCACTCATGTGCAGTCAGGTGTGACATATACTGACTTAAAAGATCTACTGGTGTACAAGCAGATTTGTGCCAATTTACTTCAAATCCATAAAACACACCATAATGTCTAATCTGCTCCAAAACTCTATTTATTGACATATGTGTTCCTAAAAAAGCATAACCATTTTTGGAATATAATGATATTTTTTCTGTTACTCCTATATACTCAAAGCCTACTATTTTCTGATCTGATCTAATTATAGCAGCCAGTGGTTCCATTACCAATGTGAAAGGTAATGGAGACAACAGGCATCCCTTTCTAGTACTTCGTTGGATTACAGATTCCTCTGATACTTGCTGATGCTTTTGGTCCACAATATATCAACTTTTCCCGACTACTAAAATTAGGGTTAAATCCCATTTTCCACAACACTTCCCAAAGAAATGGCCATTGAACAATATCAAATGCTTTTAGGGAGTGCAAGGTTTGTCCTATCCCCAGGTTAGATGGCTCCACTTGGAGGTTTATGTACAATCTCCTCAGATTATCTGACATTGCTCTCCCTAAAATAAATCCACATTGATCACTATGTACCAATAAGTGCATTACCTTCTTTAATCTTGTGGCTCAAATTTTTGCCAAAAGCGTAATATTATTTTTAATTAGTGATATCGGCCTTAATAATCCCTGTCTGGTTCCAAAATAAATGTTATCCGCGTTTCAAACATGTTTTTAATTATAGGCGTGCACATGGGGTGTGCCGGGTGTGTTTTTTCTGTTTCTCTTGTAGTTTGCTTTCTAGGCTGTTAGAGAGACGCCTGCCCCTCCAGGTTCTGAGGGAGCAGGCTGCCTCTATTCCCCTTTCACCATCTCAGGGATTCTAGGGTATTTTCAGCCCAGGCACGAGGACACATTATTCCCACCTTAAGGGTCTAAATGTGGGCATAGCAGTATAGGGAGAGCTGGTAGGGATTTATCAGGAGGTGACCTTGATCCCTAGCTTCTCGCCTAGAAACTTGTTTGTTTGTTTGTTTTTCTATGTATTTGATATCCTGTCCGCCGTGACATTATAACCTGCCAATACTTTGACTGCCATTGCTCAGCGGTTTTGAGATGGAGTCAATTAATATGCTAGTTGATCGCATGCAGGGATTATCCCTAGAGGTTGCGGATCTGCGTAATCCGGTCACACGGTGTCAGAATGCTCTGGCATCAGATGCAAGGCAAATTTATGGGGAGCCTAAAGTCGCTCTCCCTGATAGATTTGCAGGGGGTGTGGATGACTTTATCCGCTTTAAAGAATCATGCAAGTTGTATTTTCGGCTGCGTCCATCTTCGTCTGGTGATGAAAGTCAGAGGGTTGGTATAATCATTTCTCTGCTTAAAGGGGACGTGCAATCCTGGGCTTTTTCTCTGCCGCCCGGTTCTCTGGCCCTTCGGTCGGTGGAGGAATTTTTTAAAGCCTTGGGATTAATTTATGATGACCCAGATCGGGTCTCGATGACGGAATCTAAATTGCATAATTTATTGCAAGGTGAACATACTGCAGAGGCTTACTGCGTTGAGTTTAGGAGATGGGCTACCGAGTCAGAGTGGAATGACCCCACATTACGTAGTCAGTTTTGTCAAGGGTTATCTGAGAGATTGAAAGATGACCTTGCCTTTCATGAGTACCCGGATACATTGGAGAATGCTATGTCTTTGTCAGTACGGTTAGATAGACGTATTAGAGAGAGGTGTAAGGCTCCCTCCGCGCAAGGGATCCCTTCTGTGAGTGGTTTTGTCTCACCTGCTCCCCAGGGTGATATTACATGTAACTCTGGGGTAGGGGAGGAACCCATGCAGCTGGGTCAGGTATCTTTCCGTTCTGGTAGTAGAGACTTTAGGAGATTGCATAAACTATGTTATTACTGTGGAAAAAGTGGTTATTTTATCTTTGCTTGTCCTTTTGTTAAACCGCATGTTGATGAGAAAGAGTCACAAACAGGTTTACTTAAAGAGAAAAAAAAAAACATTCCTGACTCTTGGTAGTGTGAATTGAGTGGTGGAGCAAACAGATATGCAAGCTCCCTGTAGTACTCGTTTTCTCCTTTCAGGTATGGTGGCGCTAGACTCAAGAAATTTTTTTGTTGAAGTATTCATTGACTGTAGTGCTGGGGTAAACCTTATTGATTCTCTTTTTCTTCAAAATCTGGGTCTAAGTACTTGCACTTTAGAAATAGAGATTCCGGTTTTCGCAATTGATTCTTCCCCTCTTTCTCAAAGGAGTCTCACTCATATTGCTCATGGTATTCTGTTAAGGGTGGGTGATTCACATGTTGAGATTATGTCTTGTTTTGTCATGAAGGACTTGCCCGCTCCTATAGTCTTAGGTTTACCGTGGTTGACAAAACATAACCCAATTATAGATTGGCAAGCAAAACAGATCATTGGTTGAAGCGAATTTTGTTCGGATAATTGTCTTGGCACATCTATCTCTGGAGTGTCTACTACGGCTCTACCTCTGTATCTCTCGGATTTTGCAGATGTGTTTTCGGAGGGTGGGGCTCAGGAATTGCCCCCTCATCGTAACTATGATTGTCCAGTTAATCTCATTCCAGGGGCTAAGTTGCCAAAGTCTCGGCTTTACAATATTTCTCAACCTGAAAGAGAGGTCATGCGGAAGTATATTGCCGAGAGTTTGGAAAAAGGTCATATTAGGCCATCTAAGTCGCCAGTAGCAGTGGGTTTTTTCTTTGTTAAGAAAAAGTCAGGATCGCTGAGACCTTGTTTGGATTTTCGGGAATTGAACCATATTACGGTCCATCATCCGTATCCCCTTCCTTTGATCTCTGATCTTTTTGATCAGATTGTTAGAGCCAAGGTGTTCTCCAAGTTGGATTTGAGAGGGGCCTACAATCTGATCAGAATCAAGAAAGGGGATGAGTGGAAAACGGCCTTCAACACGCACGAGGGTCATTTTGAAAATTTGGGTTATGCCTTTTGGGTTAACGAACGCGCCAGTGGTATTTCAGCGATTCGTCAATGACATTTTCTATCATTTTGTGGGGAGGTTCGTGGTAGTTTACTTGGATGACATTTTAATTTACTCTCCTGATCTGAAGACCCATCAGGATCACGTGAGACAGGTTTTGACGATCCTTCGGGAGAATAAATTATATGCCAAATTGGATAAATGTGTGTTTTCTGTGCAGGAGCTTCCGTTTCTGGGATATCTGCTTTCTGACTCTGGTTTTCGTATGGACCCCGAAAAGGTCCGGGCGGTTCTGGATTGGGACCGACCGGAGAATCAGAAAGCTTTGATGCGGTTTTTGGGGTTTGCTAATTATTATAGAAAATTTATTTTGAACTATTCTACCATTGTAAGACCTCTTACCGATATGACTAAGAAGGGCGCCGACGTCTCTGTCTGGTCGGATGAGGCATTGGAGGCCTTTTCAACTATTAAGGAATGTTTTGCATCAGCTCCCATTCTGGTGCAGCCCGATGTATCTCAGCCATTGGTGGTGTAAGTTGATGCATCAGAGGTGGGGGTTGGAGCAGTGCTGTCGCAGGGTTCATCTCCTGGCAAATGGGTTCCGTGTGCTTTTTTTTCCAAGAAGCTCTCGGTCGCCGAGAGGAATTATGATGTAGGAGATAGAGAATTGCTGGTAATCAAATTGGCCTTTGAGGAATGGCGTCACTGGTTGGAGGGGGCGTCTCACCCCGTTACAGTATATACGGATCATAAGAATTTGGCTTACCTGCAATCTGCCAAGCGTCTGAACCCTAGACAGGCCAGATGGTCACTGTTTTTTACCAGGTTCAATTTTGTGGTTACTTTTCGCCCGGGGGTTAAAAACATCAAGGCAGATGCCTTGTCTCACAGTTTTCCTGGGGGATGTGATTCACAGGATCCTGCTCCGATTTTGGCTGATGAGGTAGTGGTCTCCGCTCTGTACCCCGAATTGGGGATGGAGGTGTTGGGAGCCCAGGAGGGGGCTCCTGGTTCTTGTCGCCCAGGGAAGTTTTTTGTTCCTGATAGACTGCGATACAAGGTATTCAAGGAACATCACGATACTGTCCTTGCTGGACATCCTGGTGGTAAATCCACCTTTGATCTTGTGTCCCGGAGGTTTTGGTGGCCCGGGTTACGTAGGAGCATTGAGGATTACGTGGCAGCTTGTGAAACCTGTGCACAGTCAAAGGTTGCTCATACTCTACCTGCTGGTTTACTTCTTCCTTTGTCTATTCCGTCTCGTCCTTGGACGCACTTGTCTATGGACTTTATTACGGATCTGCCGAGTTCCTCCGGTAAAACAGTAATTTTGGTGGTTGTTGACCGTTTTAGTAAAATGGCTCACTTTATATCGTTAGCTAGTCTGCCCAATGCCAAGACTCTTGCGCAGATTTTTGTGGATAATATCGTGAAATTGCATGGCATTCCTTCGGATGTGGTTTCTGATAGGGGCACACAGTTTGTCTCCAGGTTTTGGAGGGCGTTCTGCTCTCGGCTTGGCATTCAACTTTCGTTCTCTTCGGCTTTTCATCCGCAGTCGAATGGGCAGACAGAGCGTACTAATCAAAGCCTGGAGACCTACTTGAGGTGCTTTGTGGCTGAGAATCAGGAGGACTGGTCCTCATTCTTGTCCCTAGCAGAGTTTGCTTTGAATAACCGTAGGCAGGAGTCCACGGGTAAGTTGCCATTTTTTGGCGCATATGGTTTTCATCCTCAGTTTGGTACCTTTTCTGGGACTAGTTCCTCTGGGATGCCAGAGGAGGAGAGATTTTCTTCTGCCTTGTCTTCTATCTGGCAGAAGATCCAAGTGAATTTGGAGAAGATGGGTGAGAGGTATAAGTGAATGGCTGACAAGAGACGTGTGACTGGTCTGGACCTGTGTGTGGGTGATTTGGTGTGGTTGTCTACTAAAAATATTAAACTGAGAGTACCATCTTGGAAACTGGGTCCAAGATTTATTGGACCGTACAAAATATCTGCGGTGGTCAATCCAGTAGCGTTTCGGCTGGATCTCCCGCAGACTTGGAGGATCCATGATGTGTTCCACAGGTCTTTACTGAAAAAATATGTGAAACCGGTGGAACCATCGCCATTGCCTCCTCCTCCTGTTCTGGTTGATGGAAATTTAGAGTTCGAGATTTCCAGGGTTCTTGACTCAAGACAGTCGGTCTCCCCCTCCAACAACCAGGTACCAACCAGGCTTCTTCCTCCCAAGCTGACCATTTAAACATACAATGTCACAACCCTTTTCAATACACAGACATTTAACATCCCACAATGGCACGACTTAGACCAGGAGTTCAAGTTAGTTCAAGTCCTTTGTGAACAAATGAGGCCTGGATGATGAGAGGGCCCATAATCCTGGGGCAAGAGGCCAGCAGCCAGGCCCCTCCAAAACCCAGTGGCGAGGTTGGTTTCGCCACATAACACATCCTAGATCTGAATTAATTAAATATTCTTCTGAAATACTTTGTTCTTTACATAGTTGAATGTGCTGACAACAAAATCACACAAAAATAAAAAAATGGAAATCAAATTTTTCAACCCATGGAGGTCTGGATTTGGAGTCACACTCAAAATTAAAGTGGAAAAACACACTACAGGCTGATCCAACTTTGATGTAATGTCCTTAAAACAAGTTAAAATTAGGCTCAGTAGTGTGTGTGGCCTCCACGTGCCTGTATGACCTCCCTACAACGCCTGTGCATGCTCCTGATGAGGTGGTGGACAGTCTCCTGAGCGATCTTCTCACAGACCTGGACTAAAGCATCTGCCAACTCCTGGACAGTCTGTGGTGCAACGTGACGTTGGTGGATAGAGCGAGACATGATGTCCCAGATGTGCTCAATTGGATTCAGGTCTGGGGAACGGGCGGGCCAGTCCATAGCATCAATGCCTTCGTCTTGCAGGAACTGCTGACACACTTCAGCCACATGAGGTCTAGCATTGTTTTGCATTAGGAGGAACCCAGGGCCAACCGCACCAGCATATGGTCTCACAAGGGGTCTGAGGATCTCATCTCGGTACCTAATGGCAGTCAGGCTACCTCTGGCGAGCACATGGAGGGCTGTGCGGCCCTCCAAAGAAATGCCACCCCACACCATTACTGAGCCAATGCCAAACCGGTCATGCTGGAGGATGTTGCAGGCAGCAGAACGTTCTCCACGGCGTCTCCAGACTCTGTCACGTCTGTAACATGTGCTCAGTGTGAACCTGCTTTCATCTGTGAAGAGCACAGGGCGCCAGTGGCGAATTTGCCAATCTTGGTGTTCTCTGGCAAATGCCAAACGTCCTGCATGGTGTTGGGCTGTAAGCACAACCCCCACCTGTGGACGACGGGCCCTCATATCACCCTCATGGAGTCTGTTTCTGACCGTTTGAGCAGACACATGCACATTTTTGGCCTGCTGGAGGTCATTTTGCAGGGCTCTGGCAGTGCTCCTCCTGTTCCTCCTTGCACAAAGGCGGAGGTAGCGGTCCTGCTGCTGGGTTGTTGCCCTCCTACGGCCTCCTCCATGTCTCCTGATGTATTGGCCTGTCTCCTGGTAGCGCCTCTATGCTCTGGACACTACGCTGACAGACACAGCAAACCTTCTTGCCACAGCTCGCATTGATGTGCCATCCTGGATAAGCTGCACTACCTGAGCCACTTGTGTGGGTTGTAGACTCCGTCTCATGCTACCACTAGAGTGAAAGCACTGCCAGCATTCAAAAGTGACCAAAACATCAGCCAGGAAGCATAGGAACTGAGAAGTGGTCTGTGGTAACCACCTGCAGAACCACTCCTTTATTGGGGGTGTCTTGCTAATTGCCTATAATTTCCACCTGTTGTCTATCCCATTTGCACAACAGCATGTGAAATTGATTGTCACTTGGAGTTACATTGTGTTGTTTAAGTGTTCCCTTTATTTTTTTGAGCAGCGTATATATATATATATATATACACAGGGGGAAAAATTTATATATATACAGAGGGGACAAAATGTATATATATATACAGTACAGACCAAAAGTTTGGACACACCTTCTCATTCAAAGAGTTTTCTTTATTTTCATGACTATGAAAATGGTAGATTCACACTGAAGGCATCAAAACTATGAATTAACACATGTGGAATTATAAACATAACAAACAAGTGTGAAACAACTGAAAATATGTCATATTCTAGGTTCTTCAAAGTAGCCACCTTTTGCTTTGATTACTGCTTTGCACACTCTTAGCATTCTCTTGATGAGCTTCAAGAGGTAGTCCCCTGAAATGGTTTTCACTTCACAGGTGTGCCCTGTCAGGTTTAATAAGTGGGATTTCTTGCCTTATAAATGGGGTTGGGACCATCAGTGGCATTGAGGAGAAGTCAGGTGGATACATAGCCTACTGAATAGACTGTTAGAATTTGTATTATGGGAAGAAAAAAGCAGCTAAGTAAAGAAAAACGAGTGGCTATCATTACTTTAAGAAATTAAGGTCAGTCAGTCAGCCAAAAAATTGGGATAACTTTGAAAGTAAGGGCTATTTGACCATGAAGGAGAGTGATGGGGTGCTGCGCCAGATGACCTGGCCTCCACAGTCACTGGACCTGAACCCAATCAAGATGGTTTGGGGTGAGCTGGACCGCAGAGTGAAGGCAAAAGGGCCAACAAGTGCTAAGCATCTCTGGGAACTCCTTCAAGACTGTTGGAAGACCATTTCAGGGGACTACCTCTTGAAGCTCATCAAGAGAATGCCAAGAGTGTGCAAAGCAGTAATCAAATCAAAAGGTGGCTACTTTGAAGAACCTAGAATATGACATATTTTCAGTTGTTTCACACTTTGTTTGTTATGTATATAATTCCACATGTGTTAATTCATAGTTTTGATGCCTTCATAGTCATGAAAATAAAGAAAACTCTTTGAATGAGAAGGTGTGTCCAAACTTTTGGTCTGTACTGTATATATATGCAGTCAGGTCCATAAATATTGGGACATCAACATAATTCTAACATTTTTGGCTCTATACACCACCACAATGGATTTTAAATGAAATGAACAAGATGTGCTTTAACTGCAGACTGTCAGCTTTAATTTGAGGGTATTTACATCCAAATCAGGTGAACGGTGTAGGAATTACAACAGTTTGCATATGTGCCTCCCACTTGTTAAGGAACCAAAAGTAATGGGACAGAATAATAATCATGAAACAAACTTTCACTTTTTAATACTTGGTTGCAAATCCTTTGCAGTCAATTACAGCCTGAAGTCTGGAACGCATAGACATCACCAGACGCTGGGTTTCATCCCTGGTGATGCTCTGCCAGGCCTCTACTGCAACTGTCTTCAGTTCCTGCTTGTTCTTGGGGCATTTTCCCTTCAGTTTTGTCTTCAGCAAGTGAAATGCATGCTCAATCGGATTCAGGTCAGGTGATTGACATGGCCATTGCATGACATTTCACTTCTTTTTCTTGAAAAACTCTTTGTTTGCTTTTGCAGTATGTTTTGGGTCATTGTCCATCTGCACTGTGAAGTGCCGTCCAATGAGTTCTGAAGCATTTGGCTAAATATGAGCAGATAATATTGCCCGAAACACTTCAGAATTCATCCTGCTGCTTTTGTCAGCAGTCACATCATCAATAAATACAAGAGAACCAGTTCCATTGGCAGCCATACATGCCTACGCCATGACACTACCACCACGATGCTTCACTGATGAGGTGGTATGCTTAGGATCATGAGAAGTTCCTTTCCTTCCCCATACTCTTCTCTTCCCATCACTCTGATACAAGTTGATCTTGGTCTCATCTGTCCATAGGATGTTGTTCCAGAACTGTGAAGGCTTTTTTAGATGTTGTTTGGCAAACTCTAATCTGGCCTTTCTGTTTTTGAGGCTCACCAATGGTTTACATCTTGTGGTGAACCCTCTGTATTCACTCTGGTGAAGTCTTCTCTTGATTGTTGACTTTGACACACATACACCTACCTCCTGGAGAGTGTTCTTGATCTGGCCAACTGTTGTCAAGGGTGTTTTCTTCACCAGGGAAAGAATTCTTCGGTCATCCACCACAGTTGTTTTCCGTGGTCTTCTGGGTCTTTTGGTTTTGCTGAGCTCACCAGTGCGTTCCTTCTTTTTAAGAATGTTCCAAACAGTTGTTTTGGCCATGCCTAATGTTTTTGCTATCTCTCTGATGGGTTTGTTTTGTTTTTTCAGCCTAATGATGGCTTGTTTCACTGATAGTGACAGCTCTTTGGATCTCATCTTGAGAGTTGACAGCAACAGATTCCAAATGCAAATAGCACACTTGAAATGAACTCTGGATCTTTTATCTGCTCATTGTAATTGGGATAATGAGGGAATAACACACACCTCGCCATGGAACAGATGAGAAGCCAATTGTCCCAATACTTTTGGTTCCTTAACAAGTGGGAGGCACATATGCAAACTGTTGTAATTCCTACACCGTTAACCTGATTTGGATGTAAATACCCTCAAATTAAAGCTGACAGTCTGCAGTTAAAGCACATCTTGTTAGTTTCATTCAAATCCATTGTGGTGGTGTATAGAGCAAAAAATGTTTGAATTGTGTTAATGTCCCAATATTTATGGACCTGACTGTATATATATATATATATATATATATATATATATATCTATATATATATAGGCGGCAAAATTATATATATACAGAGGGGGCAAAATGGAATATATACAGAGGGACAAAAAATGAAATATATACAGTTGTCTACAGATGTCCACCTGTGTTCAATCCAAGTGTCACATGATCTGTTATTACATATAAACACCTTTTTTGAAAGGCCCCAGAGTCTGCAACACCTAAGCGAGAGGCATCACTAACCAAACACTGCCATGAAGACCAAGGAACTCTCCAAACAAGTAAGGGACAATGTTGTTGAGAAGTGCAAGTCAGGGTTAGGTTATAAAAAAATATCCAAATCTTTGATGATCCCAAGGAGCACCATCAAATCTATCATAACCAAATGGAAAAAACATGGTACAACAGCAAACCTGCCAAGAGACGGCCGCCCACCAAAACTCATGGACCGGGCAAGGAGGGCATTAATCAGAGAGGCAGCACAGAGACCTGAGGTAACCCTGGGGTAGCTACAGAGTTCCACAGTAGAGACTGGAGTATCTGTACATAGGACGACAATAAGCTGTACACTACATAGAGTTGGGCTTTATGGCAGAGGGGTCAGAAGAAAGCCATTACTTTCAGCAAAAAACAAAAAGGCACGTTGTAAGTTTGCGAAAAGGCATGTGGGAGACTCCCAAAATGTATGAAGAAGCTGTGATTGCTGCAAAAGGTGGCTCTACAAAGTATTGACTTTAGAGGGGTGAATAGTTATGCACATTGTCTTCAATTAAATGATGCAAATCCTCAAACAATCCATGTTAATTCCAGGTTGTGAGGCACCAAAATACCAAAAAAGTCAAGGGAGGTGAATACTTTCCCAAGGCACTGTATACAGGGGCAAAATGTAATATATACAAAGTGGGCAAAATGAATATATATACAGGGCAGGGGGCAAAATGGATATATATATATATATATGTATATATATATATATATATATATATACATACTGCAAGAGAATTTAGACTAGAACCTTCAGAATCACAGGTGCATATCCATGAAGCAGCATGATTATAAAAAATAAAATGGCTGCGCACCATTATGCATACAAATAATAGAGCTAAGAAATGGAAGCTCTTAGTGCACATATTTGATCAAACGTGCGTCGGGCCCATCTACCAGGCGTCAAGGTGGCTTCCGCAGCTGGGTCCTTAACACTAAATATGCTGCCTCTCTTTGGACTTACCTAAGCCTACAATATTCAGGGCAGTGTAGGAACCATCTACATACGTACTCTGCTCAGAAGTCCCATGTAGATGGGCGTGTTCAGTCTAAAAGAGGCGCTACCCTCAATATACCGTATTTTTTCGCCCTATAAGACGCACTTTTTCCACCCAATAGTGGAAGGGAAATGGCAGTGCGTCTTATGGGGCGAATGCTGCCGTTTACACTGATACACCACCGACCGCATGCTGCACAGCGTGGTCGGAGGTGTATCAGCAAGGAGGGAGGAGAGGCTGGCATCTAGTTTTGTAATGGCAGTGGGGCCCGGTGCAGTTACTGTATTCTATTGCACCGGGCCCCGCTTACTGTACTAATCGTATCTATGGTAACTGCAGGCAATGTTTAACTATAGAATATGTTCGATTCTGCAGCCTGTACTTACGACTGCAGGTGGCAGGAGGCTGGGCGGGCAGGTGGGCACTGGCAGCGTAACTTCCTATGTCACGTGCCTGCTCTGCCCACATTATGAATGAAGCAGGCGGTGCGGGCACGTGACGTAGTGAGTTACGCTGTCAGTGCCCGCCCGCCCAGCCTCCTGCTGCCTGTCTGCCTGTAAGTACAGGCTGCTGGATCGAACATATTCTATATATACCAGGGGGGGAGAGACAGAACTGGATCGCACATCCACAATGCTATGCTTTGATCTACCTCGCTTATCAGCGCTATATTGAAGTGTACCGCCACCCATACTGCATGCTGTACAAGAGGCATTAGTGTACATTTTGATCAAAAGGCATAAGCCCACTCACCACGCCAAGGTCGCCTCTTTGAGTGGGACCTACTCTGACAAAAATGCGCAGCGCAATGCGGCGACAAAGCGGCACTGCCCTGGTAGGCGGCGGGACCCAGGAGTCAAACAGCAACCTGCTGTCTGACAATGCCACCCATGGCACTGGGTCCCACCAACCCACCAGAACAGCACCACAAAACCAAAGGCCACCACGCAGCACTGCACCATGTGAACAGTTGTCTAACACAACATGTCCATTGCTATCAGGAGCTACAGGTCAATTACCAGTGTATGCAGACTTGTGTGATTGAAAATATTTATTAAATATTCTATATATATAATCGGTCATCCCAATTCAGAAGCGACAACTACGTGTAAATACAGCTAAACAAGAGGTAATGATTGGGAATGATAGTTTGCAGAATAGGGTGGCTCTACCACTCCGTAGGATAGAAAGGTGCTCTATATCTAAGTGCGAACTTCAAAACACCGAAGAGTAATAATTTGTATAATAATGGAGATATGGCACTCAATATCTGGAAAGTTGCTCAAAACAAACCACTTTATTGATGTAAATTTATCACATTAAAATAATTAAAATGTCGTACAAGGTACGTAGATTGTACTGAAATTAAATAACATAAGAATAAAACGTCACAAATGACGATACAGTAAAAAAATCACTCAGGGTATACACTCACCTAAAGAATTATTAGGAACACCATACTAATACAGTGTTGGACCCCCTTTTGCCTTCAGAACTGCCTTAATTCTACGTGGCATTGATTCAACAAGGTGCTGATAGCATTCTTTAGAAATGTTGGCCCATATTGATAGGATAGCATCTTGCAGTTGATGGAGATTTGAGGGATGCACATCCAGGGCACGAAGCTCCTGTTCCACCACATCCCAAAGATGCTCTATTGGGTTGAGATCCGGTGACTGTGGGGGCCATTTTAGTACAGTGAACTCATTGTCATGTTCAAGAAACCAATTTGAAATGATTCGAGCTTTGTGACATGGTGCATTATCCTGCTGGAAGTAGCCATCAGAGGATGGATACATGTTTTCATTCTGTTTACGCCAAATTCGGACTCTACTATTTGAATGTCTCAACAGAAATCGAGACTCATCAGACCAGGCAACATTTTTCTAGTCTTCAACAGTCCAATTTTGGTGAGCTCGTGCAAATTGTAGCCTCTTTTTCCTATTTGTAGTGGAGATGAGTGGTACCCGGTGGGGTCTTCTGCTGTTGTAGCCCATCCGCCTCAAGGTTGTGCGTGTTGTGGCTTCACAAATGCTTTGCTGCATACCTCGGTTGTAACGAGTGGTTATTTCAGTCAACGTTGCTCTTCTATCAGCTTGAATCAGTCGGCCCATTCTTCTCTGACCTCTAGCATCCACAAGGCATTTTTGCCCAAAGGACTGCCGCATACTGGATGTTTTTCCCTTTTCACACCATTCTTTGTAAACCCTAGAAATGGTTGTGCGTGAAAATCCCAGTAACTGAGAAGATTGTGAAATACTCAGACCGGCCCGTCTGGCACCAACAACCATGCCACGCTCAAAATTGCTTAAATCACCTTTCTTTCCCATTCTGACATTCAGTTTGGAGTTCAGGAGATTGTCTTGACCAGGACCACACCCCTAAATGCATTGAAGCAACTGCCATGTGATTGGTTGACTAGATAATTGCATTAATGAGAAATAGAACAGGTGTTCCTAATAATTCTTTAGGTGAGTGTATATGTATATACACGTCAGACAACAATTAGGTCCTATCTCATATTCTGATTGATTCACCACAGAAATTATATTAAATTGTCGGCAACATAACACTGTGTATGTTATTTACTGATAATTCCATGAGAATTTGTGAGAATTAATCGAGAGTCACCATTATCTCGATATATTATAATCGTTGATTTTTATTACTAGGATAAAATCGTAGGCTTTTCGAATTAGTTATGAACTGTTATTTCGAATATTTAGAATAGTCACAGTAATTCTTATGTCACAGTTCTTTAAACTTATTCCTTCCCACTGAGGAAGAAGTCAGCACCCCTTGGGACTTCGAAACGCGTCTGGGAGGAATCTGGACCCCACACTACCACCATTTTTGGCGTACGCAAGGATATCTACAACTATACCTCATTATTACCACTTCCTAAGTGATCAACTCGTCCTACATGTGAGTTCATGTTCGAAAAATCCTTGGAGTGACACCCTACCATTTTTCACTCAATCGAAAGTAAGGAGAAATCGAGCACGTGGGACGCTGAGGAAACGGCGATTAAAACAAGCCACACTAAGAAGTTGGAGGTAAGGGAATAAGATAGCTCGAAAATAGGTGGGACGCCACCTAGAGCTAATAACTCCCGAACTTTAATCCAATAAGTTTAAAGAACTGTGACATAAGAATTACTGTGACTATTCTAAATATTCGAAATAACAGTTCATAACTAATTCGAAAAGCCTACGATTTTATCCTAGTAATGAAAATAGACGATTATAATATATCGAAATAATGGTGACTCTCGATTAATTCTCACAAATTCTCATGGAATTATCGGTAAATAACATACACAGTGTTATGTTGCCGACAATTTAATATAATTTCTGTGGTGAATCAATCAGAATATGAGATAGGACCTAATTGTTGTCTGACGTGTATATACATATATACCCTAAGTGATTTTTTACTGTATCGTCACTTGTGACGTTTTATTCTTATGTTATTTAATTTCAGTACAATCTACGTACCTTGTACGACATTTTCATTATTTTAATGTGATAAATTTACATCAATAAAGTGGTTTTGTCACGGCTGAGGATGGGGGAAATCCTCAGCCGTGCGATGCCAGTTGATGTTTTGGCTGCTCGGCCAGGACAACAGGATTAGGGAGCAGGTCACCTCCTAAAGCGTCCCTAACCTGACCCTAACTCCTAGCTGCATGGGCCGACCTTTAAGGTAGGAGGACCCATGCTCCGGAACCTCGGATCCCTAACTCACCCTCCGACCGGTCCCTGGACTAGGAGTCAAGTTAAGACGGCCTGTTCCTACTGTACACGGAGGAACAGGGGTCTCACTGGCCAAGCTGCAGGAAAAAGGGAAACACAAACAAACTTACGGATATGGCAGGTGAACTATCCGAGTTCCACCTACCTGCCACAGCCCTGCTGACTGGATCCCTGTGCAAACAGGAATCCAGATCCATAAGCTGCACTAAAACAAGATAGGACAGGAAAACATCAAATAGACATCACACATAAACTAAAATGTGACATATGGTTTATGAACCACAAGGGTGGCTCTCACAGGCAGTTGGTATACACAGGCGGTTGCTATCAGCAAGCATGCTGGAGCAACCTACTGAGCCCTGCCAAACACCAAGGCTATATAGGCCTAAGAGGCCACACCCAACAGACAGACACACCCAGTGACATCACACACACTGGGAAGGGAGTTAACCCTTCCAGCACCAGGGAAGGGAAGACATCAACTTAAAGGAGACGTGCACACAATAACATAAAAAGCAAGTGCACACATACACACATCACACAAAACCGCATGCACAACGTAGCAAGCTGCAATGGCACAGCTCCGACTGCTACGCTGCCCATACACACTGTTGCCAGCGGCAACCACAGGTGAGGCAAATACCACAGCCCTCACCTGTGATTGAACACCAAAGAGAACCGCTGACAACCGCATGCGGTTCAGGAGTCACGGTCATAGCCATGGCCGTGACAGGTTTGTTTTGAGCAACTTTCCAGATATTGAGTGCCATATCTCCATTATTATACAAATGATTGGGAATGAATGGTTCACATCCAGTCATTGCTCTGTGTCTCAGTCTATGTAAATTTACTGTTTCAGCCATTATTGCTTATATTTCATTATTTGCATATCACATGTCTTATATACTGGACCATATATTTGTAATTTTCTGTACAAATATTTAAAATGTTATAGTACATTGTGTCTGATTAGGTGACTTAAACACTCCAGAAAGTATGGTATTTGTCATGCATATTATTTTATTTTAGCTTTAGATATCATACAATGGGCACCATGGGTCTGCAGGGAAGACATGCAGGTGATTATATCACATTGTTTCTTATGTTGTGAAATGTCTATTGACTAATTGAGTTAATATGGCTACAAAATTAGCGCCTTCATTTCAACAAACAATAATTTACTTCTTTGTTCTTTTTTTTGATAGTGAGGGATAGCAACATACTTTGTGAACTGTATTGTAATTGTATTCAGAATCCTATTTTTCAGTTTTTTCCTGCAGAAATATATCTAACAATCAGGCGGGTTGTGTGCAATGTTTTTGCCCTAAAGCGGTTGTAAACATTTCTACACATACCGTTTAAAAACAAAGCACGTATGATGCTCTGCAACTGTAATAATGACAAGTTCTCCCTGAGAGGAGAGCTCATGGACCGATACTTGCATACCGACAGAGATGTCTCTATCAGCTTCTGTACCAGGGTCTCCTATCGTGATCCATTGTGTGCAATGACTCCACATTGTAAAGGTTCTACAAAGAGGCCGATCTCCAAAAAGGCACCTATTCCCTGCCTCATTAAAGTGTTGCTGTTCTCTCATGTGACAATTTGGTGTTCAAACCCCTCAAACCGCAAGGGCCCATCATGACTGCAACATTTGCACCAGTTAACCCACTACATATAGGGTTTGTTCATATTCACATCTGCACCTCTGCTCTATGCAGGGGGGGGCTTCAGATAACAAATGCATATTGAAGTCTGTGCTTGTGTTTTATACATGCTCAGCTTTTTAGACAGTGGGGAAAATTTGCTAATCAAAATGTGTCAAAATTCTGCCATAGTTTGCCCCCAAAAACACACATGCTTTTTGCAACAATTATTAAGTGTTTTACATGCTTTAGTCCCCTTGTCTGACAAGAGGTTGCTACTTTGCGAGAAATAAACATAGCCTAATGGAAAGGGGGACATGACTTAATATGTGACAATGCATCATTTTGCCACATAAATCTTGCCAACAGTAAAGTGACTAATAGGTGGCTAAAGTTAAAGTACGCTGTGTAATGGTATGCCAGACTTAGCACCCAGCATCAGCCACTGTGTTACATCTGTCACATTTTTAGACTGTCTACTTTTAAGTTTACACTGTCTAAATCTTATATAATATTAGTAAATCTGACCCAGTCTGTGCATAAACATTTAAGAACTGCCCGAACTAAATCACCCCAAATTTTTATTTGGATACAACAATTATGTTTTTTAAAATTCAGGTCAAATCCAATTTGTTTTGATTTGCTCATCTCTATTGACAAACCACTTAAGCTTTGCATTTTCTTTTTAATGCAATCACTTTATGTATATAAACGTTTATTTTGGTTGATATTTACCATTTAGCATATGTAATTCCTGAATTTTAGATATTTACAATCTTTTCAGATCAATTACCATTTCATCAAATATGATTTTCATATATATAGTGATAAGATAAAGGCACCATATAACTATAAATGACCTGAGCTACATGACGGTTTTATTACAGTACCATCATTTGATTGCAACATTGTTTTAGTTCTTTAGTTCTTCTCAAATTGTAAATGATGTGTAATATTGGTCATACAGTCTACTGTAATATACTTGTTTCTTTGACTAACTCTATTGTATTTTTCTGTTCTCCAATTTTTTCACACTTTCCATTTCCTTGCAAATACAAATGAATAAACACTTTCCATATATTCTCCTCACTACCCTGCTTTTACTTTCCTACCTGAAATCACTGTCGACTCCATGATTAGAAAATCAGGTTCTGTGTTTTTGTTCTTCATCCAAGAGTAACATATATTATGCTGCCACCATTTCATGATTATGCCGGATATAAATCTCCTTCGTATTCATGCAGTTGTCTGAAGCAAGACAATGTATTCAATGTACTCGGAGCTGCAGAGGGAACGCTATATTAAATTATCACTGACAATGAAATAGTTTCAGGCACAAAAAGTTCAATCTAAAAATTTGAAGTTTTAAAGAAAGTGTTATTTCACTAAAGCAAAACATGTAATGAATGATAATCTAGATGGATGCAAAGTCATTTGTATAATGTATTGTGAGACTAGCACTGGCATCATGTAACCTTGACATCTTCTAGTCAAAGAAAAGACAGATCTGGATACCATTTATTAATAGAAGGCATCTTTCCTGATCACACAGTTGGGATTATATAAAAATACTGTACTCCAACCTCATGCTGAAATTATATCAAAGACACACAGTCTAACACGTTCTAATCCCAATTAGGTAATCTGAAATTTAAAGGGGCTGTGTCATCAGAAAATGACCTATTGTTTAAATCTCGTATTTATGTTTAACTTATTTTGAAATAAATTTTGATTATATATTTAATTTTCCATGTTGATATTTATATATATATATATATATATATATATATATATATATATATATATATAAAAATCCTGCAGTTTGTGCACTGGCCACTAAGCCTAATAATAGGCATCACTTCTTGGTCTGTACAGATCACTTTGCTGCAGTTATCTGCTTATCTGTCATTCTAATCCTGCCTGTAATTATATCACCTCTGTGTATAGATAAGACAGGATCCTCCATTCACAATAGGTGATTCTCAGAGCTTATCTATAATGATGAGCGGCAGAGGCAAATTTGAGAATTCACAATAATTTTCTCGATTGCGAAAATCGGCAATGTAATATTCGCGTAATGCGTGGGTCACTTTTGGTACATTTTTCAAGCTGCTAGAGGTTTTCTGAGACTGGAGAAAATGGTTGGCACGGCAGAACATTACAATAGCTTTATATGCAGACAAAGTGATCCAATATATTAGCGATTGCGCAAATTGGCAATTAATGATGCACATATTTTTGCGCAATATGTGCAACTTCACGTTTTAGCAGATCTGACTACATATTACTGATTGGTGCACTAAGTATTGTTGTGAACTTGTGACATCACAGCACTATGTCTGTAGCATGTAAGTATGGACAGCAGAACCTATCACCCTACACTGGAACCTATCAGCTACACTATATCAGGATCTAACCTACACTGACTATCTCCTACTATCTGTATTATACTGTATATATATATAAGCTAACTAACTATCTGTATTATATATATATATATAAACTAACTAATGTAATGACACAGTAAAGCAGAGAGCACAGCAATAACACTGCTGACTCTCTCATAAATGCAAAAAAATGCAGAAAATGGCTGCTGGGGAGGTTCTTATATAGTAAGGGGTAGGCAACTTTCCTATTGGTTGCTAGGGATGTTGCTAAGCTCAGACAAAGACATTGCAGCCTTCTCATTGACCTACAAGCAAGAAGCAGGGAGGGATCATGTGTTCAGATGAAGAAAAAAAAAAATCTAGAATATTCACGAATACGAATATATAGCACTATGTTCTAAATATTCGCGAATTTGCGATTTGAATATTCGCGCCCAACACTACTTATCTATTCTATCCTTGTACAAAGACCTCTGCAGAGAATGTGTAGAAAACTCTCCCATAGAAGTCAATGAGGTCCCCCCCTGTCCATTGAGTCTATGGACCATCGGGCTGCCGTAAAGCAATTTTCTTAATGCTATGTTAATGCTGTTAAGAACAGCTGAGGCAAGATGGCCGCCCCCATAATCATGTTCTGGAATTAGAATCTACAATCAGAAAATAAAATCTGATTAGATAAAAAGGAGATGTGCTTCTATCTGGTTTTAACTGGCACATTTCATTTAACAACATTTGCAAATAGGAATGAGAAACAATTTAATATGGGTATTTTTTAATTCTGATAATAGTAATATTAGTACTAATAATAGAAGAATGCACAAATGCTACTACTACTACTACTACTACTACTACTACTACTACTAATAATAATAATAATAATAATATACTCGTTACCAATTTTAGAAGAATATCACAACTTAGGTTTTGAAAAATCATTGGGATAAAATACTACATTTTACAATAATAGACTGCAATGTAATATCTCTCTAAATGCAAAATAAAGTGGCCGAGTAACTTGGACGGCATATTAGCTCCCCGCTATATACATCCAATAAAAAATTTTTAAATAGTTAAAGTAAGAATCTGGACAGACATGAATGTTGTCATAGTTTTTTATGTTTTACGGCAAATCAATAATAATGAGTACATTTAAAGTAATTTCAAAGGCAAAAAACAGTTAGACAGGAAAACTTATGATACGGCCACCCTGAGCAGATTTTCCGCTGCTGTATTTTTTATGTGATTCCCCAACAAATCATTTACAAAACCTGCATATGTTGCATGATGATTTGTCACATATTTTTCCGCAGACTTTGTGCAGGATACACTCTTTGCTTCGCAAAAGGTGAAATTTGTAGTGAAAATCGACAGCATAAATTGACATATTGTAAGTTTAAAATACTCACCACAGGGCAATTCAAGCTACAGATTTTTTTCTGCAGTGTGTAGATGATACGTGTGCATATGCATGGGGGGGATTTTTTAAAGTAGTTAACTCTATTCCACTACATATAAAATATAAAAGCTAATTGCAGAAATGATAGGAGAGTAATAAGGGCAGTGATAGGGGAGTGTCTATGTAACTAGCTGGTGGGAGGAGCTATAAACTAGCTGGGTGGTGTTAGGGGCAGTGATAGGGCAATGTCTATGTAACTAGCTGGGTGGGAGGAGCTATAAAGTAGCTGCGTGTTATTAGGGGCAGTGATAGGGGAGTGTCTATGTAACTAGCTGGTGGGAGGAGCTATAAACTAGCTGGGTGGTGTTAGGGGCAGTGATAGGGGAGTGTCTATGTAACTAGCTGGTGGGAGGAGCTATAAACTAGCTGGGTGGTGTTAGGGGCAGTGATAGGGCAATGTCTATGTAACTAGCTGGGTGGGAGGAGCTATAAAGTAGCTGCGTGTTATTAGGGGCAGTGATAGGGGAGTGTCTATGTAACCAGCTGGTGGGAGGAGCTATAAAGTAGCTAGATATTGTTACAGGCAGTGCTAGGCCTGTAGCAGAGAAGGAAGATGTGCATCATGGGTTTGGTTGGATACAGGAAGCTCTATATACAGGATAAAATGAAACCAGAGCGATTTGTTTACATGGTGAAAACAGATCAGGAGTTCCAAATTAAAAACAAACATGAGGGAGATGTACAAGAAGTGAACCACTGCATACCATACTAATCCAGGAAAAACCCTTAGGCCCCTTTCACACGGGCGAGTATTCCGCGCGGATGCGATACGTGAGTTGAACGCATTGCACTCGCACTGAATCCGGACCCATTCATTTCTATGGGGCTGTTCACATGAGCGGTAATTTTCACGCATCACTTGTACGTTGCGTGAAAATCGCAGCGTGCTCTATATTCTGAGTTTTTCACGCAACGCAGGCCCCATAGAAGTGAATAGGGTTGAGTGAAAATCGCAAGCATCCGCAAGAAAGTGCGGATGCGGTGCTATTTTCACGCACGGTTGCTAGGAGACCATCAGGATGGAGACCCGATCATTATTATTTCCCCTTATAACATGGTTATAAAGGAAAATAATAGCATTCTGAATACAGAATGCATAGTAAAACAGCGCTGGAGGGGTTAAAAAAATAAGTAAAAATGTAACTCACCTTAATCCACTTGCTCGCGCAGCCCGGCATCTCCTTCTGTCTCCTTCTTTGCTGATTGTAGGAACAGGACCTGTGGTGACGTCACTCCGGTCACCACATGGTCCATCACATGATCTTTTACCATGGTAATGGATCATGTGATGGACCATGTGATGACCAGAGTGACGTCACCACAGGTCCTGTTCCTACAATCAGCAAAGAAGGAGACAGAAGGAGATGCCAGGCTGCGCGAGCAAGTGGATTAAGGTGAGTTAAATTTTTTTTAATTTTATTTTAACCCCTCCAGCCCTATTTTACTATGCATTCTGTATTCAGAATGCTATTATTTTCCCTTATAACCATGTTATAAGTGAAAATAATACAATCTACAGAACACCGATCCCAAGCCCGAACTTCTGCGGGTTTGGGTACCAAACATGCGCGATTTTTCTCAGGCGAGTGCAAAATGCATTTTTAAAGGGGTTGTCTCACTTTAGCAAATAGCATTTATTATCTAGTGGAAGTAAATACTAGCCACTTACTAATGTATTGTGATTGTCCATTATGCCTCTTTTGCTTGCTGGATAAATTTTTCCATCACATTATACACTGCTTGCTTCCATGTTTATTACTAAAGAGCAGCAAATTTCTCAAAAATTTGATTCGGCTGGTTCGCCGAATTTTCCGAAAAAAGTTTCGATTTGATCCCAATTTATTCGTGGTGAATCAAGTTAAAAAAACTGCTATTTCCTGGCTGCAGAGAGCCTGTATAGTGGTGTAGAACACTGTGCCTTGCATTAACACGCATAGTGAGTCTGCTGTGGTAGTGATACAATACTGTGAGTCAGTATGACAGGCACATGACAGGCGTCACTATTAGAATCACTACACACTTCACTTATTTGGGCAATTATGGAGCCAAAACTGACCAAATAACTCAAGTGTGATCTCAACCTTACAGGTCAATGTTAGAACAGGGTATAAAAAACTGTGCAGAGGTCCAAGATCCTACTGTAGCATGAAAGAGCACACTCCTTTTACACCGTCGTCAGCTGATTCCACATAGATGTCTACAGAACCTGTTCTATTAAACACTTATACAAGTAGAGCCTCCCTGACAGAGTGGAGAGGGTGTCAGCAGTAAGTTTTGTGTTGACGTCACTGATTATTTTGCCCTTCCTCTGATCCGTCAGAACAATAACCCCCCAAAAAACAGATCCTGTCTGTTGAGCATCTGCCTTCACTCGGTCAGCAATCCATCAGAGATGACACGTGAATGGAATAGTTGTATGTCTTCTCAGTTTTGTACCCACTCCTGCTTTTGGCTACCAAATCATAAGCAAATTCTGATGGGACCATACAGGCCTTCCAGCTGCTACACCGACAGGATCTGTTGTTCGTCTCAGTCTGGAGGTGGCAGCAGCATCAGGAGACCACAGAGTGGCAAGGTGACATAGTGTGGAGGTGGCAGCAGCATGAGGAGGCCACAGAGTGGAAAGGTGACATACTGTTGAGGTGGGTGGCAATACCAGTACCCGCTCAAGATGGTGGGTGAAAGAAGGAGCACTTGGCATCAGATGTGTGGCATCAGGTGGGTGGCAGCATCAGAATAGTAGCTGAGGCAAGTAGCCAGAAGAAACCGGTCTCTTTTGTCAAGGTTTAGGTGAGGCAGCATGGATGATCTAATCTGATGCATCAGGCATTGGTGGGTAGAAATCCTGGCTGACCCATGCCTGATTCATCTTGACAAAGGTCAGTCTCTCCACATTTTGGGTGGACAGGGGTGTTCTCCCTGGGGTAATTATGGCCCCCGCCGCATTAAAGACCCACTCTGATGCCACACTACTGGCCGGGCAGGATAGATTTTCCAGGGCAAACTCAGCCAGTTGCGCCCACAAATCCAGTTTGGCTGCTCAGTAGTCCAGCAGGTGTTCAATATGGGGTGGCAGTGTGCTGTGCAAGTATGCCACCACCTGCTGGTTCAGGTTCTGCTCCAGGTCTAGCTGCTGCTGGTAACTAGTTTCTTCACTAGGTGGGTTAAGAAGGCTGCCCATCATCGACTCTAGACTCAGGTTGCTGCTGATGGAGCTGGTACTGCTCTTACCCCTGCACCCCACCACAGCAGCCATTGAAGTGGAACAAGAGCACAGAGGCCCCCCCCGGTCAGACCTGCGAGAGAATGGACGATTGCGCAGATAGGAAGCGGACAACTGACTACATAGGATGTCTCTATAGTAGTTTAGTTTGTCCTCCCTCTCAGCGGGTGTAAAAAAGGCCCCCATTTTAGACCAGTAGCGAGGGTCTAAAATGGCGACAAAATGGTGGTCTGGTCTGAAACCAGAAAACAAGGACAGAGAACATCTACATCAAAGGAGATGTCACTGGATGTAAGAGGTATGGGGCGCTGTATTTCTGTAATGATGGGATCAGGGGCGTAACGATTGCGGTGCGACCGCTACCGGGGGGTGGAGGCGGAACATGGGCGTGGCTGGAGGCGGAATATGGGTGAAGCCTGGAAGAGGGCCCTTGATCTATTTTGCCCGGGGGCCCTGAGGGTTCTCAGTCTGCCCCTGATCAGGACCGGTAGATTATAGGAAGGACAGACAGCTCCCTTTGGCTGAGTTGGTGGAGTCTTAACTGCCTGAATTCGGGTGCTTGCCACTGGGTAATGCAGCGGTTGCTGCGGCAGGCTGTACCACTACATTGGAGCCACGGTTCTCCCAGGTCACTTTGTGGTGACGCTACATATGCTGAAGCAGGGCCGTGGTGCCAACATTAACACCCTGGCCACGCTTCATCTTCTGCCCACAGATTCGACAAATGGCCATGTTCACCTCCTCCGGCGGCTTAACAAAAAACTGCCACACTGCCGAGTATGTGATTTTACCCCCCAACACTCTGCACTGACTGACTGCTACTGCCGCTGCCTTTGTGAACCCCTGCACCACTACTTTTCGGGCAGGTAGGCTCTTGCAAAAGGGGTGGTCTATAGTGATGGACGAACATCGGCCGGGACGTTTCGTGAACGCGATTGCGCAAACACGATTAAATGTTCGTGAACCGAAAGTTTGCGGCGTGCTCAATTCACTTTAATGGCAGGCGAACCTGAAAAACCTTCAGCTCATATTTGCAGCCACCAAATACTTAGTAGAAGTGCACAAATAGTCCCACAACAAGGATCAATGACAAAAATTCCAACAAAAAATATGTGTCTTAATCAGGGGACATTTTTGTGCGTCTTAAAGGGAAATTCTCTTAAATGTGCCCTGTTGCGCTACCTAAATGCACTATATAGAAAGTATATTATTGGTATATACCATGCCTGCTTCAATCACTTTTTTTTTGGGGGGGGGGGGCAACTGGTATATCACACCAGTAGAAATTATTTGTTTCAATAACGCTTGTCCCTCTATATACCTGCGGTATCGCAGCAGAACCGCACACAACTGCCTCACAATACAAATGCACTTTAATATACTTTCTATGTTAGAAAGTATATTATAACATTGTACAAGGAAGGCAATCCATTAGAATATACAGTTGCAAGAAAAAGTATGTGAACCCTTTGGAATGATATGGATTTCTGCACAAATTGGTCAAAAATGTGATCTGATCTTCATCTAAGTCACAACAATAGACAATAACAGTCTTCTTAACCTCTTCAGGGCACATGTTACTTACTGGTACTTAAGGTAATCGACCAAAAACTGAAAAAATTATTGCTCTCAGACTATAGAAACACTAAAACATGATTTTTTTTTGTTTAAAAAAAGAAATCATTGTGTAAAACTTACATAAATAAAAAAAAAGTATACATATTAGGCATCCGTGACAACCTGGTCTATAAAAATATCATATGATCTAATCTGTCAGATGAATGTTGTAAATACCAAAAAATAAAACCGGTGCCAAAAAAGCTATTTCTTGTTACTTTGCCTCACAAAAAGTGTAATATAGAGCAACCAAAAATCATATGTACCCTAAACTAGTACCAACAATACTGCCATCCTATCCCGTAGTTTCTAAAATGGGGCCACTTTTTTGGAGTTTCTACTCTAGGGGTGCATCAGGGGGGCTTCAAATGGGACATGGTGTCAAAATAACAGTCCAGCAAAATCTGCCTTCCAAAAACCGTATGGCATTCCTTTCCTTCTGCGCCTTGCCGTGTGCCCGTACAGCAGTTTACGACTACATATGGGGTGATTCTGTAAACTACAGAATCAGGGCCATAAATATTGAGTTTTGTTTGGCTGTTAACCCTTGCTTTGTTACTGGGAAAAATTGATTAAAATGGAAAATTTGCCCAAAAATTTTAATTCTGAAATTTCATCTCCATTTGCCAATAACTCTTGTGGAACACCTAAAGGGTTAACGACATTAGTAAAATCTGTTTTGAATACCTTGAGGGGTTTAATTTCTCAGACGGGGTCACTTTTATGGAGTTTCTACTCTAGGGTTGCATCAGGGGGGCTTCAAATGGGACATGGTGTAAAAAAAAAAACAGTCCAGCAAAATCTGCCTTCCAAAAACTGTATGGCATTCCTTTCCTTCTGCGCCCTGCCGTGTGCCCGTACAGCGGTTTGCGACCACATATGGGGTGTTTCTGTAAACTACAGAATCAGGGCCATAAATATTGAGTTTGGTTTGGCTGTTAACCCTTGCTTTGTAACTGGAAAAAAATTATTAAAATGGAAAATCTGCAAAAAAAGTTAAATTTTGAAATTGTATCTCTATTTTACATTAATTCTTGTGGAACACCTAAAGGGTTAACAAAGTTTGTAAAATCAGTTTTGAATACCTTGAGGGGTGTAGTTTCTAGAATAGGGTCATTTTTGGGTGGTTTATATTATGTAAGCCTCGCAAAGTGACTTCAGACCTGAACTGGTCCCTAAAAATTGGGTTTTTGAAAATTTCGGAAAAATTTCAAGATTTGCTTCTAAACTTCTAAGCCTTGTAACATACCCCAAAAAATAAAAAATATCATTCCCAAAATGATCTAAACATGAAGTAGACATTTGGGGAATGTAAAGTAATAACTATTTTTGGAGGTATTACTATGTATTATAGAA
The DNA here is from genome assembly GCF_905171765.1 of Bufo bufo. NCBI lineage: Eukaryota > Metazoa > Chordata > Amphibia > Anura > Bufonidae > Bufo > Bufo bufo. Next base: position 56,823,305 of record NC_053399.1, read on the forward strand.
GTAGAGAAATTGAAACTTGGAAATTTGCAATTTTTAAAATAATTTTGGTAAATTTGGTATTTTTTTATAAATAAAAATACATTTTTTTTACTTCATTTTACCAGTGTCATAAAGTACAATATGTGACGAAAAAACTATCTCAGAATGGCCTGGATAAGTCAAAGCGTTTTAAAGTTATCACCACTTAAAGTGACACTGGTCAGATTTGCAAAAAATGGCCTGGTCCTAAGGTGAAATAAGGCTGTGTCCTTAAGGGATTAAACACACAAAGAATTAAATATTACCATGTTTTTATTGAACACATCATGTAAATATTCACAGTGCAGGTGGAAAAAGTATGTGAACCCCTAGACTAATGACATCTCCAAGAGCTAATTGGAGTGAGGTGTCAGCCAACTGGAGTCCAATCAATGAGATGAGATTGGAGGTGTTGGTTACAGCTGCCCTGCCCTATAAAAAACACACACCAGTTCTGGGTTTGCTTTTCACAAGAAGCCTTGCCTGATGTGAATGATGCCTCACACAAAAGAGCTCTCAGAAGACCTACGATTAAGAATTGTTGACTTGCATAAAGCTGGAAAGGGTAAATAAAAGTATCTCCAAAATCCTTGCTGTTCATCAGTCCACGGTAAGACAAATTGTCTATAAATGAAGAAAGTTCAGCACTGCTGCTACTCTCCCTAGGAGTGGCCGTCCTGTAAAGATGACTGCAAGAGCACAGTGCAGACTGCTGAATGAGGTGAAGAAGAATCCTAGAGTGTCAGCTAAAGACTTACAAAAGTCTCTGGCACATGCTAACATCCCTGTTAGCGAATCTACGATACATAAAAAACACTAAACAAGAATGAATTTCATGGGAGGATACCACAGAGGAAGCCACTGCTGTCCAAAAGAAACATTGCTGCACGTTTACAGTTTGCACAAGAGCACCTGGATGTTCCACAGCAGTACTGGCAAAATATTCTGTGGACAGATAAAACCAAAGTTGAGTTTGGAAGAAACACACAACACTGTGTGGAGAAAAAGAGGCACAGCACACCAACATCAAAACCTCATCCCAACTGTGAAGTATGGTGGTGGGGGCTGCTTTGCTGCGTCAGGGCCTGGACGGATTGCTATTATTGAAGGAAAAATGAATTCCCAAGTTTATGAAGACATTTTGCAGGAGAACTTAATGCCATTTGTCCACCAGCAGAAGCTCAACAGAAGAAGGGTGTTGCAACAGGACAATGACCCAAAGCATAGAAGTAAATCAACAACAAAATGGCTTAAACAGAAGAAAATACGCCTTCTGGAGTGGCCGAGTCAGAGTCCTGGCCTCAGCACGATTGAAATGCTGTGGCATGACCTCAAGAAAGCAATTCACACCAGACATCCCAAGAATATTGCTTAACTGAAACAGTTCTGTAAAGAATAATGGTCAAGAATTACTCCTGACCGTTGTGCACGTCTGATCTGCAACTACAGGAAACGTTTGGTTGAAGTTATTGCTGCCAAAGGAGGTTCAACCAGTTATTAAATTCAAGGGTTCACATACTTTTTCCATCTGCACTGTGAATGTTTACATGGTGTGTTCAATAAAAACATGGTAACATTTAATTCTTTGTGTGTTATTAGTTTAGGCAGACTGTGATTGTCTATTGTTGTGACTTAGATGAAAATCAGATCACATTTTATGACCAATTTGTTCAGAAATCCATATCATTCCAAAGGGTTCACATACTTTTTCTTGCAACTGTACATAAAGATAAAACTTAACCTTTAATAATGTTACTATTAAGGGCTCATTCAGACGGCAAAAATGCGGATCTGTTCTTTTTTTGCAGATTAGATGCTGACCAATTCACTTCTATGGGGCCCTTTTCTATTCCACGGTTCCGCAAAACAAATTAAACATGTCCTATACTTGCCCAAGAAAATCATGACATGGCCCCATTAAAGTCTATGGGTCCGCAAAAATACTGAATGCTATCCGTTTTTTTATGGACATGTTGAACTGTCTGCAAAAAAACGGATCCAGGGGGTTCCAGTGCACATCGATGAATCCGGAGGGAAAGCAAAAAACATCTATCCCTGGGCTATATGATGATGTGGTATTGATGGACAGAGTGGGCAAAGAACTGTCCCTGATATTGCCCTACAGGGGGGTGCTATTCTGGCCCTGATAACCACAGAGCACCCGCCCTGATAAGAGCAACCCCGCCCGGAACCTTACCCTATATAAAAATGGCCCTAGTAAGCCCCTAGCCCCTAAGCCCCTGACTTCCAGGTGATCACTATATAGATTTATCTATGTGTTTTTGACTCATTATAAAAGTATATTATAAGTATATTGCACCCCTCTGTGTATCACACATATCGATAGCACACCTATACTAAAGCTTAAAAGGACTTTTGTGGCCCTATCAGCTAGCGTTTGGTGTCCCTAACAGCCTGTTCCTGCTCCACACAGCAACCTCTCCCTACACTGGCAAAAGACTGAATGTAAAATGGCGGCCAGATCAGTTTTATTCATAAGGTAGGAGTATGTCCATGTGCTGAAACGTCTAAATTGGCTGTCCTGTACCACCTGATGGATGTGTCATGGGTCAAAGTTCTTCACAATGTAAAAGAATATGGCGGGCGCGAATATCACCATATGTTTGCATGTTTGGCGAATCGCAAACACGCAAAGTTCCCCACGAAACGACCGCCGGGTGAACCTCAAGGCCATCTCTAGTGGTCTACCCCAGGCTTCTTTGGCCCCCGACCTCACACTGCTGCCACCCTGCTGACTCCCGGCCATGCTACCAACTTGCTGGCTCCGCCGCTGCCTCACACTCAACTGCCACCCTCTTCTCCTGATGATGATGAAGCCCTTTCGCCACTGGGCTCCCAATTGTGATCGGCTACAGTCGACTACTATCTGCAAGTCACTGATGTCCTTCTCAATGGACTCTGAGCCAGGAGCCTGAACGCTTGCAACACCAGCTCCCACGCCACTCCCCTCATCACTACTTGCTCGCCTTCCGGAGGAAGCGACGGATGTCTCCTCCAGATCTTGGCTGGGCAGTAGCTGCTAACTGTCCTCTAGTAGCTCGTTCTCACTATATAGTGAAGCTGAGCCAACAGCATATAATACTTCTGCGGCTGAGGGAACAGAAAAGGACAGAGGCAGGTTGAGGACAGGTGAGGGCACAGGGCCTGCTCCCAGGCTATGCTGACTAAGGGTTATGTCTGATGAACCCACTGACTCTTGACTGATGTCACTTGGGACAAAGTGGATGACCGAGTCAACCATTCAAGAACCGCTGAGTTGCTGGTCAAGACACGACCGCTAGCTGACACTTGGAGCTCATGCCTCTGGAAGTGACCCCTGCTGCCACGCCCCCTTAATCTGCTGCAACCTGTGCCAGAAACACTTAGTCCTCTGCCCCTCCCCTGTGCATGGCCTGTCACTTCTCTGTCTTACATACTGTTAGATCAAATAAGTAAATAAAAAGGAAGTTAATACACCCCAAAAAAGGCTGTAATTTTCTCACTTCATCATGCAACGGCAAATTTTTTTTTTGCCACTAATACACGCCAAAAAAGGCTTTAGAGCATATAACTACACCGTTAAACGGCAAATAATATTTTTTTTGCCACTAATACACGACAAAAAATGCTTTAGAACATATAACTGCACCGCTGAACGGCAAATGATACTTTTTTTTTCAGCTAATACACACCAAAAAAGGATTTAGAACATACTATATAACTGCACTGCTGAACGGCAAATAATACTTTTTTTGCCACTAATATACGACAAAAAAGGCTTTAGAACAAATAACTGTACAGCTGAACAGCAAATAATACTTTTTTTGCCACTAATACACGACAAAAAATGCTTTAGAACATATAACTGCACCGCTGAACGGCAAATGATACTTTTTTTTTCAGCTAATACACACCAAAAAAGGATTTAGAACATACTATATAACTGCACTGCTGAACAGCAAATAATACTTTTTTTTGCCACTAATACACGCCAAAATGGGATACAATTTTCTCACTCCACCACACAATGGCTAAAAAGCACTTTTTTCCCACTAATACATGCCAAAAAAGGCTTTAGAACATATACCATATTTTTCGCCCTATAAGACGCACCTAGGTTTTTGAGAAGGAAAATAAGAAAAATAATATTTTTAACCAAAAGGTGTGCTTTTGGTGGGTTTTGAATTAATGGTGGTCTGTGCATGACACTATTATGGGGGATCTGTGAATGATGCACTGTCATGTGGGGGATCTGTGGATGGCACTGTTATGGGGGATCTGTGGATGGCACTGTTATGGGGGATCTGTGGATGGCACTGTTTATGGGGGATCTGTGGATGGCACTGTTATGGGGCATCTGTGGATGGTACTGCTATGGGGTGGGGGATCTGTGGATGTCATTGTTATGGGGTGGGGGATCTGTGGATGGCACTGTTATGGGGGGATCTGTGGATGACACTGCTATATGTCATCCACAGATCCCCCTCATAACAGTGTCCCCAATACACCGGGCCCCGCAGCTCACCGCAGTATTTATAAACATTAATCCTTATCCTGTTAATAAGGATAACTAAAGCTGCGCTCTCCCATGTTCCCCTGTATCAGTACAGCACTTACGAACAAGCTTCCATAGCAGGCAGAGCGGACGGCAGCAGTAACGTCACTCACTGATGTCGCACGCCTGCTCCGCCAGCTTCATTCATAAAGTGGGAGGAGCAGGCGCTCGACGTCAGTGAGTGATGTTACTGCTGCCGTCCACTCTGCCTGGTATGGAAACTTGTTCGTAAGTGCTGTACTGATATAGGGGAACAGGGGAGAGCGCAGCTTTAGTTAAACTTATTAACAGGATAAAGATTAATGTTTATAAATACTGCGGTGAGCGGCGGGGCCTGGTGTAGGCCTCGTCCCTAGTTCCGGACTCCAGCCCCTCCTCTCTTCCGGCACATACATCGCAGTCTGCGATGCTGCAGCATCGCAGACTGCGATGTAAAATGGAAGCATTCGCCCCATAAGACGCAGGGGCATTTTGCCCCCACTTTGGGGGGGGGGGTGCGTCTTATGGGGCGAAAAATACGGTAACTGCACCGCTGAACGGCAAATAATACTTTTTTTGCCACTAATATACGACTAAAAAGGCTTTAGAACATATAACTGCACAGCTGAACAGCAAATAATACATTTTTTTTGCCACTAATACACACCAAAAAGGGCTGTAATTTTCTCACTTCACCACACAATGGCTAAAAAGCACTTTTTTCCCACTAATACATGCCAAAAAAAGGCTTTAGAACATATAACTGCACCGCTGAACGGCAAATTAAAAAAATTTCCCACTAATACACACCAAAAAAGGCTTTAGAACATATAACTGCACCGCTGAACGGCAAATACTTTTTTTTGCCACTAATACATGACAAAAAAGGCTTTAGAACATATAACTGCACCGCTGAACATCAAATCAGCCCTTTATTTCCCACTAATACACGCCAAGAAAGGCTTTAGAACATATAACTGCACCACACAAAGGCTAATAAGACATATAAATATTTCCTAGTAATACACCCTGTTAATTGCTGTATCACACACACCACTTGCACCTCAATAAAAAGAACGGTTTGCTGGAATTGCAGAGGTATCTTCTATTGCAAACCTGAAAGCAGCAGTATAATGGCAATTTGGACCCTCAGTCAGTACAGCAAGGTGTAATAGGATTGTTCCCATTACCCAGGCTGTAAACTCCCCTATTGAACCCTGTTCTGCTTCAATACTGTGTAATAATTCCTCCCTATCCTTTACCTACACTTCTAATGCTCTTTCTCTGAACTTATATTCAGCAAAATAAAAGTTTGAAAGTCTTTCCTAGCACTTTCCTTAGAGCCTGCTGACGTCTCTCCCTGCACTAAGTACACTGGAAAATGGCAGAATCCAAGATGGCTGAGGTTATTTATAGGGCTGTGACATCAGAGGGCTGGCTCTCTGCTGATGGGCTGTATGCATGGCATTATGGGTGATCCCTCGTTCCCAGTGTTCATTGCTCCATTTCCTAACATGTGCAGCAGCCATTTTAAGAAAAAATGTGATTCGTTACCACAAAGTGTCAGGAAATTCGGATTCAGTGTGAATCGAATTTTTCCTGAATGCCGGATCGAATTCCACTTCGTCAACTTCGATTCGCTCATCTCTAGTTATGGTCACCTTGCAGGTCAGCAGCGTTGACCATGAATGCACACTATAGGAAAAAGCACTAGCCTATGTGCGGTCCCTCGGTTCCGGCCACCAGAGAGGTTAGCATGTTTTCCTATAGTGTGCAAGCATGACCACCGCTGATGGATTGCAGGGTGGTTATAACCATGGAAACGAACAGTGTATGATGTGATGGAAAAATGAATTCAGCCAGCAAAGGAGGCAATACGGATAATAACAATACATTAGTAAGTGCCTTGTGTTAACTTCCTCTACTTAATAACCTCTTTAAGTTATTTCTTTCTTTAAAATGTTTATCTGCTCTCATAAAGTAAAGCAGAACATTGTGCACTTCTCACAGCTTCACGGACTCCATGAGAACAGGGAAGTTGACTTTATAACTTCAGCTGTGCAATATAATCATTTAACGGGAACCTGTTAGCATGAAATGCAGTCCAATCTCCAGGTATCATGTTATAGAGCAGGAGGAGATGAGCAGATTATTGCCTAGCTTTATGTGAAAAGATCCAGTAAAACTTGTAATTTATACATTTATATCTCTACTCTTTCTGAGCTCACAATGGTCCATTTGGCTATCAGGGATTGATAATATTCAATCCCTTATAACACCACCCCCATGTTCAACTGAACTCAGAAAAAACGGACTTTCACAATGTTTTACTGAATACTTTCCCACACAACTTATATATCAATGTGCTCAGCCCTTCTTGTTCTATAACTTTGAAAGCAGTTTGCACTGCATTTCTTGGTGACAGGTTTACCCTATGATGTAATGTGGAAAAGGGCAAATAATAATATGCTTTCAGTCTCTTTGGTAAGTCAAGACTCTCCAGATATTTCCTTTCTTGATTTACATGGAGTCACCATTATATAGTACCATATGTATAACAATGGTCGCTGACTCTAGATATTGCAGAGTCATATTGCAGATCTTAAAGGACAAGTGAGTGACACTTGGTCATCCAGTAGCCTTCGGCCAGAATGCCAACCTGAAGAACATGCTGTGTTGAATTTTGTCCAGGTTATGAGCAGCTGCTTGACTTTATAATTGAGTGATTTCTGGTATGATGGGAAGCCAGCAGCACTTCCACCCTCTTATGTGTGTATGCTAACCAGCTATAATTCTATTTTTGGTGTCATATTGTGTCATCTTCAAACGGATCCATCCCCATTGACTTACATTGTAAGTCTGGACGGATCCGTTTGCCTCCGCACGGCCAGGTGGACACCAGACTGATGCATTCTGAGCGGATCCGCGTCCACTCAGAATGCATTAGGGCAGTACGGATGCGTTCGGGGCCGCTTGTGAGCCCCTTCAAACGGAGCTCACAAGCGGAGCCCCGAACGCTAGTGTGAAAGTAGCCTAAACGTGTTGTCTGTTTTTGCTATACAGGTGATGTATGCTCAGGTGAACAGCAGTGAGTTATAATTATACCTACTTTCTACTGTACAGTAAATAGGTAAATATTAAGAAGAATGCAGCAACAATATGAACACTACATTATTTTTATGCAGAAAATTGGCAGAGATACCTTCTGGTCTTTTAAACATGCTTACATAGCAAACAAAAAAAAACAGGTAAGTCAACCTCACATCTGCAAGTAGCTCATTCAGGACAAAAGTCCTTAATCACAAATAAGATGATGAGAACAACATTTCTTGTTACAAACCAAAAGAAACGGGCTCAGCCCTCAATATTACAACTTGAGAAAAATCTCACATTAAACAACTACCGTATATTGCTATGTAAGCACATGCCTATGGCAAAAGACAACAATATAAATACCTATAGAAGACTACCAGACTGCATAAAGTCAATAGTACACTTTATTTGCTAAATTCATAAGAAAATTCAGATGAAGGTTTGCTGAAACACGCGTCGGGGTTGGCGCCATCCCAGAGGAGGCACACTATGGGTAATTGTTCTGTCCTTTACATATTTATATTATTATTTTTCGCACTTGCCCTTTAATTGGATTTTGTTGGATTAGTATGAATTATTACCATTGTGCCCCCTTTCGGATGATGCCGCCATTTCCCTGCATTTTCCTATGAATTTTGCAAATGAAGTGTACTATTGACTTCATGTGGTCTGGTAGTCTTCTATAGGTATTTTTAACATTTCTTGTTACTGGGTGGGTACAATTTTATTATGGAGACCAGTTCATACACGTGACAACTATTGTAGGCAAGACAACGGTGCTCTGGATTTCTGGGGAAAATGTACGCAAATTATCATGTGTAACATCTGCCGGCATCAGATAGCTTTAGGAAAGCTAATTTGAATATCCTTCCCAGAAACCCAGAGGGGAATCGCCTAGCATACAACACTGCACACACGCACTTGGTGTACCAGCCACATCACCTGGACTACAATACTGCACACACGTATTCGCCTATTTGGCATAGTAGGGATATTGCCTGGTCTACAATACTGCACACTTGTACTCGGTGTACCATGGGCTCTCCAATAAACCAATAATGAAAAACGAGTACCCCTTAGACAACACATATATATTGTTGAGAAACACATGTCTCGGTACTAGTTTCTCTCTCAAACGAAACAAATCTTGTCTGGTTCACTCATCTCCACTACTGTTGTTATTTATTTTTACCTGTTTGCCGATGACGCAAAGTGTGTAGAAGGGTTGATATTCTTGGAGGGGTTTGTAATGTGGAAAAAGATTTAGCTTCACTAGATAAATAGTTCAAACAATGGAAACTGCAGTTCAGTTTCTCCAAATGTAAAATTATTCACTTGAGTAGAAGGAAGCCTCAGTCTGGATACCTTATTAGCAGCTCTGTGTTAGCGAGGACTTCAGAAGAGAAGGATTTAGGCGTCCTGATATCAGACAGCTTCAAAATGAGTGCAAAGTGTGGACAGGCAGCAGCGAAAGCAAGTAGGAAGCTTGGCTGTATAGCTAGAGGTACAGTATAACAAGAAAGAAGAGATAGATTGTGATCCCACTGAATAGAGCGCTAGTGAGACCACATCTGAAATACTGTGTCCAGTTGTGGAGACCCCCACCTACAAAAAGATATAGATATAATGGAACCTGTGCCCTGCAGTAGATATACTTGATTCTTATCTGTAGCCCTACTACTACTACTAATATGGTTTGTAAAAAATACATAATGTAACAGTATTATATGTATTTCCATAAACCATCTCAGGACAGTTGAAATAGATTATTATAAGTAGAGAGCTTAGATCTTAAAATCTGATGGACTAGTTCTCTATTTCCTAAGTTTAGCTCAGGCATCTAAAGCAATCCTTCTACAGATATTCTCCTGGCGACCTGAAACTGCCCTTTATAACAGAGAGCTGGGAATCTTACTTAAACTAAAGAGCACCAAGTGTACAATTAATCATGGCTCCTCTGGTGACATAAACTGGTCCTGGCTCTGTAATTGACATTCCAGAAAACCTCAGTTTTTCCCCAGGGAACTTCTTTGGGGACGTGGTGCATAAAGTTAGTACCAGCTGCGGCTCTGCCTGCCATCCAGGATCAAGTGGACAAGCTAGTAGTTGTGGAAAGACTGAAAGTCCTGGCTGATTTCTGCTTGGAAGAAATAGAAGGAAGCAGCTTATTTTACCCATATCATGTGTCTTTGCTCTCTCACAATTACCATGTATGAAGACAAGAGGCGCGTGAGTATCAAGTGAGAAGTGAGGATACGACAGAAATACAGCCTGAAACTAAAATGACCTTCAGGCTAATATACCAGCCAATAATCAGGAAAGAAAACCGAGGGCAAGGTAGTCATCAGAGAGATGTTTTGAAGTTCTATACAGGAAGGGTTTACAGCTTCATGACACATTGATGACACTTGAATCTAGTATTATCCTTCCATGCTGCACTATATCTAGTTTAGTGTAACACATGACTGCAGTTGATTGCTATGTGAGTGTTTCTAGCATCTCTATAAAACACTGAACAATTTTCTGCTGCAGAGCATATGCATATATTCTGCTAAAATACTTTGTGTTTCATTAATTATAGGAAAACCTGTCCAGTGCCCCTAAATATGTTAAAATAATGGAAGTATACTTAGCATTTAACCTCACACCATTTCTGTTGCTGGGGCTAAGATCTGTCTTTACAGACTGCAGTCGTGACATAGCGGACTACCTAAAGAGAAAGTAGAGATGCACTATCACTGCATCCTGAACTGTATACAATTAACACCATGTATAAAGTTCAGAAAGTGATCATGAAATTTTCTGCTTCTGCAGTGTCCCACATATGTGTGAAAAAGGGACACTTCAAACATCTGAATACCTGTACCTATTGAATTGTAATGTATATAGACTCACTGTCTGGTGCTGGTCCTCTGCAGATAACTTTTCTCAGGGCCCAGAGGAAAGTACAGCCGTTACATGGTGGCTTAGGTCTGTCTCCTTCCTCCATGGACTTGTTTCTTACTCTGAATACATACTGCTCCACTCTCCTCTACTCTCTTCTACTCTCCTTTTTTACTCTCTAGACACACCCCACTATATATACTAACACTGTATTTCAGGTCTTTCATATTTTAACACATATATCATTCTGTCAATAAGACATTGTAGGAGCATTTGGAGCGTTCCATAATTTAGTAATGAGCCACAAACATTGCACTAAAATGTCCCTTTAACATGACCCAATGTAGAAATAGATGTTATATAAAGAGAAAGGAGAGATGCACTATCACTGCATCCCGAACTGTATACAATTAACACCATGTATAAAGTTCAGAAAGTGATCATGAAATTTTCTGCTTCTGCAGTGTCCCACATATGTGTGAAAAAGGGACACTTCAAACATCGGAATACCTGTACTTATTGAATTGTAATGTATTGTATTTCTTATTTTCTGGCTGTCAATGTCCTTTACATCCATTTGCCCCTAAGTGGTGCTGGCACCAGATAGTATATATAGTGGGGTGTGTCTAGAGAGTAAAAAAGGAGAGTAGAAGAGAGTAGAGGAGAGTGGAGCAGTATGTATTCAGAGTAAGAAACAAGTCCATGGAGGAAGGAGACAGACCTAAGCCACCATGTAACGGATGTACTTTCCTCTGGGCCCTGAGAAAAGATATCTGCAGAGGACCAGCACCAGACAGTGAGTCTATACACAGAGATGCAAGGAGACTATTGAGGGTAACAGCTAACCAAGGCTTACAGACCTCATTAGCACCAGTGACCAGGAAAAGTTTACAGAGTGCCTGGACACAACCAGATAACTTAAGCCAAGTTGCCATTTATCACTGACTTAACATTCCGGGTAGTAGTGAGAAACCATAAAACCAGTTCTAGAAGAGTTTCCTGGCAAAGAGTGAAGCAGATGTGTTTGCCTGCCGTGAGGGGGACACCCTTAAAGGAATACTCATAGATAAATAATTATTAGCATCTTTAGTGCCAGTGTGCTGTGAAGTAAATATAGGATTTCTATCAGGATCCTTGCCTGTCAAGAGTCTACTCCTAAAAAGGACAATTTCTCATAGACATTTGCCACCACCAGAAAATAGAATACTCTTGAACTTGTTATGCATACCAAAGCTATCCATTAACAAACTGCACCAACTGTCCAGAGACTATTGATCTTCAGTAAACATTCAACTGATTTACAATTACTGACTCCTCATTCTTACAACTACTACTCTCAACATTTGCACCTAACTGTGCTGGCATCACGGACACAGGGGCCCAGCCACAAGCACCCTAAACATCACTACCATCAAGGGCACCTCAACCAACATCTGGCTGGTGTTCCCTGCAACAGAGAGTTCTCCGGAAGATCTCGTGCTTTCTTCCCATCCACTGCACTGCCGACTCAGGGAGGCATCTGCTAACCATGAGTACAAACGACTATTGCACCCATCGTCCCACGAATTTTCCCCTGCTTTCCGGCATGCTGCACTTCCATCAAGGTGATCATACAATCACCAGGGGCTGGGTAGTTGCTGGGCCTATTGGGTTTTAGGTAGAGTAGAGATGGTGATTTTTAGTTAAAACTTAACTTATTTTATATAGAATAAAGTCCCTAGATGTTCTGTTTAAGTACAAGGAAGGTGCATGATAACACAAGGGCTACAAAAATAAATTTGTGCACGGCGGCACCTTAGATACAAGAAAATTAGTGCGCGGCAGCACCTTGAATAACCAGTGGTCCTACCGTACAGGCCAGGATACTCTGGTCACCATGGATGTTCAGTATTTTATGTACCAGGGCGCAGTACTTGCCTGACGATATACAGGCAGTATTGAGAGGTTGGCCTGGATGGTGGTCCGATCCTTCTCATGGAGCGCAGCGATGTGTCCGGAGGCCGTGATGTGGCCTCCGGACACATTGCTGCGCTCCATGAGAAGGATCGGACCACCATCCAGGCCAACCTCTCAATACTGCCTGTATATCGTCAGGCAAGTACTGCGCCCTGGTACATAAGTGGAGCCTGGACTAAAGGCTACCACTTTAAGGTATCATTTGTGTCATCCACTGTTCACAATAACTGTGCATAACTATATGTGTCTACCATCAAACTAAAGACCAACACTACCGTTATTTTATGGTATTGTCCCATTGTGTGTGCCTAAATTCCCCTGATGAGTTTTCTATACGAAACATGCGTGTAGGGATTAGCTACACTAGGGCACAATAGGGCCAAGTAGCAAAAGGGCAAGGTTCCGGACGGGGTCGTTCTTATTAGAACGGGTGCTCCGTGAATAGGACGTTAGGGCCGAGATAGCACCCATATACTAGGGTTGTCTAGGTACCTCTCACCCACTAATACCCCCTCCCAGCCCTAATTGCTCTTTTTTTCAGCAAACCAAAAATTTTACTGAACATCCACGGTGACCAGAGGATCCTGGCCTGTACGGTAGGACCACTGGTTATTCAAGGTGCCGCCGCGCACTAATTTTCTTGTATCTAAGGTGCCGCCGTGCACAAATTTATTTTTGTAGCCCTTGTGTTATCATGCACCTTCCTTGTACTTAAACAGAACATCTAGGGACTTTATTCTATATAAAATAATTAAAAGTTAAGTTTTAACTAAAAATCACCAACTCCACTCTACCTACATAAGTTCAAAAACATTGCTGATCAAATCATCAACTAAACATATAGCTCCTCCCAGCTATAGCCTATTGGGTTTTAGCAGACCTAGATCAGCTCAATTTTAAGTCTCCAAACACTGTATTTCAGGCCTTTCATATTTTAACACATGTATCATTCGGTTAATAAGACATTGTAGGAGCATTTGGAGCTTTCCATAATTTAGTAATGAGCCACAAACATTGCACTAAAATGTCCCTTTAACATGACCCAACGTAGAAATAGATGTTATATAAAGTTGATGTAACTCATCTAGTTTTCTAATTATTTGTAACCAAATATACTAGGGCAGTGATGGTGAACCTTTGAAAGATCAAGTGCCCAAACTGCAACCCAAAACACACTTATTTATCCCAAACTGCTAACACGGCAATTTAACTTGAATACTACAATCCAATAGTATATAGAAACATAGAAACATAGAATGTGTCGGCAGATAAGAACCATTTGGCCCATCTAGTCTGCCCAATATACTGAATACTATGAATAGCCCCTGGCCCTATCTTATATGAAGTATGGTCTTATGCCTATCCCATGCATGCTTAAACTCCTTCACTGTATTTGCAGCTACCACTTCTGCAGGAAGGCTATTCCATGCATCCACTACTCTATCAGTAAAGTAATACTTTCAAAACTTTGCCCCTCTAATTTAAAACTATGTCCTCTTGTAGCAGTTTTTCTTCTTTTAAATATTCTCTCCTCTTTTACCTTGTTGATTCCCTTATGTAAAGTTTATATCATATCCCCTCTGTCTCGTCTTTCTTCCAAGCTATACATGTTAATGTCCTTTAACCTTTCCTGGTAAGTTTTATCCTGCAATCCATGTACCAGTTTAGTAGCTCTTCTCTGAATTCTCTCCAAAGTATCAATATCCTTCTGGAGATATGGTCTCCAGTACTGCGCACAATACTCCAAATGAGGTCTCACTAGTGCTCAATAGAGCGACATGAGCACCTCCCTCTTTCTACTGTTAATGCCTCTCCCTATACACTCAAGCATTCTGCTAGCATTTCCTGATGCTCTATGACATTGTCTGCCTACCTTTAAGTCTTCTGAAATAATGATCCCTAAATCCCTTTCCTCAGATACTGAGGTTAGGACTGTATCACTGATTTTATATTCTGCTCTTGGGTTTTTACACCCCAGGTGCATTATCTTGCACTTATCAACATTAAATTTTAGTTGCCAGATTTGTGACCATTCCTTTAGTTTTCCTAAATCCTTTTCCATTTGGTGTATCCCTCCAGGAACATCAACCCTGTTACAAATCTTTGTGTCATCTGCAAAAAGACACACCTTACCATCGAGGCCTTCTGCAATTTCGCTGATAAAGATATTAAATAATATGGGTCCCAGAACAGATCCCTGAGGTACCCCACTGGTAACAAGATCATGGTCTGAATAGAAACATAGAAACATAGAATGTGTCGGCAGATAAGAACCATTTGGCCCATCTAGTCTGCCCAATATTCTAAATACTATGGATAGCCCCTGGCCCTATCTTATATGAAGGATGGCCTTATGCCTATCCCATGCATGCTTAAACTCCTCCACTGTATTTGCAGCTACCACTTCTGCAGGAAGGCTATTCCATGCATCCACTACTCTCTCAGTAAAGTAATACTTCCTGATATTACTTTTAAACCTTTGCCCCTCTAATTTAAAACTATGTCCTCTTGTATATACTCCATTGACTACAACCCTCTGTTGTCTGTCCCTCAGCCACTGCCTAATCCATTCAACCATCAACTATCTTTCATGTACTTTATCATTTAGTTATAATAGCCTGCCTACATTCAATGCACTGCCTGTGCCATTCATAATGCGCCCTGCGCTGATGAATGGCAGGAAAATTATAAGGCATATTGGTGCGCCTTAGACATTTTTCCCATGGTGCGGGTGCCCACAGAGAAGGCTCATAGTGCCGCCTTTAGAACCCATGCCATATGTTTGCCACCACTGTACTAGGACATGGTTAGGACATGAAGGACAGGTGCCTGACTACATTTCACCAAATCTGGGAAAAGATGAATTTCTTCATATAACCTCTTACTTAACCTAATCAGAGAGTTGTGTAATATATTATTTAGGATAAGTGAATAGAGATGGCCTTGCGGTTCGCCCGGCAGTCATTTCACTGCAAACTTTGCTCGTTCGCGATTCAACGAACATGCGAACATATGGCAATGTCCGCCGGCGCCATATTCTTTTACATTGCGCCCAACTTTGACCCATGACAAATCCATCAGGTGGGACAGGACAGCCAATTGATATGTTTCAACACATGGACATACCCCCATCTATAAAAGAACCCGATCTGGCAGCCATTTTAAATCTGTGTTTTGCCAGTGTAGGGAGCGGTTGCTTTGTGGAGCAGGGACAGGCTGTTAGGAACAACAAACACTAGCTGATAGGGCCACAGAAGTCCTTTTAAGGACTGGTATAGGTGTGCTATCGATAGCTGTGATATACTAAGGGGTGTGATATACTTATAATATACTTTCTAACATGGAAAGTGACTTATAGTGCATTTGTATTGTGCAGCAGTTGTGTGCGGTTCTGCCGCAATACCGCAGCTATATGTAGAGATAAACGCAATTGGAACAACTAATTGCAACGGGTGTGATATACCTTAAAAAAATGATTGAGGGTTGTAATATACCTTCTACAACAAAATACTGATTTAGTGCTGCGATATACCTGTTGCCCTAAAAAAAACAGGGTGGTGTAATATAACTGTTGTGGTTAAAAAAATAATTGAGGGGTGTGATATACCTGCTTCCACAAAATCCTGATTAAGGGGTTCGATATACCTGTTTCTACCAAATATTGATTGAGTCACACAAGTAGTGGTCGTTCAGGAGGGGCAGTCAGAGCCTCCCTGATATACTGCTCAAATAATGCAATTGAAAAACTAAAGGGGCAGTAAACTGGGTAAAACTTCGCTTTTAATTAATTAAGGAGATAAAATAGCCCCTACTAGACTAACAACAAATAAGACGTGCCCAAAAGAGGCACAACACACAGACATATATCTCACTCGGGAAATAAGTACAAAGTGGAAGGTCAGATTGGGCGATAGGGGTACCGGTGTATATTGCCCACTGGCCCTAGTACCTCCCTACTTGTCCTGTAAACCCTATAAAGTATCCAAAGGACGGGGTCCAAAAAACCCCGCAAGGGGTGGCCCAGACAGGAACTCTAATCCTGATAAGTGACCCTAGTCAGGCCCTGGTCATAGACAAAAGGGGAACAGGGTGCTGCTTTGGAATACAGTGATGATATATATGTAATGAACACAGGGAAAAAAAGGGGGGGGGGGGTATATCACCACCCAGACGTCCAGAAGGGGTCAGGGCGGGGGCATACTTAAGTGTCCCGACGCGTTTCTTCGATTGGAGCCCAGGATTCTTCAGGGGACACGGGGCTATGTGTTCGCTTTGATCAGTCTGTGACAAAGCTTGGTATTGGCTGCGGTCGAGGGTGGCTGTAAGCACACTGTGTAGCAAGACCCAGTGTGGTGGTGTCTGCTAGGATGATGACCGGCCTTTTTTTCCCTGTGTTCATTACATATATATCATCACTGTATTCCAAAGCAGCACCCTGTTCCCCTTTTGTCTATGACCAGGGCCTGACTAGGGTCACTTATCAGGATTAGAGTTCCTGTCTGGGCCACCCCTTGCGGGGTTTTTTGGACCCCGTCCTTTGGATACTTTATAGGGTTTACAGGACAAGTAGGGAGGTACTAGGGCCAGTGGGCAATATACACCGTTACCCCTATCGCCCAATCTGACCTTCCACTTTGTACTTATTTCCCGAGTGAGATATATGTCTGTGTGTTGTGCCTCTTTTGGGCACGTCTTATTTGTTGTTAGTCTAGTAGGGGCTATTTTATCTCCTTAATTAATTAAAAGCGAAGTTTTACCCAGTTTACTGCCCCTTTAGTTTTTCAAATATTGATTGAGGCCTTCAATATACCTGCTTCCACAAAATACTGATTAAGGGGTTCGATATACCTGCTTCCACAAAATTGTGATTGAGGGCTGCGATACACCTGCTTCCACAAAATACTGATTAAGGGGTTTGATATACCAACTTCAACCAAATATTGATTGAGGCCTTCAATATACCTGCTTCCACAAAATACTGATTAAGGGGTTCGATATACCTGCTTCCACAAAATTGTGATTGAGGGCTGCGATACACCTGCTTCCACAAAATACTGATTAAGGGGTTTGATATACCAACTTCAACCAAATATTGATTGAGGCCTGCGATATACCTGCTTCCACAAAATACTGATTAATGGGTACAATATACCTATTTCTGCCAAATATTGATTGAGGCCTGCAATATACCTGCTTCCATAAAATACTGATTAAGGGGTTTGATATACCTGCTTCTACAAAATATTGATTGAGGTATACGATACCCTTGCTTCCACAAAATACTGATTAAGGGGTTTGATATATCAACTTCAACCAAATATTGATTGAGGCCTGCGATATACCTGCTTCCACAAAATACTGATTAAGGGGTACAATATACCTATTTCTGCCAAATATTGATTGAGGTCTGCGATATACCTGCTTCCACAAAATAATGATTAAGGGGTTCGATATACCTGCTTCTACAAAATATTGATTGAGGTCTACGATACCCTTGCTTCCACAACATACTGATTAAGGGGTTTGATATACCTGTTTCTACCAAATATTGATTGAGGCCTGTGATATACCTGCTTCCACAAAATACTAATTAAGAGGTTTGATATAACTGTTTCCAAAAATATTGATTGAGGGGTGTGATATACCTGCTTCCACAAAATAGTGATTACGTTTTTTTTTATACCTGCTTCCATCAAATATTGATTGAGGGCTGCGATATACCTGTTTCTCCAAAATACTGATTGAGGGCTGCAATTTACCTGCTTCCACAAAATATTTATTAAGGGGTTCGATAGTGATGTTTCCACCAAATATTGATTGAGGCGTGCGATATACCTGCTTCCACAAAATACTGATTAAGGGGCTTGATATGCCTGCTTCCACAAAGCACTGATTAAGGGCTGTGAGATACCTTCTTCCACAAAATACTGATTAAACGGATCGATATACCTGTTTCTACCAAATATTGATTGAGGCCTGCTATATACCTCCTTCCTCAAAATAGTGATTGAGGGCTGCGATATACCTTCTTCCACAAAATACTGATTAAAGGTTCGATATACCTGTTTCTGCCAAATATTGATTGAGGCCTACAATATACCTGCTTCCACAAAATACCAATTAAGGGGTTTGATATATCTGTTTCCACCAAATATTAATTGATGGGTTCGATATACCTGCTTCCACAAAATACTGATTAAGGGGTCCGATATACCCGTTTATACTAAATATTGATTGAGGCCTGCAATATACCTGCTTCCACAAAATTCATACCTGTTTCTACCTAATATTGATTGAGGGTTGCGATATACCTGCTTCCACAAAATACTGGTTAAGGGGTTTGATATACCTATATTTACCAAACGTTGATTGAGGCCTTCAATATACCTGCTTCCACAAAATGCTGATTTTGTGGTTTGATATACCTGCTTCCGCAAAATACAGATTTAGGGCTGTGATATACCTGCTTCCACAAAATACTGATTAACCACCTCCGGACCGCCGAACGCAGCGACGCGTCCTGGAGGTGGTTGTTTCATTCCGCTTGGACGCGCCGGCGCGTCCTCTCGCGGGACGCGAGATTTCGGTCACAGCCGGCCCGCGCATGCGCATCGCGGGCCGGCAAAAGTTCGAGGACAATTGCATCAGCAACCTGCCAGCCAATGATCGTCGCTGGCAGGTTGCTGATTTTTAAAAAATCGAATCACAAGCCATATAACAGATCATATTAGTAAATATGATCTGTTATATGGCTTCTCTGCTCCTCTGCTGGTCCTTTTCGTCGGTTGGATCCAGCAGAGGAGCAGACTTCACAGTGAGTAGCACCAACACTACACCTTAGCCCCAGATCACCCCCCTGCACCCCAATTAACCCTTTGATCACCCCTTTGATCGCCCCTGTCAATCACTAGTGAAAGACAAAAAGTGATCAGTGTAAACTGTCACTTTTTTTTTTCACTAGTATTGGCTGTTAGGTTTTAGGGATAGTTTAGGCCCCTTGGTTAGGTAGTTAGCGTCAGTTAGCGCCCACCCCACCGCACCGCAGTCACTTTTATTCGCTGATTAGCGTATCGCTAATCAGCATTTGTACTTTTATAGTATCTGTAAGTGATCAAAACTGATCACGGTCAGATCTATAATTGTATTAGTGTCACCTTAGCTCGCCCTCCACCCAAAACGCAGTGTTTGCCCGATCAGGCCTGATCGGTCGCCCACACGTGCGTTCACCCACGCCCGCCCCACCGCAGTGACAAAAAATTATTTTTTTTTGATCACTGCACATTCACTTTACACGCACTGCGGCGCTAAAAAAAAATCTGTTTTGATATTTTATATCAACCGCAGCGGCCTCCGGTACTTCGCTAGCCTCCCCTTTGTAAGACAGGTTTGCTTTTTTTCTTGGGTAGTCTCAGGGAATACCCCTAAATTTAGTAGTCCAAAATGTCAAACAGGGGGTATTCTTCTGAAGAGGCCTACAGGATTCTGACCCAGTCGGATGAGGAGTGGGAACCCTCATCTGACGAATCTAGCGGGTCAGAATATGAACCTGTGGAAAGCAGTGGCTCTCTGACCCAAAGTTCGGACGAGGAGGTGGAGGTCCCTGATAGAACCAGGCGTACCCGGCCCCGTGTCGCTAGACCACAGGTTACGCAGGATCCGCTTCAAGAGCAGCAGAGTGGGGCTGGCGCTGCCGGATCACGTGGTGAGGCATACACCAGCAGCGCAGCCCTTCCTGGACCTAGTACCAGCACTGCCGTACAACCTGGTGAAGTAGCGAGCACCAGAAGGGCAGTTGAAGCTGGTACGGTGGCACGTGCAGTAGTTACCCCGTCGCAGCCACCGCACAGACAGGCCCGTAGAGCCCCTAGAATCCCTGAGGTGCGGTGCTGGCAAACCCTGATTGGCAGTCACCAACTTCAGCCGTACCATTAGTTCCCCCTTTCACCGCCCAGTCTGGAGTTCGGGTTGAGACGGCTCAAATCGGTTTGGCCCTGGGATTTTTTGAGCTGTTCTTGACTGCGGAGCTCTTGGACTTAGTCGTGGCAGAGACAAACCGGTATGCCACACAATTTATAACCGCAAACCCGGGAAGCTATTATGCCCAGCCTTTCCGGTGGAAACCAGTCCAAGTTTCCGAACTTAAAATTTTTCTGGGCCTTCTCCTCAACATGGGTCTAACTAAAAAGCATGAATTGCGGTCATATTGGTCCACGAACCCAATTCATCACATGCCCATGTTCTCTGCTGCTATGTCCAGGACACGATTTGAGACCATCCTGCGTTTTCTGCATTTTAGCGACAACACCACCTCCCGTCCCAGAGGCCACCCAGCTTTTGACCGGCTCCACAAAATTCGGCCCCTCATAGACCATTTCAACCAGAAATTTGCAGATTTGTATACCCCTGAGCAAAACATCTGCGTAGACGAGTCCCTAATACATTTTACCGGGCGCCTTGGCTTCAAACAATACATCCCAAGCAAGCGTGCCCGGTATGGGGTCAAATTGTATAAGCTCTGTGAAAGGGCCACAGGCTATACCCGCAAATTTCGGATCTATGAGGGAAAAGATCAGACCCTGGAGCCGGTCGGTTGCCCTGACTACCTGGGGAGCAGTGGGAAGACAGTCTGGGACTTGGTGTCACCCTTATTCGGCAAGGGGTACCATCTTTATGTGGACAATTTTTACACAAGTGTGGCCCTCTTTAGGCATTTGTTTCTAGAACGGATTTGCGCCTGTGGCACCGCGCGAACTAGTCGCGTGGGCTTCCCCCAACGGCTCGTTACCACCCGTCTTGCAAGGGGGGAGAGGGCTGCCTTGTGTAATGAAGAACTGCTCGCGGTGAAATGGAGAGACAAGCGTGACGTTTACATGCTCTCCTCCATTCACGCAGACACGACAATCCAAATTGAAAGGGCAACCCGTGTCATTGAAAAGCCCCTCTCAGTCCACGACTATAATGCGCTCATGGGAGGGGTGGACTTCAATGACCAGATGTTGGCTCCCTATTTAGTTTCCCGCAGAACCAGACGCTGGTATAAGAAGGTGTCTGTATATTTAATTCAATTGGCGCTGTATAATAGTTTTGTTCTCTACAGTAAGGCTGGGAGAACACGATCCTTCCTCAAATTCCAGGAAGAGATCATCGAGAACCTCCTGTATCCAGAAGGTTCCGTGGCCCCATCCACCAGTGTAGTTAGCCGTCTACACGAGCGACATTTCCCCAGTGTCATTGCTGGTACCTCAACCCAACCGCCACCCCGAAAAAAAGGTCGTGTCTGTAGCAGGAGTGGAATAAGGCGTGACACCCGCTATTTCTGTCCTGACTGTCCTGACCACCCTGCCCTATGCTTAGGAGAGTGTTTCTGGAAGTACCACACACAGGTACACCTAGCATAGGGATTGCATCTCACAGGACAGGCACACAGGTCTATTAGGGCCCTTTTACTCACAGCTGCTGCAAACCTCTCCTTTCACCTGGGATAAAGTGCATAACGTACTTCGCCACATCTTTGGGCGATTTGTGCTTTGCACATTGTCCCATGGGGAAGGAGAGGTTTGTTCTATAAAGGTAAAAAAAACGAAACAAAAATAAAATTACCGGTAAGTAATAAAGTTAAAAAAGTTAAAAAAAGTTAATATGTTCTGTTCTGAAGTTAATAAATTTATTTCGTTGCGGCCTGGTTTTTTCTTTTTTTTTTTTTTTTTTTTTTACCTTCCAGGTGGACCAACCGATCGACTAGCTGCAGCACTGATGTGCATTCTGACAGAAGCATTGCGCTGCTGTCAGATTACACGCAAGTCGGTGTATGCGGCGCTGCAAGACGAGATTTCTCCTCTGCAGTAAAAGATACGTTTGCCGAGGCATATGAGCTGAGGAGGTGGCGGTATTCATATACTTTGGCAAACACTTTATATATATATAAAAAAAAAAATCCCGGCAAGGATTTATTCATCCACATCGATTGATGTGAATGGAGAAATCTGGTTTGCCAGGGCATACGAGCTAAGTGGGTATGGATGTTGGGCGGAGCTCCTATGTCCTGGCAGACGCCTTTCCCCTCCTTTTTCTTTTTTTGGCAGAGATTTTTTCATCCACATTGATCGATGCGAATGAAGAAATCTGTGCCGTTCATTTTTTTCTTTCAGCCCAGAGGCTGAACGGAAAAAAAAATCTCATTACCCGTATGCTCAATATAAGGAGAATAGCAGAAACTCCTAATGCTGGGCATACATGTAATGATTGCGGAGACCCTCAAATGCCAGGGCAGTACAAACACCCCACAAATGACCCCAATTTGGAAAGAAGATACCCCAAGGTATTTGCTGAGGGGCTTATTAAGTCCATGAAAGATTGAAATTTTTGTCCCAAGTTAGCGGAAAGGGAGACTTTGTGATAAAAAAAAATAAAAAAAAAATTTCCGCTAACTTGTGCCAAAATTTTTTTTTTCTATGAACTCGCCATGCCCCTCATTGAATACCTTGGGGTGTCTTCTTCCCAAAATGGGGTCACTTGTGGGGTATTTTTTACTGCCCTGGCATTTTAGGGGCCCCAAAGCGTGAGAAGAAGTCTGGTATCCAAATGTCTAAAAATGCCCTCCTAAAAGGAATTTGGGCCCCTTTGCCCACCTAGGCTGCAAAAAAGTGTCACACATGTGGTATCTCCGTATTCAGGAGAAGTTGGGGAATGTGTTTTGGGGTGTCATTTTACATATACCCATGCTGGGTGAGATAAATATCTTGGTCAAATGCCAACTTTGTATAAAAAAATGGGAAAAGTTGTCTTTTGCCAAGATATTTCTCTCACCCAGCATGGGTATATGTAAAATGACACCGCAAAACACATTTCCCAACTTCTCCAGAATACGGAGATACCACATGTGTGACACTTTTTTGCAGCCTAGGTGGGCAAAGGGGCCCATATTCCAAAGAGCACCTTTCGGATTTCACAGGTCATTTACCTACTTACCACACACATTTGGGCCCCTAGAATGCCAGGGCAGTATAACTACCCCACAAGTGACCCCATTTTGGAAAGAAGACACCCCAAGGTATTCCATGAGGGGCATGGCGAGTTCCTAGAATTTTTTATTTTTTGTCACAAGTTAGTGGAAAATTATGATTTTTTTTTTTGATTTTTTTTTCTTACAAAGTCTCATATTCCACTAACTTGTGACAAAAAATAAAAACTTCCATGAACTCACTATGCCCATCAGCGAATACCTTGGGGTGTCTTCTTTCCAAAATGGGGTCACTTGTGGGGTAGTTATACTGCCCTGGCATTCTAGGGGCCCAAATGTATGGTAAGGAGTTTGAAATCAAATTCTGTAAAAAATGACCAGTGAAAACCGAAAGGTGCTCTTTGGAATATGGGCCACTTTGCCCACCTAGGCTGCAAAAAAGTGTCACACATCTGGTATCTCCGTATTCAGGAGAAGTTGGGGAATGTGTTTTGGGGTGTCATTTTACATATACCCATGCTGGGTGAGAGAAATATCTTGGCAAAAGACAACTTTTCCCATTTATTTATACAAAGTTGGCATTTGACCAAGATAATTATCTGACCCAGCATGGGTATATGTAAAATGACACCCCAAAACACATTGCCCAACTTCTCCTGAGTACGGATATACCACATGTGTGACACTTTTTTGCAGCCTAGGTGGGCAAAGGGGCCCACATTCCAAAGAGCACCTTTTGGATTTCACCGGTCATTTTTTACACATTTTGATTTCAAACTTCTTACCACACATTTGGGCCCCTAGAATGCCAGGGCAGTATAAGTACCCCACAAGTGACCCCATTTTGGAAAGAAGACACCCCAAGGTATTTCGTGATGGGCATAGTGAGTTCATGGAAGTTTTTATTTTTTGTCACAAGTTAGTGGAATATGAGACTTTGTAAGAAAAAAAAATAAAAAGAAAAAATACTCATTTTCCACTAACTTGTGACAAAAAATAAAAAATTCTAGGAACTCGCCATGCCCCTCACGGAATACCTTGGGGTGTCTTCTTTCCAAAATGGGGTCACTTGTGGAGTAGTTATACTGCCCTGGCATTCTAGGGGCCCAAATGTGTGGTAAGAAGTTTGAAATCAAAATGTGTAAAAAATGGCCGGTGAAATCCGAAAGGT
The DNA here is from genome assembly GCF_905171765.1 of Bufo bufo. Lineage (NCBI taxonomy): Eukaryota > Metazoa > Chordata > Amphibia > Anura > Bufonidae > Bufo > Bufo bufo. The sequence goes on from NC_053399.1 coordinate 56,847,920, forward strand.
GCTCTTTGGAATGTGGGCCCCTTTGCCCACCTAGGCTGCAAAAAAGTGTCACACATGTGGTATCTCCGTACTCAGGAGAAGTTGGGCAATGTGTTTTGGGGTGTCATTTTACATATACCCATGCTGGGTGAGAGAAATATCTCAGCAAAAGACAACTTTTCCCATTTTTTTATACAAAGTTGGCATTTGACAAAGATATTTCTCTCACCCAGCATGGGTATATGTAAAATGACACCCCAAAACACATTCCCCAACTTCTCCTGAGTATGGCGATACCACATGTGTGACACTTTTTTGCAGCCTAGATGCGCAAAGGTGCCCAAATTCCTTTTAGGAGGGCATTTTTAGACATTTGGATACCAGACTTCTTCTCACGCTTTGGGGCCCCTAAAATGCCAGGGCAGTATAAATACCCCACATGTGACCCCATTTTGGAAAGAAGACACCCCAAGGTATTCAATGAGGGGCATGGCGAGTTCATAGAAAAAAAATAATTTGGGCATAAGTTAGTGGAAATTGATTTTTTTGGTTTTTTTCTCACAAAGTCTCCCTTTCCGCTAACTTGGGACAAAAATTCCAATCTTTCATGGACTCAATATGCCCCTCAGCGAATACCTTGGGGTGTCTTATTTCCAAAATGGTGTTATTTGTGGGGTGTTTGTACTGCCCTGGCATTTGAGGGTCTCCGCAATCATTACATGTATGGCCAGCATTAGGAGTTTCTGCTATTCTCCTTATATTGAGCATACGGGTAATGAGATTTTTTTTTTCTGTTCAGCCTCTGGGCTGAAAGAAAAAAATGAACGGCACAGATTTCTTCATTCGCATCGATCAATGTGGATGAAAAAAATCTCTGCCAAAAAAAGAAAAAGGGGAAAGGCGTCTGCCAGGACATAGGAGCTCCGCCCAACATCCATACCCACTTAGCTCGTATGCCCTGGCAAACCAGATTAATCCATTCACATCAATCGATGTGGATGAATAAATCATTGCCGGGATTTATTTTATTTTTTTATATACAAAGTGTTTGCCAAAGCATATGAACACCGCCACCTCCTCAGCTCATATGCCTTGGCAAACGTATCTTTTACTGCAGAGGAGAAATCTCGTCTTGCAGCGCCGCATACACCGACTTGTGTGTAATCTGACAGCAGCGCAATGCTTCTGTCAGAATGCACATCAGTGCTGCAGCTGGTTCATCGGTTGGTCCACCTGGAAGGTAAAAAAAACAAAACAAAAAAGAAAAAGCAGGCCGCAACACAATAAATTTTATTAACTTTATAATAACTTTTGAACAGAACATAAACTTTTTTTAACTTTTTGAACTGAAGTTAACTTATTTGCTTACCTTTTTTTTTTTTTACCTTTTATAGGACAAACCTCTCCTTCCCCATGGGACAATTTGCAAAGCGCAAATCGCCCAAAGATGTGGCGAAGTACATTATGCACTTTATCCCAGATGAAAGGAGAGGTTTGCAGTAGCTGAGAGTAAAAGGGCCCTAATAGCCTTGTGTACCTGTCCTGTGAGATGCAATCCCTATGCTAAGTGTACCTGTGTGTGGTACTTCCGGAAACACTCTCCAAAGCATAGGGCAGGGTGGTCAGGACAGTCAGGACAGAAATAGCGTGTGTCACGCCTTATTCCACTCCTGCTACAGACACGACATCTTTTTCGGGGTGACGGTTGGGTTGAGGTACCAGGAACGACACTGGGGAAATGTCGCTCGTGTAGACGGCTAACTACACTGGTGGATGGGGCCACGGAACCTTCTGGATACAGGAAGTTCTCGATGATCTCTTCCTGGAATTTGAGGAAGGATCGTGTTCTCCCAGCCTTACTGTAGAGAACAAAACTATTATACAGAGCCAATTGAATCAAATATACAGACACCTTCTTATACCAGCGTCTGGTTCTGCAGGACACTAAATACGGAGACAATATCTGGTCATTGAAGTCCACCCCTCCCATGAGCAAATTATAGTCGTGGACACAGGGGGGCTTTTCAATGACACGGGTTGCTCGCTCAATTTGGATTGTCGTGTCTGCGTGAATGGAGGAGAGCATGTAAACGTCAGCTTGTCTCTCCATTTCACCGTGAGCAGTTCTTGGTTACACAAGGCAGCCCTCTCCCCCCTTGCAAGACGGGTGGTAACGAGCCGTTGGGGGAAGCCCACGCGACTAGTTCGCGCGGTGCCACAGGCGCAAATCTGTTCTAGAAACAAATGCCTAAAGAGGGCCACATTTGTGTAGAAATTGTCCACATAAAGATGGTACCCCTTGCCAAATAAGGGTGACACCAAGTCCCAGACTGTCTTCCCACTGCTCCCCAGGTAGTCAGGGCAACCGACCGGCTCCAGGGTCTGATCTTTTCCCTCATAGATCCGAAATTTGTGGGTATAGCCTGTGGCCCTTTCACAGAGCTTATACAATTTGACCCCATACCGGGCACGCTTGCTTGGGATGTATTGTTTGAAGCCAAGGCGCCCGGTAAAATGTATTAGGGACTCGTCTACGCAGATGTTTTGCTCGGGGGTATACAAATCTGCAAATTTCTGGTTGAAGTGGTCTATGAGGGGCCGAATTTTGTGGAGCAGGTCAAAAGCTGGGTGGCCTCTGGGACGGCAGGTGTTGTCGCTAAAATGCAGGAAACGCAGGATGGCCTTAAATCGTGCCCTGGACATAGCAGCAGAGAACATGGGCATGTAATGAATCGGTTTCATGGACCAATATGACCGCAATTCATGCTTTTTAGTTAGACCCATGTTGAGGAGAAGGGCCAGAAAAATTTTAATTTCGGAAACTTAGACTGGTTTCCACCGGAAAGGCTGGGCATAATATTTTCCCGGGTTGGCGGATATAAATTGTGTGGCATACCGGTTTGTCTCTGCCACGACTAAGTCCAGGAGCTCCGCAGTCAAGAACAGCTCAAAAAATCCCAGGGCCGAACCGATTTGAGCCGTCTCAACCCGAACTCCAGACTGGGCGGTGAAAGGGGGAACTAATGGTGCGGCTGAAGTTGGCGACTGCCAATCAGGGTTTGCCAGCACCTCAGGGATTCTAGGGGCTCTACGGGCCTGTCTGTGCGGTGGCTGCGACGGGGTAACTACTGCACGTGCCACCGTACCAGCTTCAACTGCCCTTCTGGTGCTCGCCACTTCACCATGTTGTACGGCAGTGCTGGTACTAGGTCCAGGGAGGGCTGGGCTGCTGGTGTATGCCTCACCACGTGATCCGACAGCCCCACTCTGCTGCTCTTGAAGCGGATCCTGCGTAACCTGTGGTCTAGCGACACAGGGCCGGGTACGCCTGGTGCTATAAGGGACCTCAGCCTCCTCGTCCGAACTTTGGGTCAGAGAGCCACTACTTTCTACAGGTTCATATTCTGACCCGCTAGATTCGTCAGATGAGGGTTCCCATTCCTCATCCGACTGGGTCAGAATCCTGTAGGCCTCTTCAGAAGAATACCCCCTGTTTGACATTTGGGCTACTAAATTTAGGGGTATTCCCTGAGACTACCCAAGATAAAAAGCAAGCCTGTCTTACAAAGGGGAGGCTAGCGAAGTACCGGAGGCCGCTGCGATTGATAAAAAATATGAAAACTGATTCTTTTATCGCCGCAGCGCGTGTAAAGTGAATGTGCAGTGATCAAAAAATATATATTTTTTGTCACTGCGGTGGGGCGGGCGTGGGTGAACGCACGTGTGGGCGACCGATCAGGCCTGATCGGGCAAACACTGCGTTTTGGGTGGAGGGCGAACTAAAGTGACACTAATACTATTATAGATCTGACCGTGATCAGTTTTGATCACTCACAGATACTATAAAAGTACAAATGCTGATTAGCGATACGCTAATCAGCGAATAAGGGAATAAGGGACTGCGGTGCGGTGGGCTGGGCGCTAACTGATTCCTAAACTACCTAACCAAGGGGCCTAAACTATCCCTAAAACCTAGCAGTCAATACCAGTGAAAAAAAAAAAGATCACTTTTTTCCTTTCACTAGTGATTGACAGGAGCGATCAAAGGGGTGATCAAAGGGTTAATTGGGGTGCAGGGGGTGATCTGGGGCTAAGGTGGAGCAGAGGAGCAGACAAGCCATATAACAGATCATATTTACTAATGGCTTGTGATTCATTTTTTTGAAAATCGCCAACCTGCCAGCCAATGATCGTGGCTGGCAGGCTGGTGACGAACTTGTCCTCTAACTTTTGCCGGCCCGCGATGCGCATGCGCGGGCCGGCTTTGAGCGAAATCTCGCGTCTCGCGAGATGACGCATATATGCGTGACTCTGCGCAGCGCTGCCGCCTCCGGAACGCGATCCTGCGTTAGGCGGTCGGGAGGCGGTTAAGAGTGACTTGTATAGTGACCGTCCCTTTAACAGTGACTAGAACTCTGGCCGCCCCTTTAAGAGTGACTTGAATAGTGACCGCCCCTTTAACAGTGACTAGAACTGTAGCCGCCCCTTTAAGAGTGACTTGAATAGTGACCGCTCCTTTAAGAGTGACTAGAACTGTGGCCGCCCCTTTAAGAGTGACTTGAATAGTGACCATCCCTTTAACAGTGACTAGAACTGTGGCCGCCCCTTTAAGAGTGACTTGAATAGTGACCGTCCCTTTAACAGTGACTAGAACTGTGGCCGCACCTTTAAGAGTGACTTGAATAGTGACCGCCCCTTTAACAGTGACTAGAACTGTGGCCGTCCCTTTAAGAGTGACTTGAATAGTGACCGCCCCTTTAGGAGTGACTAGAACTGTGGCCGCCCCTTTAAGAGTGACTTGAATAGTGACTGCAGCTTTAACAGTGACTAGAACTGTGGCCACCCCTTTAAGAGTGACTTGAATAGTGACCGTCCCTTTAACAGTGACTAGAACTGTGGCCGCCCCTAAGCGTGACTAGAACTGTGGCCGCCCCTAAGAGTGACTTGAACTGTGGCCGCCCCTAAGAGTGACTTGAACTGTGGCCGCCCCTAAGAGTGACTTGAACTGTGGCCGCCCCTAAGAGTGACTTGAACTGTGGCCGCCCCTAAGAGTGACTTGAAATGTGGCCACCCCTAAGAGTGACTAGAACTGTGGCCGCCCCTAAGAATGACTTGAACTGTGGCCGCCCCTAAGATTGACTTGAACTGTGGCCGCCCCTAAGAGTGACTTGAACTGTGGCCGCCCCTAAGAGTGACTAGAACTGTGGCCGCCCCTAAGAGTGACTAGAACTGTGGCCGCCCCTAAGAGTGACTAGAACTGTGGCCGCCCCTAAGAGTGACTAGAACTGTCGCCGCCCCTAAGAGTGACTAGAATTGTGGCCGCCCCTAAGAGTGACATACTTTTTTCGGTAGAATTACTTACAGTGATCAAAGCTTCCAGCTCTTCTTGATTGAAATTGCTCTTTGCCATTTTCGAATAAACTTATCTCTGTCTCTCTCCGCTCCCCTTGCGACTCAAAAACAAAGACAGGCACGCACGCACGTATGGACACACAAACACGATTATGACGTATTATCGCGATAACAAACCAAACATGGTAGACTGTATAAGTTGAAATCGCAATTCAATTCATTCAGGTTATAATAATCGAATTGCGATTTCAACTTTTTACGTATATTCCTAATGCTCTAACTTCGTCTTTTAGAATATTCGTAATATTCTAAAAGACAAAGTTAGAGCAATATAACAAATATTCTAAAAGACGAAGTTAGAGCAATATTACGAATAGTCTAAAAGACGAAGTTAGAGCAATATTAAGAATATTCGTAAAATTCACATATAGATTGTAATTTAGCTAATATACTGCTATAGTAATTTTTTTAATAGTGTACATATTTTAGAAATCTTAAGTTCAGAGGCAAAAAAAATTTGAGAAAAAAAAAAGGATTATAGCACTATATTAGCTAAATTACAATCTATATGTGTATTTTACGAAAATTCGTAATATTGCTCTAACTTCGTCTTTTAGAATATTCCGAATATTCTAAAAGACGAAGTTAGAGCAATATTAGGAATATTCGTAAGATACACATATTAACCTAGCCATAGTCAATTAGCCATAGGAACGTTACTATCAAAGGGGAAAAAAAATAAAAATAAAATAATAATCGCAATACGCGATTATTTAAATCGCATATTATTCGCGATAATTGGAATAATTACGAATATTCGATTTCGACGAATATAACACGAATATTCGCGAAATATGGCGAAATCGAATATGGCACCTCCCGCTTATCACTAATGAGTAATACAGTGTATATTACTCATACAGCTTCTGGCCTGTGAGATCCAGGGGGCTGGATCTCACAGGCTCTTCACAGGCTCTTCTATGCCATCGGGTCCCCCCTACAGCCGCATGGGGACCCGATGGCACCGCCGACCACCGCCGCCTCACCAGGTAAAAGCCGCAAACCGCAGGTCTGAATTGACCTGCGGTTTGCTGCGATCGCCGACACGGGGGGGGGGGGGTCACGGACCCCCCTGCGCATTTAGCCGAGGTGCCTGCTCAATGATTGCGGTGATCGGAACAACACATTACGTACCGGTACGTCATGGGTCCTTAAGGACTCGGGAACCATGCCGTACCGATACATTATGGGTCCCTAAGGGGTTAAGGAAGGTATTCCACATGGTAGAATGTTCACTATCGGTCACGCGACCTGGAAACGGAAGTGCGTTCCACCCGTGAAACGCATAATCAATTGATCCCACTTCTATACTCGGAAATCAACAAATAAACAGCAATCATGGTTGAATATAATCAATTCTGTAGAAGTAGCGGTCGAGCCAGGTTTTTAGCCGTTGATTTCCGAGTATAGAAGTGGGATCAATTGAGTATGCGTTCCATGGGTGAAACACACTTCCGGTTCCAGGTCGCGTGACCGGGAGTGAACGTTCCACCACGTGGAACGCCTTCCTTGATGTGACCTATTATAAATTGCTGAGAACCATTTGTCTATCTGTACTACAATATTCTCCTGAGGAAGGGGTTTTTTAATTGCCCCAATACGGGTCGAGCCAATTGCAATAAAAGTTACCATGTGTTACTTTCGAAGTCCATTGGGTCATTGATCAATAGGATGACAAGGGAACCAACACTCTATAGGCGACCACAACACAGTGAGGGTAGGGGGTCTGGCGTCAAGTGTCTTGTGTTTATCTTGCGCCACCCTCCCTGGTGAAGTGAGTAACACACAAGATTGTGTGCATATTGTACTGAGGATTACAGCAATTGATTTGAATTCATTTTTATTGTTTTTAACTATATATCCAAAATTTTGTATTTTTAATTTCCACCATTTCATTTGGCATCACACCATACGGCCTCCTCTCTTAACACTGTTAGGGTGGCTTTGTAGGCCTTTATTAGCCACATGTAGTGGTTTCTTTTTCCCTATTTTCTCCTTAACACTTGGCGCTCCACTGGTTCCTTTTTTTCGTGTATCTACTGTTTGTTGCGGCCTGCTAGTCAGGCCGGTCTAAAGTTTTAGTTCTACTTCGTGTGAGCAGCCACTTATATTTCTTCCTTCTCTCGGTTTTGGCATTTGGTATCCCTTGGCGCCTTATTTCTTCTCACCTTCACCCGCTATTCACCGTAAATCCCTCCCCCTCCCTCTTTCCCCTGTCCCAGTTATCCTCCCTCTGAACCTCTCTGTCCTTCCGTTCTTTCTTTTTCTTTTTTAGCTCCACACCCCCCTCCCCATTTACGCTCCCTTTTTTCTATTTTAAAACAATGAATGAGCATATCTCTTGATCCATGTGATGTACAGGGCTGGTTCTAGATTTCCATGTACTATATGATCTCTAATTTACAATTTTATATATTAGTCATGGGATAACCCCTTTAAAGTTATGGTTAATTGCAATATATAACTTTCTATGATATCACATTCAGCTTTTTGCTGCAGTTAGTGAATCCAAGATCCAGAACATGTATTGAAACTCCCCTACAGAAATGAGGACAAGAAATAACTCAAGTTTGTACTGTACTTCTTGTAACAACAGATTGCACAATTCTTTCTAAATTTACAGCTGCTCGTATGTTGTGCCTTTAAAGTTAACCAGGTACAGTAGGTAGCTGTTTGCAAGATTATGTAAATGTAATATCATTATGACAATGATGATTCATCTGATCACTGGGTTGCCTGAGTGTCCACCAACTAACATTTTTCATGTCTTAGGCCAACTAGGTATTCTACCACCTGGTTTCCAATGAACCTCTTTTGGCTGCATTAATGTTGTCATCTATTTGTCATTTATTAACTGAACTGACTGTAGCCCATTTTTATTCCTCCTATGACTTCATAATACCCTTAGTCTATTTATTATTAATATACCACTCATTAGATACTGTAGTTGAATGTTCTCCATCTTTGCTTTAGATGAAATCTAATGACACTGACTCAAAGCTTGCAAAAGCTCCAGCAGAGAAACCCTTTCTGCTGGCCACAATCATATTTTCTCCAAAGACCCTGACCTCTTTTTTTAATCTTTTTCTAATGTACACATAATGAAATGACTTGACCCATGATCCGCTCTAGAAATCACAAAACTACTGAGTAAGCAATTCTAGCTGCTGGACAGCTCCTTAGCTTTGTCTTGTATACAGCGTAGAATTTTCTTTTTAGAATATAATTTTTACTATTATTTTGCTCTATTCAGGTTCTTCCCCTTGGCTTTCTGTCTAAACCATTCTTTCCATGTTTTGACAACTCTCTGGACCATTTTTCTATGTAAATTTGCAGTTGTATCAAAGATGCTTCACTGTATTTAAATCATAGCTATACCTGCACAATGCTCAGAAAGATAGTTAGTATTAAGCTCAATTCTGTAGACACGACTATTCTACACATATGAATCTGACAGCATACATATCTGACCTGTCATCATGAAATCATGAAAGCTTTCTATCAGTAGATGCTAAGTAGATGGCATAGCATACTATGAGGGCAAATTGCGAGAGTTATATATGGATCCAATATATATTCCAACCTTACAGCTATATGTGGGCATATGTGACAATATTACTCATAAATCTGCATGAACAACAGCAGAACAGCCTCTCTATTAGGGCATATGAATCTCATAGAGGGGGCACCATAACTGAGACCACCTCTATTAGGTGTGGTGGTGGTGGTGTGGACTCAGCACAACCATGTATTACATAATAGTTCTGATTTTGCCTTAATTTGGATTAACACAATGATTTATGTTTTACTGGATGAATACTTGATGGATTTTAGTTCTTGTTTCTCAACCTTTCTGTGATACTACATGGTAGACCCTGAAGTAAAGGTTTATCTGAAAATCGAATGTATTTGAATAACAAACAAATGGTGAAGGAGCAGAACAGTACGTCCAAAGCCTCCAAAGGGCATGACCAAGTACATCCAAAAGGAAAGACTCCTCCACCTTCGAAGCATCTAATGTAAAGAAGAAGCAGTGGTCCCGCAGATAATGTGAACTCAATGTGGATTTATTTCAATGTTTTCTGAATAGAGCAAAGTTTTGAAAAATTTGATTTGGCCTATTCTCCGAACTTTGACAGGAAATTTGATTCGTTACAAATTAATTAGTCACAAATTTGCTATAAATCAGGTATATTTATATGTCACGTTGGCTGAGTGAATGTATGGAGCGGGCTGATGCTGTAAGCCCGTTTCATACGCTGTGGGTGTCAGCTGTATCATACAACAAATACCTGTCTACAGTGACGGGAATGGCGATCCCACCAAACCCCATCTTTCCATCCCTCGATCACATCGATATAAGGCAGAGGGATGCAGCGCTGCACGTTCAGCTTCTGCGTCGTCGGATGAGTGCACGCAAACTTTTGTCTTTTTGCAATCACCTTGGTGATCAATTACTGTCGAGAAGAGTGATGAGGAGCATCAGGAGCAATAGATGACAAGAACAACAATTTCCAGCAGAAGGAACAACAATTTCCTTCTGCTCATGTTGACAAACCCAGACTGCTGGAGAGGGGGTGCGAGCTGGTGGGAGATGCAGAGGTTGCTGCATCAGGCTGTAACCAGTGGCGTAGGGATCGCCATAGCAACCATAGCACATTCCGTTTTTTTTTTTTTTTATTAACACACACAGACAGCCAGGCAGTGGCGTAACTACCGAGGAAGCAGCTGCTTCGGGGCCCGACAGTTTATTTTCAAGTTAGTTAGAAAATGGATGTCATGTCTTAATGTTCAGGGCCCCTTCACAGCAGCAGTCTTAATGTTCAGGCCCCCTCGCTAATGTGATCTAATCTTACTGTATTCTAAAGTCTCATGATGTATCTGGGATTCGAACCCACAACCTCCAATGTATCAGTGTATCAGATGCAAAGCATTTACCCTCACAGCCATAAAGGAGGCATTGCAACTGATTGAAAAAAATATGAGACTTCTACTGTTATAGCTGGCTAAGTGTACATTTATACACATGACAGCTGCCCCAACACACCCAGCACTGCTATATCTCTATATGACAGCTGTCCCAGCACACTCAGCTCTGCTATATCTCTATATATGAGCAGCTGTCATGTGTATAGATGTACACTTAGCCAGCTATAACAGTAGAAGTCTCATATTTTTTCAGTCAGTAGCAAGGCATCTCTTATGGTCTTGTGGTTAGATGATTTGCCTCTGATACAGAAGGTCGTGGGTTCGAATCCCAGCAGAAACTTTTCTGAAATACAAGCACTGACTCCATATATGGACATACAGGGCGGGACACAGGAAGAGGCTGCATCGCATCGCTGACATGGAGGTAAGTAGAAGTGTTTATTTTATTTTTTTAATACCCGACTGTTACTGCCATGGGGGGAGCGGGGGGCACTTGATACTGGCACATGGGGGGAGGGGGGTTGACACCTGATACTGGCACCTGGGGGGGTTGGCACCTGATACTGGCACATGGGGGGGGGAGAGAGGCACTTGATACTGTGGATGGCACTGTTTAGGGGAGGGGGATCTGTGGATGGCACTGTTTAGGGGAGGGGGATCTGTGGATGGCACTGTTTAGGGGAGGGGGATCTGTTGATGGCACTGATTAGGGGAGGGGGATCTGTGGATGACACTGTTTAGGGGAGAGGGATCTGTGGATGGCACTATTTAGGGGAGGAGGATCTGTGGATGGCACTATTTAGGGGAGGGGGATCTGTGGATGGCACTATTTAGGGGAGGGGGATCTGTGGATGGCACTGTTTAGGGGAGAGGGATCTGTGGATGACACTATTTAGGGGAGGGGGATCTGTTGATGGCACTGTTTAGAGGAGGGGGATCTGTGGATGGCACTATTTAGGGGAGGGGGATCTGTGGATGGCACTATTTAGGGGAGGGGGATCTGTGGATGGCACTATTTAGGGGAAGGGGATCTGTTGATGGCACTGTTTAGGGGAGGGGGATCTGTGGATGGCACTATTTAGGGGAGGGGGATCTGTTGATGGCACTATTTAGGGGAGGGGGATCTGTGGATGGCACTGTTTAGGGGAGGGGGATCTGTTGATGGCACTATTTAGGGGAGGGGGATCTGTGGATGGCACTATTTAGGGGAGGGGGATCTGTGGATGGCACTATTTAGGGGAGGGGGATCTGTTGATGGCACTATTTAGGGGAGGGGGATCTGTGGATGGCACTATTTAGGGGAGGGGATCTGTTGATGGCACTATTTAGGGGAGGGGATCTGTGGATGGCACAGGGGGGTGCCCCATAATTTTTTTTTGCTATGGGGCCCATTCATTTCTAGCTATGCCCCTGGCTGTAACACAAAATGAGTGGTACAGATTTCCTACGCAACTTTATGGAGATGCTCCATGTGTTGACGCAGGGCCTTCTTGCTAACATCACTCTTGTTGTGCCTCACCTGCTCCCACACATCCTGGATACTGACACACTAACATCCCCAGTGACTTGGTGAAAAATTCCAACACTGGCGAGTATGGCATTTTCCTGTGTGATGCCTGATTGCCATTGCTTTTATGAACCCATGCTAGTGTGTTTCTTACAGGTAGTCTCCTGAGTAGTAGATGGTGTACCTCTCCTGGGTTTGGCTGCAGATATCCCACTGCTTCTACCTTGCTGTCTCATGGGCATGCTTCTACCCTGTTGTCTCACGGGCATTCTTCCACCCTCCTGTCTCACTGGCATGCTTCCATCATCACCCCTGATCATGACGATGCCCCCACTTTAGTCTACTTTCACACTCGCGTTGTTTAAATCCGGCGTTCAATTCCGACACCGGAACTGCCCGCTGGATCCGGAAAAACGTGTGAAAACAGATTACATTTGAATCCTGATCAGGATTTTGATCACAATGAAAAATTACATTGGAAAAAACGGATCCACGATTTATGGACTTTAACTTTTTTTTCACATTTTTCTGGTTTAACATGCAAAAGCCGGATCCGGTTTGACTGAACACACAGCGCCGGATCCAGCGTTAATGCAAGTCAATGGGAAAAAGACTGGATCCGGCGTTCGGTCAAAGTGTTCAGGATTTTTGGCCGGAGGTAAAAATACAACATGCTACGGTTTTCTGAAAAGCCTGATCAGTCAAAAAGACTGAACTGAAGACATCCTGATGCATCCTGAACGGATTACTCTCCATTCAGAGTGCATTAGGATAAAACTGATCAGTTCTTTTCCGGATTTGAGCCCCTAGGACGGAACTCACCGCCGGAAAAGAAAAACGCTAGTGTGAAAGTACCCTTACCTAGCTCCCTCGTGTGATTGGCTACACCATTATCTACATCTGTTTGGTCATCACTTGTGTCAAACTCACCTGACTCTTGCGCACATCTCTGACCTCTTGTAACTAGAGTTGAGCGAACACCTGGATGTTCGGGTTCGACGAGTTCGGCCGAACTTTCGAAAAATGTTCGGGTTCGGGATCCGAACTCGACCCGAACTTCATCCCGAACCCGAACCCCATAGAAGTCAATGGGGACCCGAACTTTTGGGCACTAAAAAGGCTGTAAAACACACCCGGAAAGGGCTAGAGGGCTGCAAAAGGCAGCAAAATGTAGTTAAATCCCCTGCAAACAAATGTAGATAGGGAAATGATGAGTTAACATAAAATAAATAAAAATTAAACAATATTAATTGGAGTGAGGTCCCATAGCACAGAATCAGGCTTCAAGTCACCCACCAATGGAGAAGGTCACTTACTATTATTTTGACCACAGCACCCAGACAAAGGAGAGAGATCCCACAGCAGAGAACCAGGCATCATATCACCCACCACAGGAGTAGGCCACCATTTAGTTACTTTGACCCCTACACCCAGACGGAGGAGAGAGGTTACACAGCAGAGAATCAGGCATTTAGATCACCCACCACAGGAGTAGGCCACCATTGAATCAGACCCCGGCAACCATGTCAGATGGCACAAGCATAAGCTTTATATCAATCAGCACAGGAGAAGGCGACTTTGACAGACTTTGACCCCTACACCCGGACGGAGGAGAGAGGTTTCAAAGCAGAGAATCAGCCATTTAGATCACCCACCACAGGAGTAGGCCCCAATTTAATGGGACCCCGGCAACCATGTCAGATGGCACAACCATCAGCTTCATATCAATCAGCACAGGAGAAGGCGACTTTGAAAGACTTTGACCCCTACACCCAGACGGAGGAGAGAGGTTTCACAGCAGAGAATCAGGCATTTAGATCACCCACCACAGGAGTAGGCCCCCATTGAATCAGACCCTGGCAACCATGTCAGATGGCACAACCATCAGCTTTATATCAATCAGCACAGGAGAAGGCGACTTTGAAAGACTTTGACCCCTACACCCAGATGGAGGAGAGAGGTTTCACAGCAGAGAATCAGGCATCATATCAACCGCCGCAGGAGAAGCCACCATTTAGTTACTTTGACCCCTGCACCCAGGAAGAGGAGAGAGGCACCACAGCACATATTCTGGCATCATATCAGCCACCACAGGAGAAGCCACCATTGAGTTACTTTGACCCCCGCACCCAGGAAGAGGAGAGAGGCACCACAGCACATATTCTGGCATCATATCAGCCACCACAGGAGAAGCCACCATTGAGTTACTTTGACCCCCGCACCCAGGAAGAGGAGAGAGGCACCACAGCACATATTCTGGCATCATATCAGCCACCACAGGAGAAGCCACCATTTAGTTACTTTGACCCCTTCACCCAAACAGAGGAGAGAGGTTCCACATCAGAGAATCAGGCATCATATCAACCACCACAGGAGTAGGCCACAATTTAGTTTATTTGACCCCTGCACCCAGGAAGAGGAGAGAGGCCCCACAGCACATATTCTGGCATCATATCACACACCACAGGAGAAGGCCTCTTTCAGTGATTTAGGCCTTTGGACCCAGACAGAGGAGAGAGGTCAGAGATTAGCTTCATATCCCCCAGCACAGCAGAAGACCGCTTTATTTGACTTAGGCCTCAGCACCCAGACAGAAGACAGAGGTAGCATGGCAGAGGTTATGGCTTCATGTCACCCGTTAGTTTAACCGGCCACTTTCATCTGGTTAGGCCCCGGCGCCCAGACAGAGAAGAGTTTCATTCAACTGTGGGTTTCATAAAATTTGTATCAAATAAAGAAGTGGCCCGTAGCACAACAAGACATGTTTTAGGCAGTTAATAAGGACTACTCTGCACAAGGGAGGGACAGGTCCTGTGGGATCCATGCCTGGTTCATCTTTATGAAGGTCAGCTTGTCCACGTTGGCTGTGGACAGGCGGCTGCGCTTGTCAGTAATGACGCCCCCTGCCGTGCTGAATACGCGTTCAGATAAAACGCTGGCCGCCGGGCAGGAAAGCACCTCCAAGGCATAACATGCTAACTCTGGCCACGTGGACAATTTCGAAACCCAGTAGTTGAATGGGGCCGAACCATCCGTCAGGATGTGGAGGGGTGTGCAGACATACTGTTCAACCATGTTAGTGAAATGCTGCCTCCTGCTAACACGTTCCGTATCAGGTGTCGGTGCAGATAGCTGTGGCGTGGAGACAAAACTTTTCCACATTTCTGCCATGCTAACCCTGCCCTCAGATGAGCTGGCCGTGACACAGCTGCGTTGGCGACCTCTTGCCACTCCTCTGCCTTCACCTTCCACCTGTTCCCCTGTGACATGTGGGAATGCTCTCAAGAGCGCCTCTATCAGCGTGCGCTTGTACTCGCGCATCTTACGGTCGCGCTCCAGTTCAGGAATTAAAGTGGGCACATTGTCTTTATACCGGGGATCCAGCAGGGTGGCCTCCCAGTAGTCTGCACACGTTAAAACGTGGGCAACTCTGCTGTCGTTGCGCAGGCATTGGAGCATATATTCGCTCATGTGGGCCAGGCTACCCATGGGTAAGGACAAGCTGTCCTCTGTGGGAGGCGTATCGTCATCGTCCACCGTATCCCCCCAGCCACGCACCAGTGATGGGCCTGGGCTGCCACCCCGCTGTGAACTTGCGTCATCCTCGTCCCCCTCCACCTCCTCCTCCTCATCCTCCTCGTCCTCCAGTACAGTGCCTTGGCTGGCGACTTGTGAACCTGTCCTCTGCTGCTTAAACAAACCTCCCTCTGAGCCACTTCGAACAGACTGGCCCGAAAGTGTTAGAAACGAGCCCTCATCCTCCTCCTCCTCCTCCACCTGGGCCACCTCCTCTAACATCATTGCCCTAAGTGTTTTCTCAAGGAGACATAGAAGTGGTATTGTAACGCTGATAACAGTGTCATCGCCACTGGCCATGTTGGTGGAGTACTCGAAACAGCGCAGCAGGGCACACAGGTCTCGCATGGAGGCCCAATCATTGGTGGTGAAGTGGTGCTGTTCGGCAGTACGACTGACGCGAGCGTGCTGCAGCTGAAACTCCACTATGGCCTGCTGCTGCTCGCACAGTCTCTCCAGCATGTGCAAGGTGGAGTTCCACCGGGTGGGCACGTCGCATATGAGGCGGTGAGCGGGAAGGCCGAAGTTCCGCTGTAGCGCAGACAGGCGAGCAGCGGCAGGATGTGAACGGCGGAAGCGCGCACAGACGGCCCGCACTTTATGCAGCAGCTCTGACATGTTGGGGTAGTGGTGAATGAACCTCTGCACCACCAAGTTCAGCACATGCGCCAGGCAAGGGATGTGCGTCAAACCGGCTAGTCCCAGAGCTGCCACGAGATTTCGCCCATTATCGCATACCACCAGGCCTGGCTTGAGGCCCACCGGCAGAAACCACTCGTCGGTCTGTTGTTCAATACCCCGCCACAACTCCTTTGCGCTGTGGGGCCTGTCCCCCAAACATATGAGTTTCAGAATGGCCTGCTGACGTTTACCCCGGGCTGTGCTGAAGTTGGTGGTGAAGGTGTGTGGCTGACCGGATGAGCTGGTGGAAGCAGTGGAGGAGGAAGCCGAGTAGGAGGAGGAGGCTACAGGAGGCAGAGAATGATGCCCTGCGATCCTAGGGGGCGGAAGGACGTGCGCCAAGGAACTGTCCGCCGGGGGCCCAGCCGCCACTACATTCATCCAGTGTGCAGTTAGTGAGATATAGCGTCCCTGGCCGTGCTTACTGGTCCACGTATCTGTGGTTAGGTGGACCTTGCCACAAATGGCGTTGCGCAGTGCACACTTGATTTTATCGGACACTTGCATGTGCAGGGAAGGCACGGCTGTCTTGGAGAAGTAGTGGCGGCTGGGAACCACATACTGCGGGACAGCCATGGCCATCAGCTGTTTGAAGCTGTCTGGGTACACCAGCCGGAATGACAGCATTTCAAAGGCCAGCAGTTTAGAAATGCTGGCGTTCAGGCCAAGGGCTCGAGGGTGACTCGGGGGGAATTTGCGCTTCCTCTCTAAGGTTTGAGATATTGAGAGCTGAACGCTGCTGTGTGATATAGTGGAGACGCTAGTTGACGGTGGCGGTGGTGGTGGTGTCGGTGGCACATCCTCTGTTTGCTGCTCGGCAGGTGGCAACATTCCTCTCGAGGCGGAAGCCGAGGCAGCAGCGGTAGAGGGAGCAGGGGGAGCCTCAGCGAGTGCCTGGTTTTTAAGGTGTGTACCCCACTGCAGTTCATGCTTTGCATGTAGATGCCTGGTCATGCAGGTTGTGCTGAGGTTCAGAACGTTAATGCCTCGCCTCAGGCTCTGATGGCAGAGCGTGCAAGTCACTCGGGTCTTGTCGGTAGGACATTGTTTAAAGAAGTGCCATGCCAGGGAACTCTTTGAAGCTGCCTTTGTGGGGCTGGGTCCCTGTTGGCGATGTCCAGTAGCAGGCGAACTCAGGGGGCGGCGGCTCGTCTGCTTTGGCCCCCTGCTCCCTCTTTGGCTTCGCTGTTGTCTCGGTCTCACCACTACCTCTTCCTCTGAACTGTGAAAGTCATCGCCACGACCTTCAGTCCATGTGGGGTCTAAGACCTCATCGTCCTCTGCATCGTCTTCCACCCAGTCTCCCTCCCTGACCTCCTCCTGTTCAGTCTGCACACTGCAAAAAGACGCGGCAGTGGGCACCTGTGTTTCGTCATCATCAGAGAGTCGGTGACTCTGCTGTGGTGGTATTCCCATGTCCTCTTCATCTGGAGACATAAGTGGTTGTGCGTCAGTGCATGGTATGTCTTCCTCCACTGGGGAAGGGCTAGGTGGACGCCCCTGGGAAACCCTGGAAGCAGAGTCTTCAAACAGAAGAAGAGACTGCTGCATAACTTGTGGCTCAGACCGTTTCCCTGATATGCTTGGGGGTGATGTGACAGACTGATGGGCTTGGTTTTCAGGTGCCACCTGTGCGCTTTCCGCAGAAGACTGGGTGGAAGACCATGTGGTGAACGTGCTGGAAGCACTGTCGGCCACCCAATCGATTAATGCCTGTACCTGCTCAGGCCTTACCATCCTAAGAGCGGCATTGGGCCCCACGAGATATTGCGGTACATTCTGCCGGCTAGTTGAGGGAGTTCGTTCCCTACTGTGTGCGCCTGGGGCCGAACGGCCACGTCCTCTACCAGCAACAGAGGCTCCACGGACACCACCACGACCGCGTCCTCGTCCCTTAATAGTATTTTTCTTCATTGTTGCGATTCAACTCGCACCACAATGAAATATATTATTTTTTATAAGCAAAATCCCCTCACTGGAATACTTTCAGTCTTTTGACTGTATGGATTACAGATGGAATGACTGTTATATGTGAGTACCGCTTTCTTTGACAGATTCTAGTATGGGTACATATATGTTTTCCCAACCCCAGCACATTAGTTTGCTAATTCCAGATGTATGAAACGCAGGCCTAACTGTATCTAGTATATTGAACGCCAGATAAACTAACTTGGCCTTTTTTAAATAAAAAAAAAATTCCCTCACTGGAATACTTTCAGTCTTTTGACTGTATGGATTACAGATGGAATGACTGTTATATGTGAGTACCGCTTTCTTTGACAGATTCTAGTATGGGTACATATATGTTTTCCCAACCCCAGCACATTAGTTTGCTAATTCCAGATGTATGAAACGCAGGCCTAACTGTATCTAGTATATTGAACGCCAGATAAACTAACTTGGCCTTTTTTAAATAAAAAAAAAATTCCCTCACTGGAATACTTTCAGTCTTTTGACTGTATGGATTACAGATGGAATGACTGTTATATGTGAGTACCGCTTTCTTTGACAGATTCTAGTATGGGTACATATATGTTTTCCCAACCCCAGCACATTAGTTTGCTAATTCCAGATGTATGAAACGCAGGCCTAACTGTATCTAGTATATTGAACGCCAGATAAACTAACTTGGCCTTTTTTAAATAAAAAAAAAATTCCCTCACTGGAATACTTTCAGTCTTTTGACTGTATGGATTACAGATGGAATGACTGTTATATGTGAGTACCGCTTTCTTTGACAGATTCTAGTATGGGTACATATATGTTTTCCCAACCCCAGCACATTAGTTTGCTAATTCCAGATGTATGAAACGCAGGCCTAACTGTATCTAGTATATTGAACGCCAGATAAACTAACTTGGCCTTTTTTAAATAAAAAAAATTCCCTCACTGGAATACTTTCAGTCTTTTGACTGTATGGATTACAGATGGAATGACTGTTATATGTGAGTACCGCTTTCTTTGACAGATTCTAGTATGGGTACAGTAGGTGAACCCGATTTTGTGTCAATCTCGCTCTCTTTCTCGGCGAGATTGAGCACCTACGAGCCCCATCGCGGGAGCCAGCGCCGAGCTGGCTTGCCGCGATGGAGACAGAGCCGTCATAGAAGCGACGGGAGATCCGACTTGGATTCCCGCCAATTCTACACGTGTGCGGCGTTTGTTATGAATCCTGAGGGGGAAGTCCCCGCCGGATTTTAAATAAAAATCCGGCCTGGGTCCCCCCCTCAGGAGCATACCGGGCCCTTAGGTCTGTTATGGGTTGTAAGGAGAGCCCCCCCTACGCCGAAAAAAACGGCGTAGGGGGTCCCCCTACAATCCATACCAGACCCGTATCCAAAGCACGCTACCCGGCCAGCCAGGAAGGGAGTGGGGACGAGCGAGCGCCCCCCCCCCCCCCCCCCTCCTGAGCCGTACCAGGCTGCATGCCCTCAACATGGGGGGGTTGGGTGCTCTGGGGCAGGGGGCGCACTGCGGCCCCCCCACCTCAGAGCACCCTGTCCCCATGTTGATGAGGACAGGGCCCCTTCCCGACAACCCTGGCCGTTGGTTGTCGGGGTATGCGGGCGGGAGGCTTATCGGAATCTGGGAGCCCCCTTTAATAAGGGGGCCCCCAGATACCGGCCCCCCACCCTAAGTGAATGAGTATGGGGTACATCGTACCCCTACCCATTCACCTGCAAGAAAAGTGGTAAAAACACAAATAAACCACACAGTGTATTAAAATATTTTATTTTTCTGCTCCGGAGGCCGCCCCCTGTCTTCTTTATTAGCTCTTTTACCAGGGGGGGGCTCTTCTTCTTCCGCTATCCCGACGGGTCTTCTCCGCTATCCGGGGGGTCTTCTCAACTCTCCGGGGTTCTCCTTCTGTCTTCTCCGCTATCCGGGGGGTCTTCTCAACTCTCCGGGGTTCTCCTTCTGTCTTCTCCGCTATCCGGGGGGGTCTTCTCAACTCTCCGGGGTTCTCCTTCTGTCTTCTCCGCTATCCGGGGGGGTCTTCTCAACTCTCCGGGGTTCTCCTTCTGTCTTCTCCTTCTGTCTTGTTGACTCGGCGCACCCCGGTTCTTCGTCTCGCGAGACTCGGCGCACCCCGGTTCTTCGTCTCGCGAGACGTCTCGCGAGACGAAGAACCGGGGTGCGCCGAGTCAACAAGACAGAAGGAGAAGACAGAAGGAGAACCCCGGAGAGTTGAGAAGACCCCCCCGGATAGCGGAGAAGACAGAAGGAGAACCCCGGAGAGTTGAGAAGACCCCCCCGGATAGCGGAGAAGACAGAAGGAGAACCCCGGAGAGTTGAGAAGACCCCCCGGATAGCGGAGAAGACCCGTCGGGATAGCGGAAGAAGAAGAGCCCCCCCCTGGTAAAAGAGCTAATAAAGAAGACAGGGGGCGGCCTCCGGAGCAGAAAAATAAAATATTTTAATACACTGTGTGGTTTATTTGTGTTTTTACCACTTTTCTTGCAGGTGAATGGGTAGGGGTACGATGTACCCCATACTCATTCACTTAGGGTGGGGGGCCGGTATCTGGGGGCCCCCTTATTAAAGGGGGCTCCCAGATTCCGATAAGCCTCCCGCCCGCATACCCCGACAACCAACGACCAGGGTTGTCGGGAAGGGGCCCTGTCCTCATCAACATGGGGAAAGGGTGCTCTGAGGTGGGGGGGCCGCAGTGCGCCCCCTGCCCCAGAGCACCCAACCCCCCCATGTTGAGGGCATGCAGCCTGGTACGGCTCAGGAGGGGGGGGGGGGGGGGGGGCGCTCGCTCGTCCCCACTCCCTTCCTGGCTGGCCGGGTAGCGTGCTTTGGATACGGGTCTGGTATGGATTGTAGGGGGACCCCCTACGCCGTTTTTTTCGGCGTAGGGGGGGCTCTCCTTACAACCCATAACAGACCTAAGGGCCCGGTATGCTCCTGAGGGGGGGACCCAGGCCGGATTTTTATTTAAAATCCGGCGGGGACTTCCCCCTCAGGATTCATAACAAACGCCGCACACGTGTAGAATTGGCGGGAATCCAAGTCGGATCTCCCGTCGCTTCTATGACGCGCTTGCTGGGATGTGCTGTCACTATTCCAGTGAGTGCGAGATCTCGGCACCATGTTGCCGAGTATCAGCGCGACGCTGTCGTGCTAAAAGCACAATCTCACAAACACCTACTGTACATATATGTTTTCCCAACCCCAGCACATTAGTTTGCTAATTCCAGATGTATGAAACGCAGGCCTAACTGTATCTAGTATATTGAACGCCAGATAAACTAACTTGGCCTTTTTTAAATAAAATAAAAATTCCCTCACTGGAATACTTTCAGTCTTTTGACTGTATGGATTACAGATGGAATGACTGTTATATGTGAGTACCGCTTTCTTTGACAGATACTAGTATGGGTACATATATGTTTTCCCAACCCCAGCACATTAGTTTGCTAATTCCAGATGTATGAAACGCAGGCCTAACTGTATCTAGTATATTGAACGCCAGATAAACTAACTTGGCCTTTTTTAAATAAAAAAAATTCCCTCACTGGAATACTTTCAGTCTTTTGACTGTATGGATTACAGATGGAATGACTGTTATATGTGAGTACCGCTTTCTTTGACAGATTCTAGTATGGGTACATATATGTTTTCCCAACCCCAGCACATTAGTTTGCTAATTCCAGATGTATGAAACGCAGGCCTAACTGTATCTAGTATATTGAACGCCAGATAAACTAACTTGGCCTTTTTTAAATAAAAAAAATTCCCTCACTGGAATACTTTCAGTCTTTTGACTGTATGGATTACAGATGGAATGACTGTTATATGTGAGTACCGCTTTCTTTGACAGATTCTAGTATGGGTACATATATGTTTTCCCAACCCCAGCACATTAGTTTGCTAATTCCAGATGTATGAAACGCAGGCCTAACTGTATCTAGTATATTGAACGCCAGATAAACTAACTTGGCCTTTTTTAAATAAAAAAAATTCCCTCACTGGAATACTTTCAGTCTTTTGACTGTATGGATTACAGATGGAATGACTGTTATATGTGAGTACCGCTTTCTTTGACAGATTCTAGTATGGGTACATATATGTTTTCCCAACCCCAGCACATTAGTTTGCTAATTCCAGATGTATGAAACGCAGGCCTAACTGTATCTAGTATATTGAACGCCAGATAAACTAACTTGGCCTTTTTTAAATAAAAAAAATCCCCTCACTGGAATACTTTCAGTCTTTTGACTGTATGGATTACAGATGGAATGACTGTTATATGTGAGTACCGCTTTCTTTGACAGATTCTAGTATGGGTACATATATGTTTTCCCAACCCCAGCACATTAGTTTGCTAATTCCAGATGTATGAAACGCAGGCCTAACTGTATCTAGTATATTGAACGCCAGATAAACTAACTTGGCCTTTTTTAAATAAAAAAAATTCCCTCACTGGAATACTTTCAGTCTTTTGACTGTATGGATTACAGATGGAATGACTGTTATATGTGAGTACCGCTTTCTTTGACAGATTCTAGTATGGGTACATATATGTTTTCCCAACCCCAGCACATTAGTTTGCTAATTCCAGATGTATGAAACGCAGGCCTAACTGTATCTAGTATATTGAACGCCAGATAAACTAACTTGGCCTTTTTTAAATAAAAAAAAAATTCCCTCACTGGAATACTTTATGGCTTTTCACTGTATGGATTACAGGTGGACTGGTATTAGTAGGGGTGACACAAGCACACCCAAGTCCCTGATGTAGGATTTCTATGGCACAGACCACTATTACAAGTGATTAATGGACGTTGGGAGAGATTGTGCTGCAGCACTAGTCCCAAGATGGCCGCCGCCTATCAGCCCAGTAACATGTGCCACAAAATGGTCTGCACAACCTTTAAAAAAAATAGCCTTGGACTGTGCTGCTAAATCGCTATTGGTCTGAATCCCAGGTGTAGATGTCTGACTTGTTTGGAGTTTTGGAATGCACACTGTGGCAGCTTCTGCTGCAGCACTACAAGTCGCAAAATGGCGGCCGGCGGTCAGTCCAGGTACATGTGGATGGAAAAATCACTCTGGCCACTCTAAAAATAGCCAATCCCTATCAAAAAAGCAGCTCAGCTGCAGTTGTTCAGATGAATCACAGGTGGAGGAGAGAAATTTGCTTCCAGTTATTCAATTATCCCTGCCTATTCTCGCCCTAGCATCAGCTGCGTCTAACCCTGTTCTATTCACATCGGGAGTGAGCACGTCCCGACGTGCGCACAAGCTTATAAAGAGGCTGAGTCACATGCTGCACTTGGCCAATCACAGCCTTGCCAATAGTAGGCATGGCTGTGATGGCATCTTAGGGCAAGTAGTATGATGCATGTTGATTGGCTGCTTTGCAGCCTTTCAAAATGCGCCAAAATACATGCCGAACGACGAACCCGAACCCGAACTTTTACGAAAAAGTTCGGGTTCGGGTCCGTGTCACGAACACCCCAAAATTCGGTACGGACCCGAACTATGCTCGAACTGTTCGCTCAACACTACTTGTAACATGTGCTCCCACCCGACTGTCATCATTACTAGTTGCACGCCTAGAGGAGTCTGAAGTGGACCTCTCCTCCAAGTCTGTGATGGTCTGCAACTGTTGATGGTCCTCACAAATCTCATCCTTGCTGAAAAGTGGAGCAGAGCCAGCGGCTGTCATTACTTAGCTAGTAGAAGGAGCAGCAAAAGCAAGAGGCAGGTTCAGGATGGGTGAGGGTATAAAGGCAGTTCCTGGGCAATGACAACTAAGCGTGGTGTCAGAGGACCCCACCGATTCCTGGCTTGGTGCATCTGTTGTCACTTGAGATGATACTGAAGAGCGAGTCAACCATTCCAGTACAGCTGAACACAGAAGAAAAGAGGTGGGTTCACCTGTATGGTAATGAAGGAAGCACGGAGCACGCCGGGAACAGGGCGTTAAAGCAATATCCAATAAAAAAGGAAGGAATCCAGCTTCCAATAAAAAAGATAGCAGCTTTTTATTCAAAATAGTGCATTAAAAAGCAAACAAAATAGCAAACAAGGTATACAGTAGTGGCCAAAAGTTTGGAGAATTACATAAATATTGGAAATTGGAAAAGTTGCTGCTTAAGTTTTTATAATAGCAATTTGCATATACTCCAGAATGTTATGCAGAGTGATCAGATGAATTGCATAGTCCTGCTTTGCCATGAAAATTAACTTAATCCCTTAAAACTTTTATTGCTGTCATTAAAGGATCTGCTGAGATCATTTCAGTAATCATCTTGTTAACTCAGGTGAGAATGTTGACGAGCACAAGGCTGGAGATCATTATGTCAGGCTGATTGGGTTAAAATGGCAGACTTGACATGTTAAAAGGAGGGTGATGCTTGAAATCATTGTTTTTCCATTGTTAACCATGGTGACCAGCAAAGAAACGCGTGCAGCCATCATTGCGTTGCATAAAAATGGCTTCACAGGCAAGGATATTGTGGCTACTAAGATTGCACCTCAATCAACAATTTATAGGATCATCAAGAACTTCAAGGAAAGAGGTTCAATTCTTGTAAAGAAGGCTTCAGGGCGTCCAAGAAAGTCCAGCAAGCGCCAGGATCATCTCCTAAAGAGGATTCAGCTGCAGGATCGGAGTGCCACCAGTGCAGAGCTTGCTCAGGAATAGCAGCAGGCAGGTGTGAGCGCAGTGAGGCAAAGACTTTTGGAAGATGGCCTGGTTGCCCTTCTTGACACCAGGCCATCTTCCAAAAGTCAAAGAAGCCACTTCTCTCCAAAAAAAACATCAGGGACAGATTGATCTTCTGCAGAAAGTATAGTGAATGGACTGCTGAGGACTGGGGCAAAGTCATATTCTCCGATGAAGCCTCTTTCCGATTGTTTGGGGCATCTGGAAAAAGGCTTGTCCGGAGAAGAAAAGGTGAGCGCTACCATCAGTCCTGTGTCATGCCAACAGTAAAGCATCCTGAGACCATTTATGTGTGGTGTTGCTTCTCATCCAAGGGAGTGGGCTCACTCACAATTTTGCCCAAAAACACAGCCATGAATAAAGAATGGTACCAAAACACCCTCCAACAGCAACTTCTTCCAACAATCCAACAACAGTTTGGTGAAGAACAATGCATTTTCCAGCACGATGGAGCACCATGCCATAAGGCAAAAGTGATAACTAAGTAGCTCGGGGACCAAAACGTTGACATTTTGGGTCCATGGCCTGGAAACTCCCCAGATCTTAATCCCATTGAGAACTTGTGGTCAATCCTCAAGAGGCGGGTGGACAAACAAAAACCCACTAATTCTGACAAACTCCAAGAAGTGATTATGAAAGAATGGGTTGCTATCAGTCAGGTATTGGCCCAGAAGTTGATTGAGAGCATGCCCAGTCGAATTGCAGAGGTCCTGAAAAAGAAGGGCCAACACTGCAAATACTGACTCTTTGCATAAATGTCATGTAAATGTCGATAAAAGCCTTTGAAACGTGTGAAGTGCGTGTAATTATATTTCACTACATCACAGAAACAACTGAAACAAAGATCTAAAAGCAGTTTAGCAGCAAACTTTGTGAAAACTAATATTTGTGTCATTCTCAAAACTTTTGGCCACGACTGTACATGTCTACGTGTTTTGGATAATAAAATGCTGATTCTTACTCATGACATAAGAAAGCTACACAGGCTTGGATTTATATAGTGGCCAGCTAAAAATCAGGTGGTCACAATCTAATCATAGCCACACCTCTATACATATAAAGTGCACAAGGTTTCAGTGTTACAAAAAAAACAAATCTAATACCAATATTGTATATAGAGTCAATAATGTAGTATCAAATAATGTCTACCATTTAGACCTTTAGGAATATGTGAATCCATCAGGAAGATCCAGAAAGATTCCCTGTTGAGCAATTTTCTTCTGTAGTCGCCACCCCGGATGGGGGATTAACTCTTTCAAGTCCCTGAACATGCATACCTGTAATGTCGCCTCCATGAACAGCCACATAGTGTGAACTGACTGCAGACACATTCCTCACTCTGGAGTGTGGAATATCCGAAATGTGCCTGCAGATTCTAACCTTAAGGCTGTTCGTGGTACATCCCACATATTGAAGGCGACATAAGGAGCATGTAATACAATAAACTACAAAGGTACTATTACAATTAATGTACTGTTTCAGTTGAAAAGATTGTTGATTAGCTGTGGAGACAATGTGACATCCCGTCTGAACTATTTTGCAACAAGTGCATACGCAATAACCACATTTGAAAGTGCCATTGTGTTTGAGCCAAGTGGGTTGATCCCGTTCTACATCAGAGAAAAGGGAAGGACTCACTTTTCGTGACAACATGGGTGCTAGAGGAGCTACACATTTGATTCCGGCCCTGGCAATGTCTACCCACTGCTCATCGCAACCAAGCACCGGTAGATGTCTCCTAATTATCTGACAAATACGTGAGTATTCCAAACTATGTTTGGTTTGGAATGCACTATTTTGAATAAAAAGCTGCTATCTTTTTTTTATTGAAAGCTGGATTCCTTCCTTTTTCTTGGATATTCCAGTACAGCTAGATTGTTGGTCAAAACACGACCGCTGGATGACAGTGACAGCTCTGGCCTGTTGCTGCGGCTGCTGCTACCATCACTCCTTCTGCTGCTACTTGATCTGGCTTCTGCAACATTTTTGGACTGCCATTCCTTTGGAGGGCCCAGGAAACTGTCTGTTGGCCATAGTGTACAGTAACTGTATCAATAATGTAACATATTAACTATGAATGTCGTAGCAGTTGAACAAGATGCGTGTGGTAATATATTAGACCACTCTTTAATACTGAGTCTGAAACTGTTTTCAGCAACACTGTCCCTAGAGCATGAGCACTTGTCACGTCTCTCCCTATGCTTTGCTTAGTGAAATGGGGGAAACCATGCGGGATGAGGCTTTTATAGGGCTGTGACATCACAAGGGATGGCTATCTGTGGAACTGCTGGCTGCACAGCATTATGGGTGATCTTTCATTCCCAAGCTTTTTACTTTCACTTTGTAACACATGTAGTTGACATTTTAGAAAAAAAACATGATTCGTTACCACAAAGCGCAAGGAAATTCAAATCCCTGGCGAATATAATTTATTCTAAACTTTGGATTCTTAGATTCAATCAACATTACTTGTGAACATGGTGAATCAGACCACATTGCCTCACTTCATCTGCTTGATTACTGCATCTTCGTTCTGCTGATAATGTGAATAGATGACTTCAAGCATGTTGCAAAACAAAACAATTACACCAGTTGGATTCTGGTAAGATTTGTTTAGGTTTCTTCTCAAGATGGCCATGGACATTAGATTAATATCTGCTGAACCTGTTGGTTTTGGCAGGAATGGACAAATATCTAATATCCTCACAATCCCCTGATGGCAGATGTTGCCAGACAAAAGGACCGGCTGTTGGATTTCAACATGCCTCATCCTTTTCTTCTCAGGTGAGGTAAGCCGCTGCTTTTAATGTCTGACAGTAGCCTATTCTCCTTTCCCAATTGAGAACTCATGCATTTTGGACCAAGCGTGCATGTGTCTGTGGGTAGGGTCAGGTGGAACAGCTGTCAGCTGAGAGTTACCCAAAGTATATGGAGATCTTTTGGCAGGTTCTCCCACTTATTACACAGAATTACAATATTTTTGACTAAACATTCATAATATTGAAGACATTTCTATAATTGGTATGAAAGCCTAGCAGTTGATAATGACTGCATGGCTATGCCTATCACCTAACTCTCATTCTATCCTAATTCATGATGTCTTCTCTCTCCCTGCTCTTCTAAACCACTTCCTAGTCTTTCTATTCATTGTCAGTTTTATCATAATCTAATTTCTTTTTCCTGTGAATTTTTTCACAGATGAAGACACTAAAATGTAAGAGAACTGCTTTTCTTCGGGCTATTACTATGCAGAGTAATAGTCGCAGACATATTCATAGCTGCAGTCTCAGGTAGCTTTGAGGAAAATTAATGTTCCTACTGAACAAAAACAGAGGTTGTGATAGTAAAGCCGAGCTGGAGAGATGTGCGTGTACGTGATCTGCGTAGTGATAGAGCGCCTCACTCCCCTTTTCCCAGCTTCTACTCATTATGCTAATGAAGTGTCATCAGTTAAGCTTTTCCCGTGATTATTGAGTCTGTCAGGTAAAACAAAACTATGCAGCTCCTTGTCTACAGCTCCTATCCCTTGTTCCTGGCATCCACTGTTCTTCTTGTAACACACAATTGATTATCCATACTTTGTGCTTTTTTATGGTGACTGTCACCCTGCAACCTTGAGAAGAATGAACAAGGTATATCTATCATGAGGAAGATACAATGTTATAGTAATTTATTTGACCCTTTACTATAAGACTTTCTGTATTTCCCGCATTGTAGCATAGTATATAGGTAAATACATGAACACACAATGTCCTTACATAGCATACTGTTATATCATATTTTCTATTTTGAGACAAACAGAGAGCTGCAGTCTTACACCTATGTCGCAGACTCATCTCCATTTGTGGAGGCATTATAATCCCTTCTGGCCATAAAGGGGTTACTGATTCATTGCCTGCCTCTTAGAGCATCAGTCTAAGCTGGAACACCCGCAGGATTAGATCTCTGCACAGCTGTCAATGTCAACAGAAACAGGTGTTATCTGGACCAGAAATGTGCATTCTAAGGGTATTATTCTAAATTCTTAAGGAAATATTCCAGTGACTAAGTATATTAAAATATATTGAATAAAATCTTATGAAGACATTAAATGAGTCCTCTTTTCTCAAAATATCTCATGGTGATAGATAGATAGATAGATAGATAGATAGATAGATAGATAGATAGATAGATAGATATGAGATAGATAGATAGATAGATAGATAGATAGATAGATAGATAGACAGACCTATAGACCTATGTGAACAGTAGCAAACCAGTAAAATGACAAATAAAAAAAAAGCATTAACAAGGTATATAGATAAATGTAATTACTGTAGATACCTATGAGATTTTTTTTCTCATTGAACCCCAACAGTGGCATAAATTAAGTTCAATGTTGGTGTAGCAATAGCTGTTATAGCAGACCAGTATTAGATTATTGTTATCCATAATGCTTTAATGACAAGAGAACTATTTCCAAAAGAAAGCTGGAATCAAATATGGATGACAGTTGTGCAGCTACTAACCGCACAGCTTTTGCACCAAGAAAAGAACAAAAAGGGTATGGCTACAGATTGATTTCAGGGTTCTTGAAGTTTTGGAAGTCAAAATCAGGATTGGATCATAAAAGGAGCAAAAGTATAAAGGCCCGTTAGTGCTTTGCCTAATTTTTTTTTATTCAATCCTGATTTCACTTCCAAAACTGCATCATGAAACCTAAACTGGTGGCTGCACCCTAACCCCTTTTCTACTCAGAGTATTTTTTAATGGAGGGATTGAGGGAACTCTTCCAAGAAATGTAGAATAACATGTTTCCCCCCACTGAAGTCAATGAAGAAAAGTTGAGCATACTATTTTATTAAAAACCACAGGAGACTCTCAAAACAACACTTTCACTAAGCCATGTGGGAATGGGAATTCATAATTTCCCATTTACAGAAAAGACACAACTAAACACAGCCATAAAACAAAGCAATGATGAAAGCACATAAAAAACAGATTTACTAAACCTGTCTAAAATGTAGACAATGCCAATTTAGGCAGCTTAAATAGACACTAAATTTATCAAAATGGCTCATGTTTGGCTCTACTTTTGTCTTCCACTATTATACCACTTAATGTTTGTCTTACTTTTTACACAAATTGTTTTGCACATTTTTGGCACAAAATGTCACATCTTAAGCCACATATACTTGCCCACTACTTTTTGCCTTATTTGTTTGGTAAGTATGTCTAAAATGATCAGATTCTGGTGTGCAATAAGCCTGAATTCAGGAGTAGCCACAAAATAAATTCAGGTTACTATGTGAAAGAGAAAAGTTTTTGTAATATAAATTTTCTATTTTCATCTTGCTTTGCACTACATAGTAGAATCAGGCTGCTGACTTTATTGCTCACAGAACAGCGTACACAGAACACCCCATCCTCTATGTGCAGTGGTCATACTCAATTCCACTTTAGGCTTTGTTAGGCTTTGTTCACATCTGCATTGGAGACTCTGCACATGGCCTCGCTCACAGATTCTGTAAGAAACAGACCTACTAGAAAATCCTACAAAGGAAATTAATTGGACCTCTTTATAGTCAATGGGGTAAATTCGGTGCTGTTCAGTTCAACCATGTGCCAGATCTGGCACTTTTGTAAATGTCATTGTTCTGCTTCTATAATGGTGCAGAACAAAGAAAATAACTAGTGATGATGGTAAGAACTAGCAATGATGTAAACAAGAACTTTGGGAAGATATCTCATGGGTTATAGAATAGACCTCTGCACACAGATAATGGGTGGGGTCTGTCCACACTAACAATAAATAATGAGTCATACCTGCAAGCTCCTGGGCCCTAATGCAAAATTTCTTTAATGTCCACCTCCTATTATATTAAATTTTATAACATATATATACAGTACAGACCAAAAGTTTGGACACACCTTCTCATTCAAAGAGCTTTCTTTATTTTCATGACTATGAAGGCATCAAAACTATGAATTAACACATGTGGAATTATATACACAACAAACAAGTGTGAAACAACTGAAAATATGTCATATTCTAGGTTCTTCAAAGTAGCCACCTTTTGCTTTGATTACTGCTTTGCACACTCTTGGCATTCTCTTGATGAGCTTCAAGAGGTAGTCCCCTGAAATGGTCTTCCAACAGTCTTGAAGGAGTTCCCAGAGATGCTTAGCACTTGTTGGCCCTTTTGCCTTCACTCTGCTGTCCAGCTCACCGCAAACCATCTCAATTGGGTTCAGGTCCGGTGACTGTGGAGGCCAGGTCATCTGGTGCAACACCCCATCACTCTCCTTCATGGTCAAATAGCCCTTACTTTCAAAGTTTTCCCAATTTTTCGGCTGACTGACTGACCTTCATTTCTTAAAGTAATGATGGTCACTCGTTTTTCTTTACTTAGCTGCTTTTTTCTTGCCATAATACAAATTCTAACAGTCTATTCAGTAGGACTATCAGCTGTGTATCCACCTGACTTCTCCTCAACGCAACTGATGGTCCCAACCCCATTTATAAGGCAAGAAATCCCACTTATTAAACCTGACAGGGCACACCTGTGAAGTGAAAACCATTTCAGGGGACTACCTCTTAAAGCTCATCAAGAGAATGCCAAGAGTGTGCAAAGCAGTAATCAAAGCAAAAGGTGGCTACTTTGAAGAACCTAGAATATGACATATTTTCAGTTGTTTCACACTTGTTTGTATAATTCCACATGTGTTAATTCATAGTTTTGATGCCTTCAGTGTGAATCTACAATTTTCATAGTCATGAAAATAAAGAAAACTCTTTGAATGAGAAGGTGTGTCCAAACTTTTGGTCTGTACTGTATATATATATATATATATATATATATATACTGTATATCAATATTATAAATACTGGTGTCTTCATATGTCACCTGAATCTTTTTGGGAACCCACTGGAACCTAAGCTTGGGTGTGACGTGTCTGTCACTACCATGGTGCAACATTGGATCCTTCAAGCTGCAATATGACAGGCTAAACTGTGGCATTGAATCTAAGATATTATGCAAACTTCACTTTATGGGTAAGGATGGACTTTTCTACAGTGAATCCCCAAGCTACACTCACCTGGAATAGTCTTGGGCTGATGGCAGTGATGTAGCAGTGGCAGAAGCCTAGATCGAAGTCAAGCAGAGGTCTGTCATCATCTTCTCCATTTGGTCCGGAGAACTTCTCTCAGCCGTGCCTCGTCTCTACAGAGTGTGAAACACAGACATCTTAGCTTCCTCATTTTTCTTTACCCCCAAATACTATCCTGAAGATAAATGAGTGTCTTCCATAGTAATAGTGCTCCTCATACTCTCACCAATAGTAATTCCCTTCTAGAATGCCCTCATTAGTAATACTGCCTCCTACAGTGCCCCCAACTGTGATAATGCTCCCCAAGAGTGCCCCATAAGTAGAATAGCCGTCCAGTATTAATAATGCCCTTACAGAGCCCCTAGTAGAAATAAGGCCCCCCTATTGTTCCCCCAGTGGTAATAAGGCAGCAATTATGGCAAGAGAAAAATGGGGAGAGGCGCTCATAGGGAGGTAGGCAACGATAGTTCGGTTTGACAAAATGGATGGAGTATGCTCACCTTTTGGTGTTGTGTGTGTGTGAGCACAACGTCCGTTAGGGGAGATACACGGAGAGAAGGGGGTCGGTGCTGCCAGTACCCGTTCGGTCCCTTTGGATGGAGTTTCCAAAACTCCTAGGGACTGTGGAAGAAGTAGTGAGTGGTTTGTGTGCTGGCACACGCTAGGGTACTTCTTTGGCGCACAGAAAACGACCTCAATTCGGGAGATTTTGGTGTAATAGCTGTTTATTGTGCAATGGACAACGTGTTTCGGAGTTTATAGCTCCTTTCTCAAGTCTTGGGGGCATCAGCAGCAAGACTGGCCAGATGGCTGGGAGCCTCCTCTGGTGCGTGTTGCTGTGTAAGGCGCCTTACACAGCAACACGCACCAGAGGAGGCTCCCAGCCATCTGGCCAGTCTTGCTGCTGACGCCCCCAAGACTTGAGAAAGGAGTTATAAACTCCGAAACGCGTTGTCCATTGCACTGAGTAATCTACCCCTTCACTTACCTCTCCTCATGTAAGAGACCTCACCACAGCTTCTTCCCAGGACTTCTCTTCACTGCTGAGCCATCCTATCCTGCACTGGTCACATGACGGTGACATCATCGCAGGTCCTTTTCAGCTACTGCATTTAGCACTGATTACATGACCTGTGATGTCATCACAGGTCCTTCAGCTCTTGCAGGGCATTAGATTCAATTGTATTGCCGTCCTGAGTTGTATCTAGCAGGCAGGCAGTACATTCGGGGCCTGGGACAAAACATCAGGGGCCCAGGCCCCGATTGTAATAAAGTCACTAGATCGGACAGTACTATGTCTGAAGCTAACTTTCAGTGCTTGAAGTCTCTCCTGCAAAGCTTCTATGCATGAGAAACTTAATGCATCAAGCGGCTGTTGAAGCATCAGTTCTACCAGATAGATCCTGCAGTCAGAATAAACTTCAGGTAGGAGAACCCAGTAACACTGAATGTACTGTAATTTTAAACAATACTGAGAACTGCAAACCAGGTCAAGCTAAATTCAAAATCACAGAACCATTCCATATTAGCATAACAGGAGTGTTTTCCTTCAGAAAGCATTCATAGTAAGAATGTTAATGCCACAAAACATTTCTCACCCCTTACTTTTTCAGCTAATATATAATGGTCTACCTTTGGCGCTCACTGGTGTTTTGGGTGGATCTGTCATGGATCTGCAAAAACAGATCCATTACAATAATACAACTGCATGCATCCGTCATGAACGGATCCGTTTGTATTATCTGTAATATAGCCAAGACGGCTCCGTCATTAACTCCATCGAAAGTCAATGGGAGACGGATCTGTTTTCTTTCGTGCCAGATTGTGTAAGAGAAAACTGATCCGTCCTGGCACACAATGTAAGTCAATGGGGACGGATCCGTTTTCTCTAACACAATCTGGCACAATAGAAAACAGATCCGTCTCCCATTGACTTACATTGTGTGCCAGGACGGATCCATTTGGCTTAGTTTCGTCAAGTGGACAGCAAAAACACTGCAGGCAGCGTTTTGGTGTCCGCCTCCAGAGCGGAATGGAGACTGATCGTATGCAAGAGGCCTAAGTTGAATCCAGTAATGTATTAGGCACTCTTGGCAGTGAAAGGTAAATTGAATTACTTTCTATTTTTATCACATTGGTATTAGAACAAGTACCTTAAAGTCATAAAAATATGCGTCTCTGCTTGCCATTTGATTCACATAGTGAGTAAATGTGCCACATAACATAGACCCCCTCATTGGTGGTTTCAGGAAAATTTTAGGCAGGCCATATTATAAAGTGCACTTAGTACATTTAGGTGCCCATTAGCTAATGATAATAACTGTAAATAGAAATAGCATGTCCAGGGGACTAACATTTCCTTTCAACAATGGAGCTATAGTAAATCCTTCGATACTAGTACATTATCCAGCACAAATCACAGACACTCTAAAACTGAGTTCTTGATCAGAACCCATGCAAATAAATCATTAAAAAAACACGTTTTTTGCAAGAGTGAATGTCAAGCTTTACTATCAAGGTGATCCATCATGGGTGATGCGGTTGCCCCTCCTTCCTTCCTTAATAAAGGGACTCTAGTGGATTTCCTCAGCAGTTTGCTAGCAGAATAAGACAGACAGAAAAATTGGGGTGCTTCAATAGTACAGGCGTTACACGGGCTAAAGAGACCATTGTTCTCATCTGATTTACTCAGACAAAGTTGGCATACATAATAATTATACACCAGTCTCAATTTATCTTTATTTTCCTAGACGGTGCCCTGAAGTTCTATCTAAGGAAGAAGATTTGCCCCAAGCAGGAAGTGCAGGGCATTGTTGGTGGTGATGTTCATACATTGTATTTAGCAATTAAATTGAGGCAAATATATAGAGATGTAGTGATCCTCATCTTGATCCTTAACGCAGTAAGCAGTAAGAAGTAGTTTAGAGACGTGATATCAAACTAAAGTTTAGAACTTCTACTTCGTCACAATCATT
Organism: Bufo bufo; assembly: GCF_905171765.1. Classification (NCBI taxonomy): domain Eukaryota; kingdom Metazoa; phylum Chordata; class Amphibia; order Anura; family Bufonidae; genus Bufo; species Bufo bufo. Next base: position 56,882,751 of record NC_053399.1, read on the forward strand.
TTGAGTTGCATTACCATATCCAACAATAGACAATAGTGACTAACACCATTAAGAAGAAGATCCATAATAAAGTTCTAGAATTCCTGCCTATTGGAAAGAGATTTCCAGAGCTGCATGTAAAACACAAAATAAATTTATTCTGGGCTCCTGTGAACAAGGCAGACATAGCAGAGCTGTAGATGGTTCAGAAAAGGACAATTAAAGTAATAACTGGAAAGGGTGGACTACAGTACCCTGAAAGATTATCAAAATTAGGGTTATTCAGTTTTGAAAAAAGACGACTGAGGGGGAGATCTAATTACTATGTATAAATATATCAGGGGTCAGTACAGATATCTATCCCATCATCTATTTATCCCCAGGACTGTGACTGTGACGAGGGGACATCCTCTGCGTCTGGAGGAAAGAAGGTTTGTACACAAACATAGAAGAGGATTCTTTACAGTAAGAGCAGTGAGACTATGGAACTCTCTGCCTGAGGAGTGGTGATGGTGAGTACAATAAAGGAATTCAAGAGGGGCCTGGATGTATTTCTGGAGTGTAATAATATTACAGGCTATAGCTACTAGAGAGGGGTCGTTGATCCAGGGAGATATTCTGATTGCCTGATTGGAGTCGGGAAGGAATTTTTAATTCCCCTAAAGTGGAGAAAATTGGCTTCTACCTCAGTTTTTTTTTTTTGCCTTCCTCTGGATCAACTTGCAGGATGACAGGCCGAACTGGATGGACAGATGTCTTTTTCAGCCTTATAAACTATGTTAAATGTATATACAGTTGATTTTTGCTGACCTTATTAAAGTTAGTTATTTGAATAAAAGCACAAAGCACTTGGGAAGGCCAAAAAATTGTTTAAAAATATGCATTGGATACACAATGCAGCAGTGGGTGCACAATGCACCATGTATGGCATTGCCCTTCAGATAATTAGGGTCATAACTGCAGGACCCCCACAATTGTGACTTGCATGATTGAAGCTTCTTTGTTAGAAACCTGCAGGAAAGATTTTTTATTATAGGGCTTTTTATGTACTGACTCCGTGAGACACACAGCATGACACATGAGATTTAATAAAAGTAAATCTTATGTGCTAACCATCATATATTTATAGTTGGATTACTTATAGCTTACAATAAGTTACAAAAGGGAGAAATATGGCTAGTGAATAGTGTTGATCGCAAATTTTTATTGCGAATATCGGCACTTCGAGAATTTGCGAAGATGTAGAATATAGTGCTATATATTCAGAATCGCAAATACATATTTTTTTTCAACAGTAACCTCCCTTCTTGCTTGTGGGCCGATGAGAAGGCTGCACTATCTTTGTCGGAGCTTAACAACATCCCTAGCAACCAATAGGAAAGTTGCCTACCCCTTACTATATACGAACCTCCCCAGCAGCCATTTTCTGCAGGTTTTTTTTGCAGTTCTGAGAGAGAGAGCAGTGACTTTGCTGTGCTCTCTGCTTTCATCTGGATCCTATTCCTTATCCAATTACATTAGATAGTTAGTTAGCTCATATATATAATACAGATAGTTAGTTAGTGGGAGATAGTCAGTGTAGGTTAGATAGTGATATAGTGTAGCTGATAGGTTCCAGTGCAGGGTGTTAGGTAGTGTGATAGGAATTACTGTTTCTCTGCTGTCCATACGTACATGCTACACACATAGTGCTGTGATGTCACAACAATACTTAGTGCACCAATCAGTAATATCTATTCAGACCTGATAAAAGGTGAAGTTGCATGTATTGCGCAAAAAATATCGCAAAAGCGATCCGTTTTCAATTGCACCATATTGTGTCAGTGAAAACGGATCCATCCCCATTGACTTACATTGTAAGTCAGGACGGATCCGTTTGGCTCTGCATCGTCAGGCGGACATCAAAACGCTGCAAGCAGCGTTTTGGTGTCCGCCTCCAGAGCGGAATGGAGGCTGAACGGAGGCAAACTGATGCATTCTGAGCGGATCCTTATCCATTCAGAATGCATTGGGGCTAAACTGATCCGTTTTGGGCCGCTTGTGAGAGCCTTGAAATGGATCTCACAAGCGGACCCAGAAACGCCAGTGTGAAAGTAGCCTAAAATGTATTGTCATCAATTACTCCTTTAATTCCTCCTTTATTTATATATATTTTTTCAGATTTACCTCATTTACAGTTTTCTCTTATCCCCCATGTTTGAATCCTTCTTCCTGATTTGTCATGTAATGTTACTTGCGTCCCATCGTGGCTTTCCACAGTGAGATGTGTTCCAACATAGGAAGCCTTGCTGATAAGGAAAGGAGAGTGGTTTGTGGCATATGATTACACTATGTCTTACATTACAAGGTTCCAAAGCCACAGGTAACTAACAGCAACTAATAATCAAAACTGATTTGCCACAGGTAGAATTGTAGGCTAATAACTAGAGTTGAGCGAAGTTTTGTAAAATTAGATTCAGCTCCTTTGCCAAATTTTACAAAAAAAATCTGCTTCGTGACGAAGCGCATTTCTTTGTAAGTAGTGGGTACAATGACAGGGAGTGGCGATTGCGCCACTCCCCTTCATTGCACCTCTCAGATGGTATACATAAGAATGTAAAATGAAAAAAAATAAAAAATATTTGCTCGCTCCATCTTGCTTGAAAATCTGACGCAAAATCTTGTGCTGCCTGTGATGATGTCATCACAGCGGCCGGCGTGGTGACATCATACTTCACCGCACACAGGATTTTGGCCGAGATTCTAAAGCAAGATGGCAGCGGGCGGCCTGTCACGAGCAAATGGAGCAGGTAAGTATTATTATATTTTTTTACCCTATTTCAGGTTACATCGAATTTATCCTGAAATTCGTATCGCTCATCCCTTTTAATAACATTTGAAAGGCGGTTTTGATAAATGGTGGTATTTTGGAAAAGAGAAGTAACAGTGATATCTGTTAGGTGGGATACCTTTATATTAGTGCCACAACCCCTTTAAAGTTTAAGACAGTTACAGAAAACACCAAATTCACTGGCTGGCATGTTCCGGTAACTTTCTTAGTCTATAATAGAGGCAGCAGCAGGTATGCTCAACCTGCTCTCATCTTCTTTTTTTCTCCTTCTTGGAAACTGACGGTATATTTGAATAACTGAACTGGGGTTACGAAACTCAAGTTCTTCCAATAAGTGGGGAGGGTGCCAGAGGTGGCACTCCCGCTTAGCATACATATATGATGTATCATGAATATCCATGGCTGAAATACCTCTTTGAACTCTCCTACGGGTAACAAAGAAGCAGCAGGATCAGCACTTCGTGCCTTACAGATCAGTAGAAAGATACACTGCTGCCATACTAAACTATAAGTTGATATTCCATTTTCGGGGAAACTTGAAATTTACCACTACAAATGTCATTATTATTTCATTTACAATCTAATTCTCTGATAAAACACAAGATCAAACATTGCAAGAAGCCACCTCTGACCAATTTGAAATTGTACCGATGTACTTTTGATCTTTTCAGCAAAAAACTTGTTAACTTGAAGTTAGTCAGGGTTTCTGCAATCAGTGACATATACGCTGCGGGCATTCAGGCTCTGCAATCTCCTGATGTAATACATTAACACACTCTTAACAAGAAAAACAAGACGATTTCTAATTACGCTTATGATCCACCCTGCAGACAGCACACAAATGTCTTCGGGAGAAAATGAATACACAGATGTCAAGATCCGGCAAACTAAGATAGGTGATTAATTATAAGCCATAAAGATATTTTAATGCAGCCCTGATTACAAGGAATTAAACAAATGGCTTTGTCCCTACATTTCCTACAATAATATTCTTTATTCTTTAAGCCATTACATTGTTTTTCTTTTCCCATATTTGAGCTTTTAGTGTCCAGCTCTATGCAGGGTAATCTCGTTGTAGCATGCTGCATTGAAGGCTTTTCTGTAAGTAAGTCACTATCGTTCTGTAGATAATGGCAGTACATTAGTCGTCTAATAACTTCTTATTTTCCATGTCTTCTTTTTCTCCCAAGCCAGCGATGCATTGTTTTGGTGGCCTCTGTATGACTGGATTTGGTACAATGCTGCACACAGAGACACTAATTAATATTTGTGTTTCATTTTGCTTCTTCATTATCTTCACAAGAGAGCCGTATTTTCTATTGGAAGATCAGATGATGGGTCAAAGCATCACCCATCAAGTTGATCCTGGAGAACACTAGGGTTCCTTTATCAGACAATTGCATTACCGCCACTCGGTCTTTCATTTTATTCCAACTCCATTCCTCCACATCTGTGTGATGTAAATTGGCTTTCATGTTTTCTTGTAAAATGTGTCTAGCTTTTGGGCTAATACAAATGTAAAGAGTTATATTATGGCAGAATACCGTGCACTTCTTTGACTATGAGTAAACTGCAAGCATGGTTATTGATCAGCAATGATGAGAGTGATAACTCAAAGACGGCTTTAGAGAACACCATCTGTCTATTGATTAATAAACAGATAGGAGAAAGGCAAATTAATAAATCTTCCATATATGCAATGGGGTCATGACTTTATATTCCATCTCTTAGGTACAAGATTTTTAATTGGATTTCTATGCCAAAGTGATTTACATGTGTGTGGAAGCCAAATTTAAAGTTAGAAATCCAGAAAGCCCAAACATATGTTATATGAATGATGGATGTTTACAGACAATATGTTAGAAACACAATACACTACTGTGGTGTATAGGGCATATTGTTGGAGAAACAAAGAAACCATCTAATAGTAGACAGATTACAATAGTAACGTGTTCTGGAGCTCAATGGCCACATATGGCTTGAGAGTTTCCTGGTGTGGTTATGTTAGACACAAAGGCAGAGAGCACATAACCACTGGATGTGTATCTGCATGATGAGAGTAGTAATATCCTGGTGGACAGACAAGCAGAAGAGACAACATATCTCACTCTAATAAATGTTCAAGGACATGCATTTCAAATAATTGACACAGTTGTTTCACCCCCAAGAGCAGTTGTCTCCAAAGTCCTAGGGACAGAATTTTTACAAGGTTACTACCAATCCATTGCTTAGCCATTTTAATCATTAAATGTTCCCATAGGTAGATGTAGGTCATATATCAAGGATACTGCAGATGAACACTTTAGTATCCCAAGCAGTTCTTTAACATGAAACATGTTATATAATGCATAAAGTAAAACATAATAATAAACTAAAATAATAAAACAAGGACAATTATGTAATTTAAATAATTGAATATTGCTTGTAATTAGAGATGAGCGAAGTTTTGAAGAATTTGATTCAACATTTTTACTGAAGTTTGACAACAAATTCAATTCATTACGAATGAATTTGTCCTGAATCACTATGAATCAGATAAACCCAGGTCAATCTGCTTAAGAGTCAGTGTAACAGGCAGTGTTTTTCTAGGAAAAAAACAGAACAGACGCACCATAGGGTAATAACGTCAGGCAGGTAATACGTTGATGACTCCAAAATGGAGGCTTACCTTGTCAGGTTGTGCAAATGATAGGCACAACGCTAATGTAGGCTTAGTCAGGGGTAGTAAGACCCAAAGGTCGGATGGTCATGCAGCCAGGGGTATGAACGCTTCCACTTTGGGATGCCTGGAGTCCCCGAGGAGGTAAATGATTCCAAAGGATAAAGAGATGATCACACAGTGCAAAAGACCAGCCTTTGACTTATTTATTGTTATAGCAGGTGGCACAACACGTTTCGGGTAAAAAGAACCCCTTCATCAGGTACAGACTGCTTATAGTTGAAAGAACACTATACACATGTTTAAATATACAAAAAGTCCACCAAAACACACATAATGGAGTGCAGGGGGAGTTGCTAACAGTGCCCACATGTCACTTTAATATACAAGAAACAGAACACATTAAAAAGTAAGTTTATGATGAGTAATCATATGAGATATGGGGGGAAGGAAGTGAAGCTTTAAATATAAATGAAATATATAGGGATTGGTGCAAAGGTCAGCTGGGGGAAGGGTGCTGAGAACATCGCTGTACATATTGAGATCATGTGACCTAGAACGGCGGTCACGTGATTGCATGTTACCCCAGTGACTGGACGCCGCAGGGATGGCCCATTTAGAATGTATGGGCAGAAGGAAGGGAGCATTGCGCACTCAGTGATATGGCAGCGGGATGCCAGGAGAGTAGTATGGACGGAAAGGAGACAGGGGGATGCCTATCACACGGGGGATGCAGCGATCCCGGGTGTCGTGTGTGGGCGAGAACGAGGTCTGGAATATGTTAGGTGGGGATATGATAAATTAGGGATAAAAACTATTAAATGGAGTGAAGTGTGATATGATGATAACTGTGAATAAATGTGGAGAAATAATGAATAAATGTAAAAAAAAAAAATAGAAATAGAAATTAAAGGTGATGAAAGTAAAAATTCTGGGATAAATTGAGGGAGGGGGTGGACAAAATCAATGGATAGAATAATGGTAGACATAGAAAGATAAAAAAAATGAATGGATGATTAAATAAATAATTGATTATTAAATAAATAATTGGGTCGCAAATTCCATGAAACAAATATAAACAAATTGATAAAAGGTCAAAATAGAATAGTCAGACTAAAATCAAGGTAAAATTGATGGTAATAGAATCTAGATAGATTCGAGTTAATTGATCATATTACGCTACCTGAGAGTGTGAGGGTATATACGTGATTACTAGTACCCAGGAGATTGTATGATGTGCCGTATGGATTAAAGTTAAAGAAGATCGGTATGGATGTGAAAGCCAAATGAATATATCTTAGGGACAGCCTAAAGGTTGCTGTTTGGGTTACGTGGATAGGTGAAGGTCCTAGTTGGTGTCCTAACTCAGGGTTATTGGTGGGTGCCCAGGGAATCAGGGCATGAGTCTAAAGGTTAATCTCAAAAGCGTGATTTAAGCCACGTGGGTTCAAACTGTTCAACTTATAGATCCAAAACATTTTGGGTTTCCGCAATATTTTGATGATATTGTAATCATCACGTTTGATTATCTCAATTGGGATGATGGTAAACCCCAAAAAGAGCCCTGGTGGTAATCCGTAGCGTGTCTTGAAACGCTATGTTGTAGGAATTTCTTTTTTACTTGGATCTATGCTTATTGAGTCTGTTCCGGAGAGTCTGAATTATTTGTCCTATATATTGGAGGCCACATGGGCACTTCAGCAAACAGATTATATTTGGGGAGCCACAATTTAGATGTTCTTTGATAGGAAAGGTTTCACCGTTAGGACTATACATTTGCAGCAGAGGCACTTTGGCTGATTACATTTGGAGCTCCCTGCTGTATGGTGTCACTTAGGTGTGCCTTGACCTAAAGGCTGTTTACTGGGTGCCAGACTACTCTCCTGGCATCCTGTTGCTATGGAGCTGAGCACGATGCTCCCTCCCTTCCACCCATACATTCTAAATGGGCCAGCCCTGCGGCGTCCAGTCACTGGGGTAACATGTGATCACGTGACCGCTGCTCTAGGTCACATGATTGCAATATGTACAGCGATGTTCTCGGCACTGTTTTCCCAGCCAACCTTTGCTCCAATCCCTATATATTTCATTTATATTTACATCTTCACTCCCTTCCCCCCATATCTGATATGGCTACTCATCATGAACGTACTTTTTAATGTGTTCTGTTTCTTGTATATTAAAGTGACATGTGGGCACTGTTAGCACCTCCCCCTGCACTCCATTTTGTGTGTTTTGGCGGTATTTTTGTATATTTAAACATGTGTATAGTGTTCTTTTAACTATAAGCAGTCTGTACCTAATGAAGGGGTTCTTTTACCCCGAAACGCATTGTACCACCTGCTATAACAATAAAAAAAGTTCCTGTTCGACAACAAAGGCTGGTCTTTTGCGCCGTGGGATCATCTCTTTATCCTTTGGAATCTGCTTAAGAGTAACAATGACCTGTAATACTGACGGCACAGTAACTCTACAGCTAACAGAAGGGATTACCTATGACTCTTGGTGCACTGCACAGTTATGTGCACGGCAATATATTGTAGCAAGTTTAGCAGTCTCCTATGCTCTCCCTGCAGTCTCTCTGCAGTTTCCCTGCACTCTCCCTCTCCAATATTGTCATACATAAGGGATCATCAACTTCTGGCACTCCAGTTGTTCTGAAACTACAACTCACAGAATCCTCCTTTTAATTCTATGGGAGTGACAAGAGCAGCCAAGAAAGTGTGCATGCTGGGAGTTATAATTTCACAGCAGCTGGAGTGCCGAAAGTTGCTGATCCCTGTCCTACACTCTCTGTTAAAAGTTTGCAGCAACACTGTAGATTACAGAATGGAGACGGGACCATAGACTTCTATTGAACCCATCTCGTGCAGTGAAGAGAGAAGAGGGAGAGCATGATACATGTGTGTGAGCGCTTCCCTCCCCTTATTGTAGCAATCATTGGGGTCTCAGCACAGTTTTTTAATTCTAAATTGCATACTCACAGACTATCACCCTTAAAACATAGCCTTTTATAGTATCAAGTTAAAAATAACCCAAAATAGTGAAAAATAAAGAATAATGAAAAAAAGAAAAAATACAGAAAAAATACCAAATGGCAATTTGGGGCATTAGTTAGGCACAGGGATAGGCAAGAAAGTAATTGGGATGCTATCCCTAAACCTTGCCCTATACTGGATGCCCTGCCTACAAAGCGGAATGGCAGCCCTGATAGGGGCGATCCCGCATCAGGAACCTCCTAAGCACCCTGGGATGGCCCTGATAGGGGGGTGAGTCGCCAACTATTATAGGCTGGCTCCAAATCTTCATGAGCTACCATAAATGCCAAAAATAATAAAGGATGTATACACTTAAGTCTATAAAAACAGTTTCTTAACTTTATTGAGAACAGCAGCAAAAGCAAAAATGACACAATAGTATGATATATACTCACAGGATGCCTCCTAAGATAAATGTCCTAGGACCAATGCGTTTCGCCCAGCTCAATTTGAGGGCTCATCAGGGGACATAAAAAGAAAAATGGACATGAAATAAAGTAAAAGATGTATCACAATAGACAGAACCACTTCAATGTTAGAGTTGAAAAATTAATCACATAATAAATAGAATATACCGTATATACTCGAGTATAAGACAAGTTTTTTGGCACATATTTTTGTGCTCAAAAAGCCCCCTTATACTCGAGTCTAGGTCTGTATTATGGCAACTTACATTGCCATAATACAGACCATGACATGTTGGGGGCCGGAGAAGCTGTTACTTACCTTTACAGCTGCTCCGGTCAGCTCCCAGCACGTCCGCGCGGCACCTCTGTTAAGCTCCCAGTGTAAATCTCGCGAGACACGCGGGCCGCGAGATTTACACTGGGAGCAGACCGCGAGATTTACACCGGCAGTAAGTACCGGCCCCTGCACAGCCTCCCCTCCCCCTGGACAGCCCCCCTCCCCCTGGACATCCCCCCTCCCCCTGGACAGCCCCCCCTCCCTGGCCGAGTATGAAGTAGGGAGGGGGGGAACAAAAAATAAAAAATAAACAACCTGATAAATATAAAAAAAATTAAAATAAATAAATAAATAAATGCCCAGTTGATGGGAGTCTGACTCCCTGTATTTAATGCAGTGTGTGTGTGTATATAATGCACACACTCTGCATTAAATAGAGGGAGTCAGAGTCAGACTCCCATCAATCTGAGTCACCCTCTTGCAGATGTGTGTATATAATGTAGAGTGTGTGCATTATATACACATATATACAGGGAGTGCAGAATTATTAGGCAAGTTGTATTTTTGAGGATTAATTTTATTATTGAACAACAACCATGTTCTCAATGAACCCAAAAAACTCATTAATATCAAAGCTGAATATTTTTGGAAGTAGTTTTTAGTTTGTTTTTAGTTTTAGCTATTTTAGGGGGATATCTGTGTGTGCAGGTGACTATTGCGCCTTGGTTTTTTCACACGCTTCTTGCGACCCTGTTGACTATTTTGAATGAAACGCTTGATTGTTCGATGATCACGCTTCAGAAGCTTTGCAATTTTAAGAGTGCTGCATCCCTCTGCAAGATATCTCACTATTTTTGACTTTTCTGAGCCTGTCAAGTCCTTCTTTTGACCCATTTTGCCAAAGGAAAGGAAGTTGCCTAATAATTATGCACACCTAATATAGGGTGTTGATGTCATTAGACCACACCCCTTCTCATTACAGAGATGCACATCACCTAATATGCTTAATTGGTAGTAGGCTTTCGAGCCTATACAGCTTGGAGTAAGACAACATGCATAAAGAGGATGATGTGGTCAAAATACTCATTTGCCTAATAATTCTGCACTCCCTGTATGCACACACTCTGCATTTAGGTGGTATCTATTTTTATTTTGGAAATTTACCAGTAGCTGCTGCATTTCCCACCCTAGTCTTATACTCGAGTCAATAATTTTTCCAATTTTTTGGGGGTAAAATTAGGGGCCTCGGCTTATATTCGGGTCGGCTTATACTCGAGTATATACGGTAGTTAGATGGCCACCATCTCCCCCTGCTAGTAGCAGATGGAAAAAACATGAAATAGTTGGCACTACAATAGTGCGATAGAACTTGCATGCCCCTAAGGTGAAGATAGGATAGGGTTAGATGGACCCAAACCAATTGTCAGTGGTGACATCAGGAGGAGAAGATATGTAGCATCCGCGATAGTGTGGCGGATAGATGCGAGTGGGATGCAACATTTTATAGTTACCGCCAGAGAAGTGGCGGGTCACGTGTCCGGCGAGATCACATGATTATGATCTAGATCATATGATCGGTATGACACGTCATGGACAAAGCATGTGAACAAGTGATGTGTGTGGCCAAGACACCTACAGCTGATCACCAATAACAGAGGGCTCGGAAGTGAACCGCGATCACATGACAACTAAGGAAGTAGATCACGTGAGCGGCAACCCGGCTTCTGAGCTATATTTGGAAATGAAAGTGGGGCAAGGTAACCAAAAGCATGCTTAAAAACAAAGAAGGAGGGGGGAGGGGAGGAAGAAAGGGGCCAAATAAGAAAAAAAGAAACAACAGATAGAAACTCATGACAATAAAGGTTAGACTGCACAATAAGAAATTAAGAAAAACAAAGGGTTATTAAGAATAAATGGGGCCACCTCTATCTAGAAAAAAAAAATGAGATGGCTACAGACTCCAATCAATATAGATATAATACAGATGTAAGATGCCAAAGATAGATGGCGGCCCTATACAAGGGTAACAGGCTGGTATATTATAAAAAGCACAAAAAATCTATGTTTTTATTAAGTCCATGGGGTATTACTATATTAAGAGTGTAGATCCATCTTGACTTTCGTCTCAGGATTTTATCAAAGTCACCCCCCCTGATAGAGGGTTTGATGGTTTCAATCATAGAGAACTGTATTGATTTAATATCACCAGTATGTTATAACAAAATGTGTCTTGCAAGTGGTTTGTCACGTTTATTACGTATGTCACCAAGATGTTTAAGAATACTTTTTTCTTTTTTTTAATATTCTGCACATTTTCCCCACATATTTCGATCTGCAAATACATTGGGCAAGATACACGACACCAACGGTTTTGCAATTGGCAAATGCGCAAGCTTTATAGACCTTAGTTTCAGAACTGTTAATAAAAGTGTCCCCGACCGCAATAAATGAGCATGCTTTACATTTACCACATCTAAATGTTCCTGATTTTCTATTAGATAACCATGTACTTGTATCAGGGACATCAAGATCATTTCTCATATGAACTATCACAGATACTACGGGAGGCCCTTGAGGGCAAATTGATTGACCGTAAAGAATATGAATATCTTGCACCATCTTTCCCTAAAATAGCTACCTTTTATGGTCTCCCAAAAATACACAAGGATACCAACCCCCTCAGGGGATGACCGATAGTATCTGGCATAAATAGTCTGACTCAGCATGCTGGTGTGTATATTGATCAAATACTTTGCCTGTTTGTTGTAGCTTTACCATCTTTTTTGTGTGACACGACTGACCTGCTCAAACGTCTTGAAGGTATAACTATTTATTCTAATACTTGGTTGGCCTCAATTGATGTAGAGGCATTATACACGTCTATTTCCCACAATAAAGGGTTGGCAGCAGTGAAATATTTTTTTGGACTCTAGATCCAATGACCTTCATGACCATAACAACTTTGTAATTCAGTTACTTAATTTCATACTGCAACAATGTAGAAGAAATAACTGAGAAAGTATGCGGCACTCACCGAAGTATCCAAAATGTTGCTCTTTATTAATCCTTCATTCAGGACCAAGTGAGTGGGGTGCTGGGGCGGACAGGCTCCTGCAGATGATTAGCGGCTACGGCCGTTTCGCGCAGTGTATCGCGCTTCTTCTGGCCGCTCTACTCGTCATAGCGCAATACTGCGCCATATATAGGCGACGCCCCACAGCCGGTATCATGTGCAGCAGCTGTGCGCCGCCAATGGGTGACGTGAAAACATACATATGACGGGGGGAAAGAGAAAAAAACAAAACACACAGATACATGAATAAGCAGCAAAGGATGGGTTAATCGCGCTGGCAATACAGCCATTCCACATGCAATATTCACTTTTGTATGGTGACAATCTTAGTCTATACAACGCCATAAGGAGAGAGCTAGGCGCAAGGGAGTTAATCTCTTAAAGGGTCCTGAGGCCTATTATCCAAAAAACTGTCTCACACCTGAAACTGAATTTCTTGGCATCTCACTCTTAAAGGAACACGGACATGTCGTTCCTATCGTTCAGTCCTGCCACGCCAGTGGCTTTGGTAAGAAGAATCCACCTTGCTTCCCTCTGCAGGAGCAGCCGGTGGTGATCCCCTCCCCTAGGGATGGATCGAACCTGTTCCACTCCCGCAAAGGAAAGACAACGCGGACGGCCACCATGCGCAGCCCTGACATGCTCAATCAGGCGGGGACATCCTCTACCTGAACGAACGGAATTGACATGTTCTCGTATTCGCTCGAAGAGTGGGCGAATTGTTTTGCCGATATAGAATCTATTACATGGACAAAATACGGCGTACACGACATAGGGTGTCCGACACGTTATGAAGTCCCGTACCACATGTTGAACCCCTCCTATTTGCAGCCACTTACTACACACATTTAGTGCGCAAAAAGAGCAATGCCCGCATTTATGATTGCCTTCAGGTTTTTTGCTAGTGAGCCACGTCTCCACCTGAGACGTGCGGAATACGCTATTCACCAGTTTATCTTTAAGGGTTGCGCATTTTCTAAATGTGACTAATGGTCGCTGACTAGAGAGGTTGCTCAAAGCTGGATCCCTTTTAGAAGGTCCCAATTCTCATATATTACCCGCTTAATGATATCTGCGGCAGGACTGTACTTAAATGCAAAGGCAAAGCGGGGCCGCTCAGTATTTCTGTTCTTTTCCACCAGCAATGTGCTACGGTCAAGTGCAGCAGCCTTCCGTAGGGCTGCTGAGACTATTCCCGGCGGGTAACCCTGATCCATAAGTCGGTTGCTGAGCTCTTCAGCAACCGACAAATTGTCCGTATGGGGCGGCTTTCTTCACAGATGGCGGGTGAAAGCTGGTCTGGTGAAGCAGCAAGTTGGTCATTTGATGGCCATTTCTATCACCAGCTCAGGGGCACCGCGATGGGTAGCCCATGTGCACCAACTTATGCTAATCTGCTGGTGGGAGGATACTGTTGTCTTTTCTGACTCCCTATCCCATTGGACGAAATATATCAATATGTGGTCTAGATATATAGATGACATTTTACTTCTGTGGTCAGGGACTGAGGAGGAATTTGGATTGTTTATGGGTGAACTGAACACAAATAACATAGGTCTATATTTCACATCTGAACTTCAACATGATACAATAACATTTTTGCATACATGAATCCAAAGGAGTGCAAATAACTCTATTATGACAACCCTATTTCAGAAAAAGACATCTACTAATAGTCTCCCAAGATGGGACAACTTCCATCCTAGATCGCTCAAGAAAGGTATACTGAAGGGGCAGTTTGTGAGAATTCGTAGAAACTGCTCCGACCAAGGGGAATTTACATAGGAGGCATCTAAGCTTTTCCATCACTTTAAACAGAGGGGCTACCCCAATTCCTGCCTCTATGAGGCGTGGAACAATGCTAACTCCATTGATCGATCCTCTTTACTCCAGTATAAAAACAAAAAGGAATCACAAGAGGTGATCAGAGTTATTTGTACATATGATACTGAATCTCAACAAATCCATGAAATTCTGAAACAATATTGGTACTGGTCACTCATCCTGATCTGGAGAAGGTCCTCCCTAATAATCCAGCTATCATATTTAGACGAGGATGCAACATAGGGGATACCCTTATACATAGCCATCTTGATCAAGGTTGTCTAATAGAAAATCAGGAACATTTAGATGTGGAAAATGTAAAGCATGCTCATTTATTGTGGTTGGTGACACTTTTGTTAACAGTTCTGAAACTAAGGTCTATAAAGCTTGTGCATTTGCCAATTGCAATACCGTTGGTGTCGTGTATTTTGCCTAATGTATTTGCAGATCGAAATATGTGGGGAAAAGGTGCAGAATATAAAAAAAATGAATTCTTGAACATCTTGGTGACAAACATATCAAACGTGACAAACCATTTGCAAGACACGTTTTGTTAGTTTGTTATAACATACTGGTGATATTAAATCAATACGGTACTCTATGTTTGAAACCCTCAAACCCTCTATCGGGGGAGGGGGACTTTGATAAAATCCTGAGACAATATGAGTCAAGATGGATCTACCCCATGGACTTAATGAAAACATAGATTTTTTGTGCTTTTTATAATATACCAGCCTGTTACCCTTGTATAGGGCCACCATCTATCTTTGGCATCTTACATCTGTATTATATCTATAGTATATTGATTGGAGTCTGTAGCCGTCTTCTTTTTCTTTTTCTAGATAGTGGTGGCCCCCATTTATATTTAATAACCCTTTCTTTTTCTTAATTTCTTATTGTGCAGTCTAACCTTTGTTGTCATGAGTTTCTATCTGTTGTTTCTTTTTTTCTCATTTGGCCCCTCTCTCCCTCCCCCGCCCTCCTTCTTTGTTTACAAGCATGCTTTTTATTACCTTTCCCCACATTCATTTCCAAATATAAACTATAAAATGGCGCATCTGACTCACATCCATCCGCCACACTATCGCGGATGCTACATCTCTTCTGGCCTTCTCGTGATGTCGCCATTGACAATTGGTTTGGGTCCGTCTAAACCTATCCTATCTTCACCTTAGGGGCATACAAGTACTATCGCACTATTGTAGTGCCAACTATTTTATGTTTTTTCCATCTGTTACTAACAGAGGGAGTTGGTGGCCACATGATTGTTTCTAACTATATTCTATTTATTATGTGATAAATTTTTCAACTCTAACATTGAAGTGGTTTTCTCTATTGTGATACATCTTTTGCCTTATTTCATGTCTATTATGCTTTTTATGTCCCCTGATGAGCCCTCACATTGAGCTGGGTGAAACGCGTTGGAACTAGGACATTTATCTTAGGAGTATATATCATACTATTATGGCATTTTTGCTTTTGCTGCTGTTCTCAATAGAGTTGATAAACTACATCTGTGATAAATCACCTGTTTTTATAGACTTAAGTGTTTTATTATTTTTGGCATTTATGGTAGCTCATGGAAATATGTTGTTAGAAGCCAGCCTATAATAATTGGCGACTCATCCCCCTATCAGGGCCATCCCAGGGCGCTCAGGAGGTGGCGGCCATTCTACTTTGTAGGCAGGGCATCCAGTTTAGGGCAATATTTAGGGATAGCATCCCAATTACTTACTTTCCTATCCCGGTGCCTAACTATTGTTATTTTTTCTTTTTTTCATTATTCTTTCTTTTTCAATATTTTGGGTTATTTTTAACTTAATACTATTAACCCCTTAAGGACCCTGCAATTTTTCACCTTAAGGACCAGGCCATTTTTAGCAAATCTGAAATGTGTCACTTTATGTGGTAATAACTTTAAAACGCTTTTACATATCCAGGCTATTCTGAGATTGTTTTCTCGTCACATATTGTACTTCAAGACAGTGGTAAAATGGAGTAAAAAAAAAGTCATATTTATTTATAAAGAAATACCAAATTTACCAAAGAAATTGAAAAATTAGCAAATTTCGATTTCCCTACTTTTATAATAGATAGTAATACCTTCAAAAATAGTAATTACTTTATATTCCCCTTATGTCTACTTCATGTTTGAATCATTTTGAAAATGACATTTTATTTTTTGGGGACGTTCTGAAGGCTTAGAAGTTTAGAAGCAAATCTTAAAATTTTTAAGAACATTTCCAAACTCCAATTTTTTCATGACCAGTTCAGTTTTGAAGTCACTTTCTGGGGCTTACATATTAGAAACCACCCATAAATAACCCCATTTTAGAAACGACAGCCCTAAAGCTATTTCAAATGATTTTACAAACTTTGTTAACCCTTTTGGTGCCCCACGAGAATTAAATGAAAATGGGAATGAAATTTCACAATTTCACTTTTTTTTAGCAGATTTTACATTTTAATCTATTTTTTCTTTAACACATTAAGGGTTAACAGCCAAACAAAACTCAAAATCTAAATGTAGTATAGTCCGAGCACTCACATACGGGCATATGGAACGAAAATTGTTAATAAAACATTTAATAAACATCTAAATGCAATACAATAAAAATATCAGAATGCAAATAAAACTGAAAATAAAGAGGGAAATATAAATATCCGGATAATAAGACTCAAGTTGGGGGAGGGGGCTTAGTTGGAAATAAACTCTATATAAAGTGCTTGTGCTTGAAAGCATATTTCTTAAAGGAGTAAAACGTCCTGAAGACGATGGTTAGAGTCAATATGACTTCAAACAGGCTGATGCATATAGAACAAATAGATTGTGATAAAACCTGCCAGTCAAGGGGACCCACAACAATAGTTAAATCCAAACAGAGTATAGTAAATGTGGTGTGATAATGATAACCCACACGCCGAGGCGTCCCACGGCTGTGCGAGACCAACACCACTTGTTACTTGTCCCAAGGTCTTCAGATGGAAATACCGTCCTCCCAGTAAGCAAGTAGTATGCCCTGCTGTTACGGGCCCAAACAAAAGCCACACCAAACTAAGGTAGATAGTGCTGGCTTGTCGCGTGATGTGTCGGTAGGAATTGCTGGCTGGTCACGTGACGTATCACGTGATCACGGTGAACCTGATATCCTCAACCGAGTATGAAGGAAATTAATCCAATAAATAGCACAAAGTTGTGATTTATCCAGGGAATCTTCAAACTGACATGTCAGGATGGGTCTTCATAAAACCAAACGCGTTTCAGGGTATACAATTGCCCCCTTCCTCAGTGGTGACCCAAATGGTGAACTTTCCCTGTTTATATAGCCAATCTCAGTCAAACCTAAAATGTGGATAAAGCCTGGAATGGAATACACTAGAATAGAGTACTAAATGAAGTAAAAAATAAAATAAACAACAATAAAAGTTAAAGGTAAATGCATACACATAAAAAACACAGCAGTTATGAGTAAACAGTCAAAAGAGACCAAAAAAATTGCAAAATACGCAGGTGCGGTTTTGAAGCGTTTTTTTAGGTGAAGATGCGTTTTTTGGTGTAGACTGCTGTTTTAATATAATAAATAGATTCTATAAAGTATTTGGGCCTAACGATTAGCGTAACCCAGAAAAAAGAGTAAAATCTTGTGAGAATCGTGTAAAACATATAAACATATGAACAAACTGGACAAGCTCAGGAGCTAATCTTAGGTCGCTAACAGAACGGAGAGCACAAGTAGGGTGGTAGATGGAGATGAGGGAGGAGATATATGGAGGTGCGGCGTTGTGCAATGCTTTGTGGGTGAGGGTGAGAAGTTTGAACTGTATTCTGTGGTGGATGGGCAACCAGTGAAGTGACTGGCACAGACTAGTGGCATCAGTGAGCCTGGCTGCAGCATTTAGAAGAGACTGAAGGGGGGAGAGTTTAGAGAGAGGGAGACCGATTAGTAATGCGTTGCTGTAGTCAAGACGAGAATGGATCAAGGCAACAACAAGAGTTTTTGCCGTTTCCACCGTAAGAAAAGGATGTAAGTGATTGAGTATGTGGAACAAAGGAAAGATCAGAGTCAAATGTGGCCCCAAGACAGCGGGCATGTTGCACAGGAGTTATGATAGTGCTGCAGACCGAAATTGAAATATCAAGTTTAGGTGAGTTAGTAGATGGGGGAAAGACAGTTTTTGAGAGGTTCAGTTTTAGATACAGAGAGGACATGATGTTAAATACAGCTGCCAGACAATTACTGGTGTTTTGGCGTAAAGCAGGGGTGATGTCAGGGGATGAGGTGTATACTTGGGTGTCGTCAACATAGAGATGGTATCGAAAGCCAAATCTACTGATAGTCTGTCCGATGGGGGCTGTATAGAGGAAGAAGAGTAGAGGATCTAGTACTGAGCCCTTAGGAACTCCAACATCAAGAGGAAGAAGAGAAGAAGAGCCAATGAATGATACACTAAAGGAGTGGCCAGAGAGACAGGAATAGAACCAAGAGAGGGCAGTGTCCTTAAGGCCAATTGAGTGGAGCATGGTGAGGAGGAGTTTATGGTCTACGGTATTGAACGCTGCAGAGAGATCCAACAGAATCAGTAGCGAATAGTCACCATTTCTTTTTGCTGTTAGGAGATCGTTAGACACTTTGGTAAGGGCAGTTTCTGTAGAGTGAAGAGGGCGGAAGGCAAATTGTAATGGGTCAAGAAGAGAGTTTTCAGAGCGATAGCTTATTAAGCGAGAGTAGACGTTCAAGGAGTTTAGAGATGAAGGGGAGGTTAGAAACAGGTCGGTAGTTTGCAGCACAGGTCGGGTCAAGAGATGGTTTCTTTAGTAGTGGGGTGATAATAGAATGTTTGAAAGAGGAGGGAAAGATACCAGAAGAGAGAGAGAGAGGTTAAAAATTGTAGTTGGGTGAGTGATGACAGCTGGGGGGAGGGACTGGAGGAGGTGTGATGGAATAGGATCACTGCTACAGGTTGTGGGTCGAGAAGAAGAGAGACTTCTTCGTCTGTTATAGGGTCAAAAAAGAGAGCATGTGGAGGAATTGGAGGGAGGAGGATTTAAATTATTTGCGGACTAGGAAATTATTTCTTGCCGGATACTGCCAATCTTGTCTCTGAAGTAAGTGGCCATGCCATCAGCGCAGAGGTCAGTGACAGGTTCTGGAACTTTAGGGCTTAGAAGGGAGTGAAAAGTGTAAAAAATTTGTTTTGGTTTATTCGAGAGTGAGGAGATGAGAGAGGTGAAGTACTTTTGTTTTGAGCATAAATTTATAATGGAGGAAAGTCTGCTGATATTCATGATTTTCTCAATAAGCGTTCTGCACATCTGGAGCAGCCCTGGAGAAAACGTGTTTCAGGTATGTGCCAGGGTTGCCGTGTTCTGTGTCGAGAGGGTTGGATTGATATTGGAGCAACTTCATCTATGTTCAAACTATTTTTTATTGTTCATATTTGTCTCAAAAGTGCAAAGACATGACATATTATTTTGCAAATATCAGTGAAAGCATGAATGACATCTTATGCATTATAAGACAGCTTATTGCACTTGTAATCAAAAGCATAGAAACGATGATATAACATATTAATGAAACATAAAAGGGAAAGAGGAGGGAAGGAATAGGAGTGGGGAGGGGGGGGAGTGGATGATGCAGCATACGTTTCAGCATTTCCTGAAGAGTAGTTCTTGTAACCTCCCAGGCCACAGGAGAAGAAGATGTTGGAAGTATTCCCTTATGTGGGTTGGAAGCCTCTATACGTTACCCAAGGGCTCCATACTTTCTGGAACACGTGGGTGGATCTGTTCTCCCAGCCCGCTAGTTGTTCCATCCTCTATATATCATCACATCTAAGTTCCCAGTTACCCAGTGAGGGAGGGCATGTATCTCGCCATTTAACTGCGACTAGTACCTGTGCAGCTGCAAGCAAATGCAAGATGAGACGTTTGGTTGTACCTAAGCATTTTATTTTGTCCAATAGATTTAATAGACAAATCTTTGGAGACGGCTGTACTTGAATTTTACATACCCTTGTGATTGTTGAGCAGATCTGTTCCCAATATTTTTCAATTATCTCAGACTGCCACCAGATATGAAAAAAGGTGCCTATTTCCCTTTTGCATCTCCAGCATCTCTCACTGACCTCGGGGTACATTTTATGCAAAATATCTGACGTGTAATACCATCTGGTAAGTATTTTAAAATTATTTTCTTGCAGTCTCACGCAAGTCGAGATCTTCGGGGTCATTGAGAGACACCTGAGTAGGGATCTATCTTCCCTATCTAAACATAGGTCCGATTCCCATTTCACTAAATATGGGTTAATCTCCGGGCTTGTGAAGGTAAGTATCATAGAGTACAGTATAGAGATTTTTTTTAACAGGTTCCTGTTCCTGGAGGGCTATTTTCTCAAACCTTGTTGGGTCTGTCTTATATATTGATGTCATTGGTTTTAAGTAATCTCTTATGTATGATCTTTGTAGAAAAGATAATGAGGAAATATTGTCCCCTCTATACCATTCCTCTCCCAGTGTGCCCCATGTATCTAATAGGTCCACCACTGGTGTGGTGAAAGCTTTTGCCTTCTCAGGTAGAGTTTGTATAAATTGTAGGGATGCATCTTGTAGGATATCTCTCAGTTGTGTCAAAGGGGAAATTGTAGCAGTGAGAAAGTGAGTATTCAATTTTTGTTTCCATAGTCGTATCGGATTTTTAGTACTGGGGTTTCCAATACATGCTTCAGTTCCATACTTCCCATGTAAAAGTATAGACCGTATTGCAGATTGACTAATGGCAAACTCGGATTGAATATCCAGTCTATCTCCCTGGTAGCGCAGCCATTCTAGACATCTCATCCCGTGAATAAAAGTCTGGTACCCCCATACCCCCTTGCTTGACAGGTGTTTTGTAAGTCTGGGTCTCTTTTTATTCCATAAGAACTTAGAAAGAGTTGACTCTATTTTGGTAAAAAAGGAACGAGGTAGGGGAATAGGGAGAGTTTGGAGGAGATATAAAACTTTGAGTAATATGATGGTTTTGATTAATGAGCGTCTGCCGAACCAGGAAGTGAATGGTATTTCCCATGAGTCCAGCGTGCGTCTAATGTCATCAGATAGGCCTCGATAGTTCTCATCATATATCCGAGTAGGATCAGATGTAAGTTTAATGCCCAAAAACTTCAGGCTTGAAGCCGACCATTGATACGGGGTATTGAGCTCCAGGCCCTTCTGCCTCCGGATGTCCAATGTCACATTTAAAACTTGAGACTTTGTGGGGTTAATCAAGAAGTTAGATAGATCCCCAAAAAGATCAATTAATGACTGTATAGCCGTAAAGGCTTCATCTGGATTTGTAATTAATACCAATAGGTCATCAGCAAACGCCGCCAACTGGTGGTGAACCCCCTGTAGCTCAATACCCCGTATTCTGTCATCTTGTCTTATAGCCTGGAATAGACACTCAACTGTCAAGACAAATAGCAAGGGCGACAGAGGACATCCCTGTCTCGTCCCATTGGAAATTTGCAGAGGGGGAGAGAGTGTACCATTAACCACCACTTTAACAGAGGGCTTGGAGTACATAGCCATGATAGCGTTGACAAAGTCTGCAGGGATTTAGAATTTTGTCAAGGCCTTCTGCATAAACATCCAATCTATACGGTCAAACACTTTTTCGGCGTCTGTCCCCAGCAGTAATAAAGGTACAGAACGGCTACACGCGTATTGAATGATGTTGATAAGACGAGTAGTGTTCATTCTACCTTCTCTCCCCAATACAAATCCAACTTGCTCACTATTTATAAGGTTTGGCAATAATGGTTTTAGCCTAAGCGCCAAGAGTTTGGCAAACATTTTTAAATCATTATTTAAGAGAGATATGGGCCTATAACTGGCATAGCTCGTCTCATCCTTTCCCTCTTTAGGGATAATAGTGATGTGAGCCATCAGCATCTGTTCTGGCAGAGGTTTCCCTCTGAATGTGTCATTACATAATGCCAAAAATTAGGGAAGAAGAACCTTTTGAAACTTACGGTAATAAGCCATTGGGAGGCCATCAGGGCCCGGACTTTTATGCATCGGGATTGATTTAACTACTTCCATTACCTTTTGTAATGTAAAAGGTTTTAGTAGAGAAGCGATCTGTTGGTCTTCAAGTGTGGGAAGATTCAGAGATGCTAACCAGTCATCAATCCTTTTTGATCTCTGTTCTCTATCTTGTAATGTATTGTTGGAACGGAGATTATATAGTGCCTCATAAAATTCTTTGAACCGTATCGCTATTTCTTCTGTATTCCTAGCTAGTGAGGATGTTGTTGTGCGTATCTTTTGTATGTATGATTTAGCTTTCCTCTTTTTAATCTGTGCGAGTAAGATTTTCGAAGCTTTATCTCCATGCGCATAATATTTAAATCGCGCAGAGAGAAAAAGCTTAGCCGTTCTTTGGTTCAGGATATTTTTGAGGGATGAGCATGTTTGATTCAACTGTATCAGAGCCTCCTCAGATCAGTTTTTTTTAATGAGAAGTTTCTAAAGCTTGTATTTTCTTTGTTAGGGATGACACCTGTTCTTCTTATAACTTATAAAGTGACCTCTTATTACAGCCTTATGGGCCTCCCAAACCATGCCTTGTGCAACATCCGGAGTTGCATTTAGCTGGAAATATTCCTCTAGCTTTCCTGCAGCCTTCTGAAC
Source organism: Bufo bufo (assembly GCF_905171765.1). NCBI lineage: Eukaryota > Metazoa > Chordata > Amphibia > Anura > Bufonidae > Bufo > Bufo bufo. The sequence goes on from NC_053399.1 coordinate 56,905,512, forward strand.
ATGTTTCGGTGAGTCCAGCAATGTCTCATTGAGCCTCCAATTTGACATAGGTTTAGGCATTGACTCAAAACCCATCTCTACAAACACCGGAGCATGGTCCGACAACAGCAAAGTACCAATAGAGGCGTTAACACATGAGGTCAGTTTATAAGTAGGCACAAACAAATAGTCAAGTCTCTGATAGTATCTGTGGCCACCGAGTAGTGAGAATAATCCTTAACATTGGGATTTAGTGTCCTCCACACGTCTACCAGTCCCAAAGAGCTAATAGCTGAGTGTACCCTTTTCAAGGCCATTTGTGAGGTAGACGAGATGCCCGTCGACGAGTCTAGTAGTGGGTGCAGTGTGATATTTAGGTCCCCACCCAGATCAAAATACCTTCAGTAAAATCTCTTAGGAGGTTTAAGGTAGTACATATCCACTTAGTTTGCACAGTATTTGGTGCATACAGATTGCCAAAAGTATAGGTTACTGTTCCCTATTGTTCCTTTAATAAAAACAAATCTACCCTCTGGGTCCTCTAAAGTGGAGCTCACATTCAGAGGGAAGTTTTTGTGTAAGGCAATTGAAGCCCCCTTTGAGGCTGAGGAGGGCCATGTACTGTGATACCACCTGTTATAAGTAAGATGGCTTAATCGCGGCACATGGTCCTTCTTAAAATGTGTCTCTTGTAGCATCAGGACGCTCACCTTTTGCTTACGCATAAGCTAAATTATCTGACTTCTTTTGCAGGTGAGTTAACCCTCTGACATTGAAGGAACAAATCTTTATGGTAGCCATTTCATAACTTCTCGTGGGTCCAGTGAACAACCATTACGGCCTAGGAGGGAGGAATATCAAAATGCCCTCTGCAGGGAAAAGAGTGGGATGGGGGGGGGGAATTGGAAATTGCAATTCAAAAAGAATAAAGAGAGTAACATTAGTAAGTGATTCCAATGATATCTCTTGACATGTAACACTTAAGGTAGGTAAATAGTAAGTTAAACCATACTAATAACAAAGTCTCCTCGTAAAGGAGGTAATCTAGGGGAGCGAATTGGTCCGAGAACACGGCTAGTCCGTGCACACGAGCAGATAGAACTTCCTTATGTCACAACAAGAGGTAACAAATTAGACACAGGCAAACATGCCTGCAAATATTCGGCTTGTCTAACAACCCTGACATATCTATGAAGGAACCTGAGCCTAACAACCCAACAAAGAGGAGCAATTAGTCTAAGTGACCATTTTTTTTCCTCCCTTTCCCTTCCTTTTTTCCTTTTATTCTTTAAAGTATCTCTTGGTCTGCAGAGCTATCTAAAAAGAGGGAGGGGGGGGAAGGATATGAAGGAGAAAAAAAGAAAGGTGTAAAGGAGGGGTTGAGGATAGAGGGAATACAATTCCTATGGTCCCTACGAATCAGTAAGACAACTAGAGGTACATTTTTAGCTTAGCCTAACCTAGATAACAGATGTAATAACATAATAGTAACATCAAAATTTTCCCTAGTTAAGCTTAAGATCTACCAAGAACTCCTCAGTGCTCCTTTGCATAGATGTGTAACCTAGCATTAGAAATAAACATATAGTCTCAATCTGGATGCAATGATAGCCTCTTAGGTGTCATCTTAGGCAGATTCCTCTTGTGCCTTTGGGGTCTGGAGGATGAGGCAGGGGTCCAAGCAATCAATGCCGGAACAGTGGGGAGATCTGTAAGATTTCTCACAGTGGTCCAGTCCTGGATATCTAGCGGCTCTATCTCCAGGATATTGTAGATCTGGATAAGGTCTGCAGAGATCTGATTACTACTTTACGCCCTGGGGTATTCACTAGCAGACCAAACGGATGGAGCCAACGGTAAATAATGTTCCTATTTTGTAGAATTTCCAGGAGCGGCTTCAAAGCTCGCCGTTATTGCAGTGTCATAGGCGACAAATCCTGGAATAAGGCGATTGTTGAGCCAAAACAGGCTACTGGGTGTTTGTCCCTCGCCGCTTTGAGCAGCTTCTCCTTTGTGCTGAAGCTGGTAAGTCGACATATTATGTCTCTTGGTGCCTCTTGAGGCTTAGGGGGAGGACGTAACGCTCTGTGGGCCCTGTCCATAGTGAAGTCATCTGTGGCGTCCGGGCCTAGTATTTTGTGAAAGAGTTCCACCATTGAGGTCATGATGGCGTTTGAGGGAAGAGTCTCCGGTACACCTTTTATGCGCAAGTTGTTCCTGCGCCCGCGATTATCTTGATCCTCTATTAAGTTGTACAATTGATTAATATGGTCTTGGGTATGATCAGAGCTGTTGGTAACTGCTGAATTAAAGGCAATAGTCCCTTCCCAGCCCGCTTCAAGGGATTCAACCTTGTCTCCAACCTGTTTTAGGTTGGATTTAATATCCTGCAGGTCTTGTCTCAACGGGGCCAGCGCAGCCCCCAGCGCCTGTGTAATGAAGTCCCTGGATACTGGGAGGTTATCTCTGGGATGTCTGGCACATGTTTCACTGTCCCTACCTCCATCAGAGTCGACCGAGGCGTCCGTTTGCTCCCCTTGTTCAGAGGCTCTTTCCGGCGCCATCTTGGATTCGGCTCTAGTCGGCCCGACTCCTGTTCTCAGGAATTTCTCCATCTCTCCGTGGGTTGGGTGAGTCCCACGTGTGCCTGGAGTGTCTTTAGTTTTATCTCTGGCCGACTTTTCCCATTTCTGGGCTCCAGTTGTGGCTTAAAAAGCTTGTGTGTACGTAGCCAGAAGCAGAGCTCACACAGACATGTGCGTCTCGCTCTGCAGCCAAGCTCCACCCCTGAGCAACTTCATCTAGGGTGGTTTTGAGGGGTCTGGTTGTAATGATTGGCAGCCAAGTCTGGACAGGGAAGGGAAGTGATGGGGTAAGAGCTAGTTGTAGGGTGTTAATAAGTTGCTGGCAGTTAATGGTGTGTAGGTTTCTGTAAGTGTGAAGAGTAGGATTGTCCATTAGAAAAGTGAGAGGTCTTTATGGTAAATAAAATAAGATTTTGGTCAGAAAGTGGAAGAATAAGTTACTAAAGTTTGAGACTGAGCAATGACAGAAGAAGACTAGATCAGTATATTGCCCTGTTCATGCGTGGCAGAGGAAAGTAAGTTGTGATAGGCCAAAGAGGAGGTTAAAGAAAGAAAGTGAGCGGCTGATGGGGAATAGGATCATCAATGGGGATATTAAAATCACCCATAATAGGAGTTGGTGATTCAAAGGATAGTAAGTGAGGAAGCCAAGCTGCAAAGTGAGAATGAAATTGGTGGGGGGGAGCCTGAGGGACGGTAGACAACAGCTACTCTCAGGGGGAATGGATGGAAGAGTCTAATGGTGTGAACTTCAAAAGAGGGGGAATGTGAGAGAGGTACAGGGGAATGACCTGAAATGTGCACTATGTAGAAAGTAGTATGCCTACTCCTCCACCGTGCCTGTCATCAGTCTGGGGTATGGGAGAAGTGAAGTCCACCATAGAATAGGGCATCAGGGAAGCAGTGTCAGAGGGTTGAAGCTAGGTTTCTGTAAGGGCTAGCAAGTTTCAGAGAGTGGTGAGAGGAAGTAATCGTGGATTGTGGGTAATTTGTTACGAACCGACCCGTGCGTTCCAGAGTGCACAGCTGAAGAGACTGGAGAGACGTGCAGTGAACATTAATCAGATTTTTGGAGTTTCTGTGTGTGGCAGAGGCGAAGTTAGCAACAGAGGGGGAGGGCCAGGATTTGGTGAAATATCCCCTGCAGGTAGTAGCAGGATAACAGAAAAAGTAAGCGAGTGGGTTGAAAGATTTATATTGGTGTTTTTTTATGCTGCACCATGAAGGAAGATGTATGAGGGTATAAATTGTATGGGAACTAACAAGGGTAGGGAAGGAGGGAGGGACTGATGTGGAGAGAACAGACAGAGTTGGGACAGTGTGTTGAATTGAAGGAGCAACCAGAGCCTGAGTGAGACAATATCGCAGCATACCTGTGCTGTGTGTAACTTTGTTCAGTAGTACACATAGCATCTCTCTCTTCTGCCCTGTCAAACTGCCATGATTAACTGCCAAGCGCTTAGGCAAAATGGTGCTTTGGCAGAGATGGGTGCATAAGTCTTGTGCTGACCCCTGTGAGTGCTTCCCCTTAGGCTGGTTCACACGGCATGACGGGATTTGCTCAGGATGCGTCCCGGGTGCATTTGTTGCAAACCCACGCGAGTAGGTAGAGCAATTTCAGTCAGTTTTGACTACGGATTGCATTCCGTTGTTCAGTTATATAATCACGCATGTGCAATGCGTTTTGCACACGCGTGATAAAAAACTGAATGTGGTACCCAGACCCAAACTTCTTCACTGAAGTTCAGGTTTGGGTTTAAGGTTTTGTAGATGTAATTATAACATGGTTACAAGGGAAAATAATAGCATTTTTAATACAAACCGGATTCCAACAAAGTTGGGACACTATACAAATCGTGAATAAAAACAGAATGCAATGATGTGGAGGTGCCAACTTCTAATATTTTATTCAGAATAGAACATAAATCACGGAACAAAAAGTTTAAACTGAGAAAATTTACAATTTTAAGGGAAAAATATGTTGTATCAGAATTTTATGGTGTCAACAAATCCCCAAAAAGTTGGGACAATGAGGCTATTTTCACCACTGTGTGGCATCTCCCCTTCTTCTGTACAACACTCACCAGACGTCTGGGGACCGAGGGAGATCAGTTTTCTCAAGTTTAGAAATAGGAATGCTCTCCCATTCTTGTCTAATACAGGCCTCTAACTGTTCAATCGTCTTGGTCCTTCTTTGTTGCACCTTCCTCTTTATGATGCCCCAAATGTTCTCTATAGGTGAAAGATCTGGACTGCAGACTGGCCATTTCAGTACCCCGATCCTTCTCCTACGCAGCCATGAGTTGTGATTGATGCAGAATGTGGTCTGGCATTATCTTGTTGAAAAATGCAGGGTCTTCCCTGCAAGAGACGACGTCTGGATGGGAGCATATGTTGTTCTAGAACCTGAATATATTTTTCTGCATTGATGGTGCCTTTGCAGACATGCAAGCTGCCCATGCCACACACACTCATGCAACCCCATACCATCAGAGATGCAGGCTTCTGAACTGAGCGTTGATAACAACTTGGGTTGTCCTTGTCCTCTTTGGTCTGGATGACATGGCGTTCCAGATTTCCAAAAAGAACTTCGAATCGTGACTCGTCTGACCACAGAACAGTCTTCCATTTTGCCACACTCCATTTTATAATGATCCCTGCCCAGTGAAAACCCTGAGCTTGTGGATCTTGCTTAAAAATGGCTTCGTCTTTGCAGCTGTAGAGTGTCAGCTGGCAACGGCGGATGGCACGGTGGATTGTGTTCACTGACAATGGTTTCTGGGAAGTATTCCTGAGCCCATTCTGTGATTTACTTTACAGTAGCATTCCAGTTTTGTGGTGCAGTGGTGTCGTTAAGGGCCCGGAGATCACGGGCATCCAGTATGGTTTTACGGCCTTGACCCTTACGCACAGAGATTGTTCCAGATTCTCTGAATCTTCGATGATGTTAGAGCACAGTTGATATGATAGATTGCAAAGTCTTTGCAATTTTTCGCTGGGTAGACACCTTGCTGATATTGCTCCACTATCTTTCTGCGCAACATTGTGGGAATTGGTGATCCTCTACCCATCTTGGCTTCTGAGAGACACTGCCACTCTGACAAGCTCTTTTTATACCCAATCAGTTGCCAATTGACCTAATTAGTGTTAATTGGTCTCCCAGCTCTTCGTTATGCTCAAATTTACTTTTTCCAGCCTCTTATTGCTACTTGTCCCAACTTTTTTGGGATTTGTTGACACCGTGAAAATTGGAATCAACGTATTTTTCCTTTAAAATGATACATTTACTCGGATTAAACAGTTGATCTGTCATCTATGTTCTATTACAAATAAAATATTGACATTTGCCATCTCCACATCATTGCATTCAGTTTTTATTCACAATTTGTTTAGTGTCCCAACTTTTTTGGAATCCGGTTTGTACATAATGCTTAGTAAAATACGGCTGGAGGGGTTAAAAAAAAAATATAAATTTAACTCACCTTAATCCACTTGTTCGCGCAGCCCGGCTTCTCTTCTTTCTTCTTCTTCTTTGCTGTGCAGGAGGAAAAGGACCTGTGGTGACGTCCACCATGTGATGAGCACAGTGACGTCACCACAGGTCCTTTTTCTCCTGCACAGCAAAAAAGCAGAAGAAAGAAGAGAATCCGGGCTGCGCGAACAAGTGGATTAAGGTGAGTTAAATTATTTTATTTATTTTTTAACCCTTCCAGACCTATTTTACTATGCATTCTCTATTAATAATGCTATTATTTTCCCTTATAATCATGTTATAAGGGAAAATAATAATGATCGGGTCCCCATCCCGATCATCTCCTAGCAACCATGTGTGAAAATCGCACTGCATCTGCACTTGCTTGCGATTTTCATGCAGCCCCATTCACTTCTATGGGGCCTGAGTTGCGTGAAAAACGCACAATATAGAGCATGCTGCGATTTTGACGCAACGCATGAAAATCACTGCTCATGTGCACAGCCCCATATAAGTGAATGGGTCCGGATTCAGTGCGGGTGTAATGCGTTCAGCTCACGCATTGAACCCGCACAGAAATCTCGCCCGTGTGAACCCAGCCTTAGTCTGTGTCTATATTTATAGGAAGTGTGATCACAGAACTAGGGGTAATTTTGCAATTGAACACACCCCGAGGTAACCCTAGAGTGGAATCCCCCAAAAAGTTTACCCTATTCTGGAAACTGCACCCCTCAAGGAATATTTCAAGGTGTGGTAGGTGGGAGCACTTTGACCCATTGGGCGTTTCACAGGAATTAGGAAACGCTTGGCTGTGAAAATGAAAAATCAATTTTTTTTCCCAAAACCCCCCTTTTTGTGATTTCACAAGGGGGAACAGGACAAAATTCACCCCATATTTTGTTACCAATTTCCCCCCGAATATGCCATACCCAATAGGTGCTCAAAAAATGATGTATGGGTTCATGTCAGTGTCCAAAGTGGAAGTTGCGTCATAGGATTTTGAGGACAGATTTTGCAGATTTTGTGAGCTATGTCGCATATAAAGACAACCCTGAGGTGCCCCTAGAGTGGAAACCCCCCAAAAGTGACCCCATTCTGAAACTACACCCCTCAATGAATATTTCAAGATGTGTAGAGATAACTTTGTCCTCAAAAGGTAAATCAATGGAATTGGCTGTGAAAATGAAAAATTAAACATTTTTCCAGAAAAATTTACTTTAGGCCCAAATTTTTCACTTTCAAAAGGGGAATTGGAGAAAATGTACCCCCTAATGTATTGCCCAATTTCTCCTGATTACATCAATACTCCATATGTGCTTATATACTGCTATATGGGCGTACCACAGGGGTCAGAAGAAAGGAGCACCAAATGGCTTCTGGAAGGCAAATTTCACCGGAATAATTCACTAGGCGCCATCTTGCAATTTAAACACACCCTGAGTTAACCATAGAGTGGAAACCCCCAAAAAGTGAAGTAACCATAGAGTGGAAGGAGCACCATATGGCGGTTAGGAGAGAGGATTTACCTGGAATGGGTAATGGGAAGCTATGTCGCATATGAAGACATTGTGAGGTGGCCCTATAGTGGAAACCTCCAAAAGTGACCCCATTCTGTGAACTACAACCCCTCAAGAAATATTTCAAGGTGTGTAGTGAGCATTTTGACCTATCAGACGTTTCACAGAATTAGGAAACGCTTGGCTGTGAAAATAAAAAAATTCAATTTTTTTCCAGAAAAAGTTGCTTTACACCCACATTTTCACTTTCACAAGGAATAACAGGACAAAATGCACCCCATATTTTATTACCCATTACCCCCCGAATACGCCAACACCCCATATGTGCTCAAAAAATTATGTATGGCTGCACGGCAGGCTTCAGAGTGGAAGGAGCACCATATGGCAGCTAGGGAGAGAGGATTTAGCTGGAATGGTAATTGGGGAGCTATGTCGCATATGAAGACATGTGGAGGTGGCCCTATAGTGGAAAACCCCCAAAAGTGACCCCATTCTGGAAACTACACCCCTCAAGGAATATTTCAAGGTGTGTAGTGAGCATTTTGACCCATTAGGCGTTTCACAGAATTAGGAAACGCTTGGCTGTGAAAAAAAAAAATTAAAATTTTTTCCAGAAAAAGTGGCTTTACACCCACATTTTTCACTTTCGCAAGGGGTAACAGGACAAAATGCACCCCACATTTTGTTACCCATTTCCCCCGAATACGCCAACACACCATATATGCTCAGAAAATGATGTATGGCCGCACGGCAGGCTTCAGAGTAGAAGGAGCACCATATGGCGGTTAGGAGAGAGGATTTAGCTCGAATGGTAATTGGGAGCTTTGTCGCATATGAAGACATCGTGAGGTGGCCCTATAGTGGAAACTAACAACTAGAATATGGTGTAATGTGTATGTGTCCTAATGAACACTATTGAATAAATATATAAGAAAGGACACTAAAACAAAATAACAAAGCTTTATTATATATCTGGATAAAATATAGGGGTGTCTACACAAACTGCACAAAGCAGCTGATTGAAATGTCACTGATTTGTGGGACCAACCATCCTCATAACCACACTGGTAAAGGTGGGAATGCACTTGAGCAGAATAAACAGTGTTCCACAAACTAAAACCCACCAACACTGGGGGCATATCACCACAAGGTCCTGGGTGTGAACCTGGGTGAAGTATTGTACAACTGGATACCTGGTACCGTGAGGAGCACCATATTCACCTCAACTAACAGTGGATGTCAGCGCGCAAACATCCACTGCACTGAAACAATACAGGTGCAGGACTGAGACAGAATAAGAGCCGCTGACTGGTATTGGGAGCTATGTCGCATATGAAGACACCCTGAGGTGGCCCTATAGTGGAAACCCCCATAACTGACCCCATTCCGGAAACTACACCCGGGTATGAACATTTTAAGTAGTGGAAAGGGTACTTTTTAACCAAAACAGTGTCTCACAGAAGGGCAGAAATACTAGAGAGAGATTTCAAAGCACACATTGTAAAAATGAAAAATTACTAGCAGACCCCAATTTTCACTTTCACAAGGGGTTAAAGAGAAAATGCACCCCAGTATATGTTGCCCATTTTCTCCCTATTTTGCGAACACCCCATATGTGCTCGTAGCCTGCTGTATTGGCGCACAGCAGGCCTCTACAGGCAAAGTGCAAAATATGGTTTTTGCAGGCCTGAATTGGCAGACATGGATTTTACTGCCATGTCGCATTTAAAAAATTTACTGAGGTCCTCAGAAATGAAAAACTTCAAGAAGTGACCCATTTCAGAAACAGCACCCCCATACGAACATTTTAAGTGGTGGAAAGGGGTACTTTTTACCAACAGGTGTCTCACAGAAAAGAATATGTAGTGGTTTGTTGAATGTGGATATTCAAGCCAGGTGGACTAAATCAGATATAAGTGGAAATATTACAGGGAGCATAAAAATGTATATTCTATGTTAGAATGGTAGATTCTGAAGCAGTCCCTGCATGCACAGGCCAGGTTTTTCAGGGCAGGTTTTGCATTGGTAAATGGTGTCTTTCCTTATCCTCTTTTGTGACACACCCTGCATCATTTTGGGTCTTTCCCTTCCTTGCTGTCTGGGGGACTTGACCTGGAAAATGTTGCCCTGGTACAACTCGGGCACCATGACTTCCTGAAGTACTGGGACCCTCCCTGGCCTGGGTTTATAAAGTCAGGGACTTGATTGCCACCTCTTGGAACTGAAGGAAAGTTCCTCTGTGGCCTGAAGATTGAAATAAATGTACGCATTGCACATTGCCATCTGTACAATGTGTACGGCCAGCTTTTGTACCACACTTTTGTTTTTCGTGTGGCACTGTGTGGCTTCAGAAGTTGATCTGAATAGGGGGGATACTGGTATAATAGTTTATCCACATAGAGGTGGTAACCCTTATCCACAGTGGGTGCAGTAATTCCCACACAATCTTCCCACTAACTTCTAGAGCGGGGGAACATTCTGGGGGTTCTATTCGTAAACGCAGAATTTGTGGGGTGTACCAGGATCCACAGGGTGGGCCATTTATATGATACACCTTAACCACTTGCCATCTGGGCCATTTGCCCCCTTCCTGACCAGGCCAATTTTGCAAAAACTGACATATCTCACTTTATGTGGGTAATAACTTTGGAACGCCTTTACTTATCCAAGTCATTCAGAGATTGTTTTCTCGTGACACATTGTACTTCATGATAGTCATAAATTTGAGTCAATATTTTTCACCTTTATTTATGAAAAAATCCCAAATTTACCCAAAATTTTGAAAAATTCGCCATTTTCTAAATTTCAATTTCTCAGCGTTTTCAATCAGAAAGTGATACCTCATAAAATATTTATTACTTAACATTCCCCATATGTCTACTTTAATGTTGGCATCATTTTGGAAATGTAATTTTTTATTTTTAGGACGTTAGAAGGCTTAGAAGTTTAGAAGCAATTCTTCAAATTTTTAAGAAAATTGCCAAAACCCACTTTTTAAGGACCAGTTCAGGTCTGAAGTCACTTTGTGGGGGCCTACATAGTGGATACCCCCATAAATGACCCCATTGTAGAAACTACACCCCTCAAGTTACTTAAAACCGATTTTATAAACTTTGTTAACCCTTTAGAGTTCCACAAGAATTAAAGGAAAATGGAGATCAAATTTTAAAATTTCACTTTTTTGGCAGATTTTCCATTTTAATCCAATTTTTTCTTTAACACATCGATGGTTACCAACAAACAAAACTCAATATTTATTACCCAGATTCTGCGGTTTACAGAAACACCCTACATGTAGTCATAAACTGCTGTATGGGCACACGGCAGGGCGCAGAAGAAAAGGGAACTCCCACATGGTTTTTAGATGTCATGTCCCATTTGAAGCCACTGATGCACCCTTACAGTAGAAACTCCCAAGAAGTGATCCCATCTTGGAAACTAGGGGATAAGGTGCCAGTTTAATTGCTACTATTTTTGGGTACATATATTTTTTGATCCTTCATTATAACACTTTATGGGGCAAGGTGACCAAAAAATTGGTTGTTTTAGCACAGTTTCTATTTATTCATTTTTACAGCGTTCACCTGAGGGGTTTCACTCAAGTGACATTTTTTATAGAGCAAGATTGTTACGGACGTGTGATACCTAATATGTAAACTTTTTCTTATTTATTAAAGTTTTACACAATAATAGCATTTTTGAAACAAAAAAATTATGTTTTAATGTGTCCATGTTCTGAGAGCTATAGTTTTTTTATTTTGGTGAGAGATTTTCTTATGTAGGGGCTCATTTTTTGCGGGATGAGGTGACTGTTTTATTGGTACCATTTTGTGAGAGATACCGTATTTGATCACTTGGTGTTGCACTTTTTTTGATGTAAGGTGCCAAAAACTGCTTGTTTCGACACAGTTTTTTTTTTTTTTACGGTGTTCACCCGAGGAGTTAGGTCATGTGATATTTTTATAGAGCTGGTTTTTACGGATGCGGCAATACCTAATATGTATACTTTTTTTTTATTTATTTTCACTTAACACAATAATAGCTTTTTGAAACAAAAAAATTATGTTTTAGTGTCTCCATGTTCTAAGAGCTATATTTTTTTATTTTTTGCGGGATGAGGTGACGGTTTTATTGATACCTTTTTGTGGGACATACGCGTTTTTGATCACTTGGTACACTTTTTGTGATGTATGAGAGACAAAAATTGCTCGTTTTCACAGTTTTTTTTTTTTTTTTTTGCGGTGTTCACCCGAGGGGTTAGTTCATGTGATATTTTTTATAGAGCTTGTTTTTACGGACGCGAAAATACCAAATATGTCTATTTTATTCTATTTTTCTATTTTTTTTTTTACATGTGAAACCTTTTTTTTTTTTTTTTTTTTTCAACACTTCATTTATTTATTTTTTATTTTACACTTTTCGTCCCCCATAAGGTCATACAAGACCTCCGGGGGACATTTACTTCACTTTTTCTTTTTTTTTCACTGTTGATTTCTCCTGTAACTGAAGCTGACATAGTAGCCCCAGTTACAGGAGAAATACACCCCCAGAGAGGCTGTACAGCATAATACTGCGCTATACAGCCTCATTGCAGGGGCTGATCGAGGTCTGTGGATGACCTCACACAGCTCCTGCACTCTCTGGTCCCGGCGGTCACATGACCGCCGGGCCGGAACAGGAAGCGCATAGCGCTTCCTGCTCTGCATTTCACAGCGCTCGGTGAGCGCTGAGTATGCAGCGATCCAGAAGGCAAGGACACCTGGGCACTGTCCCTGCCTTCTCTCTAGGTTGCCCTGCTGTCACTGACAGCGGGCAAACCCAATCAGCAGCTGCACGATTAGCGTGCAGCTGCAGTTTCTGAACGGACGTTCTGGAACGTCCATTCAGAAATAGAGATCCACCTCCCGGACGTTTATATCCTATGGACGGACAGGAGGTGGTTAATAAAATGGGAATGTTGATGATATTAACTTCCTGTTTGTGGCACATTAGTATATGTGAGGGGGGAAACTTTTCAAGATGGGTGGTGACCATGGCGGCCATTTTGAGGTCGGCCATTTTGAATCCAACTTTTGTTTTTTCAATAGGAAGTGGGTCATGTGACACATCAAACTTATTGGGATTTCACAAGAAAAACAATGGTGTGCTTGGTTTTAACGTAACTTTATTCTTTCATGAGTTATTTACAAGTTTCTGACCACTTATAAAATGTGTTCAATGTGCTGCCCATTGTGTTGGATTGTCAATGCAACCCTCTTCTCCCACTCTTCACACACTGATAGCAACACCGCAGAGAAATGCTAGCACATGCTTCCAGTATCCGTAGTTTTCAGGTGCTGCACATCTCGTATCTTCACAGCATAGACAATTGCCTTCAGATGACCCCAAAGATAAAAGTCTAAGGTGGTCAGATCGGGAGACCTTGGGGGCCATTCAACTGGCCCACGATTTACTTTCAGGAAACTGTTCATCTAGGAATGCTCGGACCTGACACCCATAATGTGGTGGTGCACCATCTTGCTGGAAAAACTCAGGGAACGTGCCAGCTTCAGTGCATAAAGAGGGAAACACATCATCATGTAGCAATTTCGCATATCCAGTGGCCTTGAGGTTTCCATTGATGAAGAATGGCCCCACTATCTTTGTACCCCATATACCACACCATACCATCAATTTTTTTGTTCCAACAGTCTTGGAGGGATCTATCCAATGTGGGTTAGTATCAGACAAATAGCGGTGGTTTTGTTTGTTAACTTCACCATTCACATAAAAGTTTGCCTCATCACTGAACAAAATCTCTGCGTAAATTGAGGGTCCTGTTCAATTATTTTTTTGCCCATTCTGCAAATTCAGTGCGCTGATCTGGGTCATCCTTGTTGAGATGCTGCAGTAGCTGAGTTTGTAAGGGTGCCATTTGTGAGTAGCTAATAACCACCGAAGGGATGTGCAACTAATGCCACTCTCCAGTGACATGCGGGTGATGTGCTACGCTGTGGGCTCTTGCTGAATGAAGCTAGGACAGCCACTGATGTTTCTTTATTAGAGACAGATTTCATGCGTCCACATTTTGGCAAATCCAACACTGAACCAGTTTTCACGAAACTTAGCAAGCAGTTTGCTAACTGTAGCATGGGAGGATGGGTGGTCTCGTAGGGTGTCTTGCATTGAAATCTGCTGCAATGACCCGGTTACTGTGTTCACCAGACATCAACACAATTTCTATCCGCTCCTCACGTGTTAACCTCGGCGACATGTCAATGGCTGTAAACAAAGAGAAACTTGTAAATAACTCATGAAAGAATAAAGCTACGTTAAAAACAAGCACACCATTGTTTTTCGTGTGAAATTCCCAATAGTTTTAAGTGTCACATGACCCTCTTCCTATTGAAAAAACAAAAGTTGGATTCAAAATGGCCAACTTCAAAATGGCCGCCATGGTCACCACCCATCTTGAAAGTTTCCCCCCTCACATATACTAATGTGCCACAAACAGGAAGTTAATATCACCAACCATTCCCATTTTATTAAGGTGTATCCATATAAATGGCCCACCCTGTACTCTCACAGAGTTTGTATATTTTTATGCTGTACTTTGCCCATTTCTAGGCAGGTATTGGCGGAATCTAATCCTCCCTTTGAACAATAATAGGAACTCATCTACACTGACATTTTTCTCAGGGTTGTACACCTCTGCAAACTTGATTGCGAAGTGGTCAAGACAGGCCTAACCTTGAACAGTCGGTCAAATGTTGGGTAGTTTTGGGGTTGGCACTGTGTATTGTCATTGTAGTGTAGGAATTTTCAGATTGATTCAAAACACTTCCGGATCATGGTCCTGACTGTAAATTGGAGTCTGTTAGAAAAAGTCATAACTCCAATATTGCCTAACGTTTGGCTTCTTTACTATGCCCATATGCAGCACGAGTCCCCAAAACTTCTTCATCTCTGCTGCATCTACTGGGGTCCAACCTAGGGGTCTAGCGTATGGCAAACTAGGGTTCTGAGCAATGAATTGTTGGGCGTACAAATTGGTTTGTGCCACTATTAGATTTACTAAATCTTCAGAGAAGATTTTGAAAAAATCTAGCTCAGTGAAGTCCGCACAATCTATCAGAATTCCTGATTTCCCCACGAACTCAGGAATTTGGGGCTGATAATCGTCAGGGGGTGGGTTCCATGTGGGCTTACTCTGAGGATGTGCCTCTTCTGCTACCCTGGGGCGCCTTCTAGAGGTCCCTCATCTGCGGATGATGATGATGATGAGAGGGTAGAGGAATAGAGGAAAGTGGTATCCTCTTCTCCCTCACTGGCAGACTCAGTATCGGAGGCAAGGATGGCGTAGTGCCTCTTCAGCTGAGTACACTCCCTGGGATGAATGGGACATTTTTATTTTATTGGGGCGTGATGTGTGAAACGTGTAACCTTTATTTAGTGTGGGGTGTGTATGTAGTGTCTTCACACATGAAGGGGCTTGTAATAAATTTGAAATTAGGCTACTTTCACACTTGCGGCAGTGTGATCCGGCAAGCAGTTCCGTCGACGGACTGCCTGCCGGATTTGCCGATCTGGATGTGACTGAAAGCATTTGTGAGACGCATCCGGATTAGAATCCGTCTCACAAATGCATTGCGAGAATGGATCCGTCTCTCCGCTTGTCATGCGGACAGATTGATCGGTCTTCTATCTTTTTTACCAGTCTGGCCATGCGGTATTTTGAATGCTGGATCCGGCACTTAATACATTCCTATGGGGAAAAATGACGGATCCGGCATTCAGGCAAGTCTTCAGTTTCTTTCGCCGGAGATAAAACCGTAGCATGCTATGGTTTTTATCTTTTGCCTGATCAGTCAAAATGACTGAACTGAAGACATCCTGATGCATCCTGAACGGATTACTCTCCATTCAGAATGCATGGGGATATGCCTGATCAGTTCTTTTCTGGTATAGAGCCCCTGTGACGGAACTCTATGCCGGAAAAGAAAAACGCTAGTGTGAAAGTACCCTTAAATTAGAAGAAAAGACAGGGGGTGGGAAGGGACAGGACAGGGACGAAGGATCTGGAACAGCCGCAAATGAAAAAAAAAAAATCTGTGCAGCTATTCCAGATGTTCTTCTTCTTTCTTCTTTTCAGCAGCAAAGGGGTTAGGCCTCTTTCACACTTGCGTTGTTGGGATCCGGCGTGCACTTCCGTTGCCGGAGGTGCCCGCCGGATCCGGAAAAACGCAAGTGTACTGAAAGCATTTGAAGACGGAGCCGTCTTCAAAATGCTTTCAGTGTTACTATGGCAGCCAGGACGCTATTAAAGTCCTGGTTGCCATAGTAGGAGCGGGGAGCGGGGGGAGCAGTATACTTACAGTCCGTGCGGCTCCCGGGGCGCTCCAGAATGACGTCAGAGCGCCCCTTGCGCATGGATGACGTGATCCATGTGATCACGTGATCATGCGCTTGGGGGCGCCCTGACGTCACTCTGGAGCACCCGGGAGCCTCACGGACGGTAAGTATACTGCTTCCCCGGTACACTTTACCATGGCAAACAGGACTTTAGCGTCCCGGCAGCCATGGTAACCACTCTGAAAAAGCTAAATGTCGGGTCCGGCAATGCGCCGAAACGACGTTTAGCTTAAGGCCCGGATCCGGATCATTGCCTTTCAATGGGCATTAATTCCGGATCCGGCCTTGCGGCAAGTTGTTCCGGATTTTTGGCCGGAGCAAAAAGCGCAGCATGCTGCGGTATTTTCTCCGCCAAAAAAACGTTCCGTTCCGGAACTGAAGACAACCTGATGCATCCTGACGGATTTCTCTCCATTCAGAATGCATGGGGATAATCCTGATCAGGATTCTTCCGGCATAGAGCCCCGACGACGGAACTCTATGCCGGAAGAAAAAGAACGCAGTGTGTGAAAGAGCCCTTAAATTCGCAGTGGTGGTACACGCACAAGTCCAGAAAGCCACAGCACCACAGAAAGGCACATAACCTCTCTGCAAGCAGACACCAGCTAGAATGGCTGCTTGCAGGGAAGTTCTGCCTCTTCCTGTGCAGCTAATAGCGCTGCCATTGGCTGGAGCGTTGTTCCAGCCAATCGCAGCGCTGGCAGGGGACCCAAAATACTGGTGTCCCCTGCTTCACCTCGATGTGACCGGTGCTGACCAGTTCAGCACCGGCCACCGGCACCTGACCTCCTCCCGACCCTCCCCACAGCTGCTGACAGCTTCCTGCCCTGCGATGTGACCGACACATTGATCGGCCAATCGCAGCGCTTGGAGCTGCAGGGGAGGGTCGGTAAGAGCAGTTTATGGTGCTGTGATTCACCCCGATCTTCCCCCACAGCCCTCATGAAGTACATGTACGTCATGAGTCTTTAATTCCCCGTCAAGATATGACGTACATGCACGTCAAGGGTCCTTAAGGGGTTAAAGGCTATGTTTTAGGGTTGGTAGTCTGTGAGTACATAGTTTATACTATACCACTATCTATAGGTAAACCTTCTGGCGGTTATTTCCTTAGTTTGAAAATTTACTCTAAATTGGTATTCGTCGTGCGATATATATCGTGATCGCTATATATTTCTTAATGTCGTTATGTGGAAATATATTTGATATTGCTTAACCCTAAGTGGAGATTAGCTCTCATTCACTGCAAACAGAAAGTAGAGGAGAAAAGGGGGTCAGTCAGCACATCCCAATAGCACAGGGGCACGTTGCTATGGCTGAGAACAAGACTGTTAAACAAAACAAGCAATGCAAACGGCTCACTGCAAATCAAATAAAGTACAAATTGCATCATAATTGCAAATGCTGAACTAATAAGTTAGAGATACTTGGCAAATCGTTTGGTACAAAATTATTTGAGCCCGTCTGCCGCACGTCAAGGCAATCTCTAGTTAGACGGGCTCCTAACACTAAATATACCTGTTATGTGCCATAGCGGCTATCATATAATTCAGAAAGTGCAGGTTCCACTTACATGCTGGGCCCGCCTAGATTTCTGTCATTTTCGGTGGCCAAAATGGCCTCCATTATATCCAGGGAAAGCAGTTACCAGCATGCAAGCCGGGCCCACTCCACACCACCCCTGGCGCCACATGTCACCAAGGACTGCAATGAGAGTCCACACACTATCTTTCTCCTGGTGCCAGATGGCTTCAGTGAGTCAGGGGGAGCGGGCCAAGCTATATACTAACACTAATTAAAATCAACCTGTGGGACAGACGAGCTGGTCAGGAGTGCACGACTGGGGAGGCAGCCACACCTCCAGTACAAACTGCAAAGAAAAAGGGGGTCAGTCAGCACATCCCAAAGCGCAGGGCACGTTGCTATGGCTGAGAACAAGACTGTCAGCCATAGCAACGTGCCCCTAGTATCTCTAACTTATTAGTTCAGCATTTGCAATTATGATGCAATTTTGTACTTTATTTGGTTGCAGTGAGCTGTTGCATTGCTTGTTTTGTTTAACAGAAAGTAGAGGAGAATCTGTTGCTTTCACACTCACTCATAAGCAGCCCCTGGATCATGAAGGACATTACAAAGACCTACTGACCTGTATGGATGTGAATTTAGCACTTGGGCTAAAATAGAAACTGCCTATCCAATCTTTCTTTCTGTGCCTGTCTCTAAGTTCCCACTCACTCCTCTCCCTCCCCTCTCCACAGACTTTATTGACATGTGTAATGCACATGTTCAAAGAAAAGTTCAAAGAGAAGAAAAATGTGGCAAGGAAATGGTGTGTGTGTGTGTGTGTGTGTGGGGGAGGGGTACATAGCTAATAACATGAGCACTAGTATTTATTTCTGATAAGACATAGTTGTTGTGCAGTTTATGTTGAGCTAAAAAAAGCCTAATGAAACTGTTGCCATTAAACGTCAGAGGAAACAATCCCTTTACATTACATTTTCAATGGTAGCCAGTGCCTCATTGTGAAGATGTCATAAAACATTATAAAACATAGTCCTTCATATCAATTAGTTTTATGTTCACATATATTACTTCATTCATAATGTATTACAATTTCTGCTGCTGCTTATGATTAGAGATGGCCTTGCGGTTCGCTCGATGGTCGTTTTGCAGCGAATTTGCTCGTTTGCAATTCGCCGAACATGCGAACATATGGCAATGTTCGCATATGCCATATTCTTTTGCATTGCGCCAAATTTTGACCCATGAAACATCCATCAGGTGGGACAGGACAGCCGATTGAGACGTTTCAGCACATGGACACACCACCCGCCTGATAACAGAACCTGATCTGGCAGCCATTTTAAATTCTGTTTTTGCCAGTGTAGGGAAAGGTTGCTGTGTGAAGAAGGGACAGACTGTTAGGGACACCAAATGCTAGCTAATAGGGCACAAAGTCCTTTTAAGGACTGGTATAGGTGTGCTATTGATAGGTGTGATATACTAAGGGGTGTGATATACTTATAGTATACTTTCTAACATAGAAAGTATATTATAGGGCATTTGTATTGTGCAACAGTTGTGTGTGGTTCTGCTGCGATACTGCGGGTATGGATATACCAGGGTTAACACACATGCTTTATGAGACATGTTATCTAAACTAAATGCAACTAAATGCGTTAATCAATTGCTTTTCAATGGCTTTTGTTTCAAGATAACGCAACGAGGGGTATATAGAGGGACAAGCGCTATTGGAACAGCTATTTGCAATGGGTGTGATATACCTGTTCCCGAAAAAATAAACTGAGGGGTGCGAGATACTTGCATCCACAAAATACTAATTAAGGGGTTTGATATACCTGCTTCCTAAAAATA
The DNA here is from genome assembly GCF_905171765.1 of Bufo bufo. Lineage (NCBI taxonomy): Eukaryota > Metazoa > Chordata > Amphibia > Anura > Bufonidae > Bufo > Bufo bufo. The sequence goes on from NC_053399.1 coordinate 56,924,831, forward strand.
CTTATTGAGGGGTGCGATATACCTGCTTCCATTAAATATTAATTCAGGGGTCCTATATACCTGTTTCCACAAAATACTGATTGAGTGGTGCGATATACCTGATTCTACAAAATTCTTATTAAGGGGTGCGATATACCTACTTCCACCAAATATTGATTGAGGCATGCGATAGAACGGCTTCCACAAAATACAGATTGAGGGTGCGATATACCTGCTTCCATCAAATACTGATTTAGGTGTTCTATATACCTGTTTCCACAAAATACTGATTGAAAGGTGTGATATACCTGCTTCTACAAAATACTGATTAAGGGGTTCTATATACCTACTTCCACAAAATACTGATTGAGGGGTGCGATATACTGCTTCCACCAAATATTGATTAAGGGGTTCTATATACCTGATTCCACAAAATACTGATTGAGGCATGCAATATACCTGCTTCCACAAAATACAGATTAAGGGGTTTGATAAACCTGCTTCCACAAAATACTGATTGAGGGGTGCGATATACCTGCTTCTGCAAAATACTGATTAAGGGCTTCTATATACCTGTTTCCATAAAAACCTGATTGAGGCCTGCAATATACCTGCTTCCACAAATACTCCTCTTCTCTAGGGACTTTGGCACAGGGTCATTTTGAAAATGACAAGGACAGGAAAGGGCAGGCCGTTCTGCAGGGGTGGTACGGGTGGGGCAGGTGCACCAGGCCGGAGCCTAAGTGGGAAGCTGGAGAAGGGGCATGCGATTAAGTAAAATAATGCACTAGAGTTGGTTGAGTGGCTCACTCAGCCTTCCGCTTCTGCACCCATCTCATCCTCTGTATCTGCACCCTCCGCACTCTCTGCTGTGTTCACCCCCAAAGACTCCACCATAGCCCCTCCACTCGAGTCAGAGAAATTATTTTCCCATCCATTCCTAGACCTTACCGATGCTCAGCCATTATTGGCATCAGATGAGGAGCAGGAGGTAGCAACTTCCACCACCCAGCGGTCTGACGACAGTACCCAGATCAGCCCAAGGAGGGAGGTCCCCGCTGATGCTGCATACTCCGAGATCTCTAATGTCAGTGGTGGTGCAGTTGAAGATGATGACGTGTCGATGGACGTCACGTGGGTGCCCACAAGAGAGGAAGAGGAGGGGAGTTCAGAGGAAGAGATGGAGCAGCAGATAGGAAGGAGAAGGAGGAGAAGCAGGCAGAACTTGCAGTGCACAGGAGGCAAAAAGCAGACTGCAAATGTATCTTGAACGAGCCATCCACCATGCATGGTCACATCTTGCACTCCCAGGATGCCGGCACATGGCTCCGCAGTGTGGGCTATTTTTAACGTGTCAGCTGCTGACAATAGTGTTGCCATCTGCAGTCTGTGCTGTCAACGCATAAGTCGTGGTAAGCCCAACACTCACCTAGGGACGACCACCTTAAGAAGTCAGCTGGCCCCCATCACCGAGCCCAGTGGGAGCAAAGCTGTCAGAACTAAAAAAAACACACTCCCGACGCTCCGCGTACTGCATTTTTCCCCTTCTCTCTCCTTCCATTTGTCCTCCACTCCAGCTTCCACTGTGCATTTGTCACGTTTATCTGGAAGAAGGCAGGCTTCCGTGGCCAAAATATTTGAGCGTAAAAAGTTGATGATGTCGGATAACCCTCTTTGCCCAACGGCTGACCGCTGGGTTGTCGAACTGCTAGCCCCGCCAACTACTGCCATATAAACTGGTGGACTCGGAGGCCTTTAGAAAATTTGTGGCCATTGACACACCACAATATAAGGTCCCTGGAAGGAAATATTTCTCCCAGAAGGGCATCCCAGAGCTATATGGCCACGTTCAGCGGCAAGTGAATATATCTCGGCACAAGGTGTCGGTGCCAAGATACATCTGACCACAGACACATGTCTAGAAAACATGGACAGGGAAGGTACATAACTTTTATTGCCCACTGGGTGAACCGTATGACGGCCGTCAAGCATGTAACCCGTGGCACCCGTGTGGATTTGGTGTTACCCGCCACAGATTGCATGCAGGCCTGCCTCTTACTCATCCTCCGTCTCCTCCTCGTCTGACTTTTTCTTTTCCACTGCTACCGCCTCTTCTGCTACCGCCCCAAGCTACCCAGAACCTATTCGACGTCCCAGGTGAGACATTGTCATGCTGTGCTGCGGCTGTTGTGCTGGAAGCCAAGAGCCACACCGATCCTGCACTGCTTTCAGCTCTGCGTCACAGGAAGATCAGTGGCTAACTCCGCTCAATTTGACAGTTGGTAAAGTGGTGTGCGACAACGGTGCCAATCTGCTGAGCACGCTGAAACAGGGCACAATGACACCTGTGCTGTGCAGGCACATGTCCTAAACTTAGTCATGCCGCGATTCATTGCCAAATAACCCGGGTACAGGACGTCTTGCTGCAGGCCAGGAAAATCTCTGGCCATTTTGGAAGATTTTACACGGCTATGGCTCGCCTTGCTGACGTTCAGCGGCGACACCACTTGCCCGTCAGACGTCTGATTTGTGACAGCCTGACACCCTGGAACTCCACCTTGTATATGCTTGATAGGCTGCTCAAGCAGAAACGTGCCGTTAACGACTACCTGTACAAACTCTGCAGCAGGACAGGTTCTGGGGAGCTTGGCTTCTTTCACTGTGCCAGTGGCTGCTCATGTGAGACACATGCAGACTTCTGCGGCTATTTGATGAGATCACCAAACTGGTCAGTTGCAGCCAGGGCACCATCAGTGACATCGTACCTTATGCCTTCTTTCTGAGCGTGCATTGTGTTGTGTCATTGATCAAGCCGTCAAGGAGCAGGAACTGGAAGATGAGGAAGTCGCAATGCTGAATGAAATTCCTAGGGGGGGCTACTGCATCTGAGACAAGTTAACAGGAGACTGAAGAGGAGTCAGAGGAGGATGGTGGCTGAAGGGAGGAGGAGGAGCAAGAAGAGCAGGCTTTGAGGGGGACTTTACATTTTTTGGGGATCCCTGGTGTTGTCAGTGGCTGGGGGGGAGGATACCGAGGACAACATTCTCTGGGCAATAAGCAGGAGCCAGGCCGCTCTACCGGCTTTCCATTTTGCTAAAATGGGGGCCTTCATGCTCCAGTGTTTGAACAGGGACCCCAATATAAAAAGCATAAAGGGCAAGGACCAGTACTGGGTGGCAACGTACTTAGATCCCCGGTACAAACACAAAATGGCGGACATGTTACCAGCATCACAGAGGGCTGTCATAATGCCGCATTTCCAAGCCTTGCTGTGATGCTGCATTCTGCTGTTGCGGGCGCTGGCAGAGGAATTTCCACCCACAGTGAAACAGGTACGGTACCAATCCTTCAGCACTTGCGGTTTGAAGATATGTTGGTCACTTCGGATATGTGCTCAGGGAACGCCTAAACCGACAGGTTAACGGCCGATGTGGACGCTCTGAAAAGCGAGGAACCCCTGGACTACTGGGTGTGCAGGCTTGACCTGCGGCCAGAGCTGGCACAATTTGCCATGGAACTCTTGGTTTGCCCCTCTTCGAGTGTCCAGTCCGAAAGGACGTTCAGAGCAGCAGGGGGATCGTTACCAATAAGCGCACTCGCCTAGCTCACGACAGTGTGGACTACCTCACATTTCTAAAAATGGATGAGGCATGGATCTCGGAAGAATTCAACATCTATGATGACCATGTGTAATTGAATTTCCTCATGCCAGCCCACACATATCTGCCACGACCCAGAACAAAGAATGGTCCTTGTCTTATGTATAAACAGCGGCACAAAAGGCCTTTTCTGTCAGTAAAATTGTTATCCACTGTACCTCCGGCCACATAATCCCTTGTTCCTTTCTGTCCAGTGAATGCCTAATGTTTGGGGCCTATACTCAACTGGCCTACAGTAAAATTGTTATCCACTGACCATCTAATTTACCTCCAGCCACATAATCGCTTTGTAACGGGGTGCCGAAGGTGCACTCGGTCTCCCATCAGCCGCAGACCTGCTGCTTAGCTTCGGGAACGAGGATCTGTGTTTGGCCTTGTTCCAAGGGCGGCCTTGCTAGTTGGAAGGCTCCCTGCTCCTAGTTCTGCCTTAAGCGCCGAGCTGATCACTCGGTGCTCGACTTGTTTGTCTGTCGGTCATGTGACGCTGGCCACGTCACATAGCCCTCACTCCCCACTATAAATTCAGTCGGCCTGCTGGCTACAGGTTGCCTGTGATTTTCGTCCTATAGGCTGTGTACTTTATCGTTATTAAGCTACCTCTGGAATTGAACCTCGATCCGCTCTTGATACCTTTTCTGCCTGCTCCCTGTACCTTGACCTCGGCTTGTTGACGGATTTGTCTTTGCCTCTTCCCTTGTTCTGACATGACTTCCTGGACTGACCTCGGCTAGTTGACCGGCCTCGCCTTCCGTTTTTGTTCTACCTCTTGACCGCTTATTGTAACTTCTCAGTGGCTGTCCTCTTCCCTGCTGTCTCATTCTCTCTGCTTGCACTTAGTAGATTAGGGACTGTCGCCCATTTGCGCTCCGTCACCTAGGGCGGGTGGTGCAAGTAGGCAGGGACAGGGGACCGGGTGGCAGCTCAGGGGGTGCACCTACGCTCTATCTTGATTCCCGTGACTCTACCCATGACACGCTTGTTCTTTTCTGTCCAGTGAATGCATAATTTTTGGGGCCTGTACTCCACTGGCCTACAATAAAATTGTTATCCACTGACCGCCTAATATACCTCCAGCCACATAATCACTTGTTCTTTTCTGTCCAGTGAATGCCTAATTTTGGGGGCCTGTACTTCACTGGCCTACAGTAAAATTGTTATCCACTGACCATCTAAAATACCTTCAGCCACATAATCACTTGTTCTTTTCTGTCCAGGGAATGCCTAATGTTTTGGGCCCATACTGCACTGACCATCTAATATACCTCCAGCCACATAATTACTTGTTCTTTACTGTCAGGTGAATGCCTAATGTTTGGGGCCCGTACTCCACTGGCCTGCAGTAAAATTGCTATCCACTGACCGTCTAATATACCTCCAGCCACATAATTACTTGTTCTTTTCTGTCAGGTGAATGCCTAATGTTTAGAGCCTGTACTCCACTGGCCTACAGTAAAATTGTTATCCACTGACCACCTAATATACCTATAGCCACATAATCACTTGTTCTTTTCTGTCAGGTGAATGCCTAATCTTTGGGGCCCATACTCCCGTGGCCTAAAATAATAATCTTCTAGGCTCCAGCAGGGCACATTTTTGAGAGTTTCCCTTTAAGATGCATAAAAATGGCCCCTGATAGAGTTGAGCGAACACCTGGATGTTCGGGTTCGAGAAGTTCGGCCGAACTTCCCGAAAATTTTCGGGTTCGGGATCCAAACCCGACCCGAACTTCATCCCGAACCCGAACCCCATTGAAGTCAATGGGGACCCGAACTTTTCGGCACTAAAAAGGCTGTAAAACAGCCCAGGAAAGGGCTAGAGGGCTGCAAAAGGCAGCAAAATGTAGTTAAATCCCCTGCAAACAAATGTGGATAGGGAAATGAATAAAAATAAAAATAAAATAAATAAAAATTAACCAATATCAATTGGAGAGAGGTCCCATAGCAGAGAATCAGGCTTCATGTCAGCAGAGAATCAGGCATCATGTCATAGCAGAGAATCAGGCTTCACGTCACCCAAAACTGGAACAGTCCATTGTCAGATATTTAGGCCCCGGCACCCAGGCAGAGGAGAGAGGTCCCGTAACATAGAATCTGGCTTCATGTCAGCAGAGAATCAGTCTTCATGTCATAGCAGAGAATCAGGCTTCATGTCATAGCAGAGAATCAGGCTATACGTCACCCACCACTGGAACAGTCCATTGTCAGATATTTAGGCCCAGACACCCAGGCAGAGGAGAGAGGTCCCATAGCAGAGAATCTGGCTTCATGTCAGCAGAGAATCAGTCTTCATGTCATAGCAGAGAATCAGGCTTCACGTCACCCACCACTGGAACAGTCCATTGTCAGATATTTAGGCCCCGGCACCCAGGCAGAGGAGAGAGGTCCCATAGCAGAGATTCAGGCTTCATGTCAGCAGAGAATTAGTCTTCATGTCATAGCAGAGAATCATGCTTCACGTCACCCAACATTGGAACAGTCCATTGTCATATAATTTAGGCCCCAGCACCCAGACAGAGGAGAGAGGTCCCATAACAGAGATTCAGGCTTCATGTCAGCAGAGAATCAGTCTTCATGTCATAGCAGAGAATCAGGCTTCATGTCACCCACCACTGGAACAGGCCACTGTCAGATATTTTAGGCCCCGGCACCCAGACAGAGGAGAGAGGTCCCATAACATAGAATCTGCTTCATGTCAGCAGAGAATCAGTTTTCATGTCATAGCAGAGAATCATGCTTCACGTCACCCAACATTGGAACAGTCCATTGTCATATAATTTAGACCCCGGCACCCAGACAGAGGAGAGAGGTCCCATAACATAGAATCTGGCTTCATGTCAGCGACTCAGCAGAGAATCAGGCTTCATGTCACCCACCACTGGAACAGGCCACTGTCAGATATTTTTAGGCCCCGGCACCCAGACAGAGGAGAGAGGTCCCATAACAGAGATTCAGGCTTCATGTCAGCAGAGAATCAGTCTTCATGTCATAGCAGAGAATCAGGCTTCATGTCACCCACCACTGGAACAGGCCACTGTCAGATATTTTTAGGCCCCGGCACCCAGACAGAGGAGAGAGGTCCCATAACAGAGATTCAGGCTTCATGTCAGCAGAGAATCAGTCTTCATGTCATAGCAGAGAATCAGGCATCATGTCACCCACCACTGGAACACGCCACTGTCAGATATTTTTAGGCCCCGGCACCCAGACAGAGGAGAGAAGTCCCATAACAGAGATTCAGGCTTCATGTCAGCAGAGAATTAGTCTTCATGTCATAGCAGAGAATGAGGCTTCACGTCAGCCACCACTGGAACAGTCCATTGTCACATAATTAGACCCAGGCGCCCAGGCACCCAGACAGAGGAGAGAGGTCCCATAACAGAGATTCAGGCTTCCTGTCAGCAGAGAATCAGTCTTCATGTCATAGCAGAGAATCAGGCTTCATGTCACCCACCACTGGAACAGGCCACTGTCAGATATTTTTAGGCCCCGGCACCCAGACAGAGGAGAGGTTCATTCAACTTTGGGTTGCCCCGCAATATAATAGTAAAATGAAAATAAAAATAGGATTGAATGAGGAAGTGCCCTGGAGTAGAATAATATATGGTTAAGGGGAGGTAGTTAATGTCTAATCTGCACAAGGGATGGACAGGTCCTGTGGGACCCATGCCTGGTTCATTTTTATGAACGTCAGCTTATCCACATTGGCTGTAGACAGGCGGCTGCGTTTGTCTGTAATGACGCCCCCTGCCGTGCTGAATACACGTTCAGACAAAACGCTGGCCGCCGGGCAGGCCAGCACCTCCAAGGCATAAAAGGCTAGCTCTGGCCACGTGGACAATTTGGAGACCCAGAAGTTGAATGGGGCCGAACCATCAGTCAGTACGTGGAGGGGTGTGCACAGGTACTGTTCCACCATGTTAGTGAAATGTTGCCTCCTGCTAACACGTTCCGTATCAGGTGGTGGTGCACTTAGCTGTGGCGTGGTGACAAAACTTTTCCACATCTCTTCCATGCTAACCCTGCCCTCAGAGGAGCTGGCCGTGACACAGCTGCGTTGGCGACCTCTTGCTCCTCCTCTGCCTTCGCCTTGGGCTTCCACTTGTTCCCCTGTGACATTTGGGAATGCTCTCAGTAGCGCGTCTACCAACGTGCGCTTGTACTCGCGCATCTTCCTATCACGCTCCAGTGCAGGAAGTAAGGTGGGCACATTGTCTTTGTACCGTGGATCCAGCAGGGTGGCAACCCAGTAGTCAGCACACGTTAAAATGTGGGCAACTCTGCTGTCGTTGCGCAGGCACTGCAGCATGTAGTCGCTCATGTGTGCCAGGCTGCCCAGAGGTAAGGACAAGCTGTCCTCTGTGGGAGGCGTATCGTCATCGTCCTGCGTTTCCCCCCAGCCACGCACCAGTGATGGGCCCGAGCTGCGTTGGGTGCCACCCCGCTGTGAACATGCTTCATCCTCATCCTCCTCCACCTCCTCCTCATCCTCGTCCTCCTCGTCCTCCAGTAGTTGGCCCTGTCTGGCCACATTTGTACCTGGCCTCTGGTGTTGCAAAAAACCTCCCTCTGAGTCACTTCGAAGAGACTGGCCTGAAAGTGCTAAAAATGACCCCTCTTCCTCCTCCTCCTCCTCCTGGGCCACCTCCTCTTCCATCATCGCTCAAGTGTTTTCTCAAGGAGACATAGAAGTGGTATTGTAACGCTGATAACGGCGTCATCGCCACTGGCCATGTTGGTGGAGTACTCGAAACAGTGCAACAGGGCACACAGGTCTCGCATGGAGGCCCAGTTATTGGTGGTGAAGTGGTGCTGTTCCGCAGTGCGACTGACCCGTGCGTGCTGCAGCTGAAACTCCACTATGGCCTGCTGCTGCTCGCACAGTCTGTCCAGCATGTGCAAGGTGGAGTTCCACCTGGTGGGCACGTCGCATATGAGGCGGTGAGCGGGAAGGCTGAAGTTACGCTGTAGCGCAGACAGGCAAGCAGCGGCAGGATGTGAACGCCGGAAGCGCGCACAGACGGCCCGCACTTTATGCAGCAGCTCTGACATGTCGGGGTAGTTGCGAATGAACTTCTGCACCACCAAATTCAGCACATGCACCAGGCAAGGGATGTGCGTCAAATCGGCTAGTCCCAGAGCTGCAACAAGATTTCGCCTATTATCGCACACCACCAGGCCGGGCTTGAGGCTCACCGGCAGCAACCACTCGTCGGTCTGTTGTTCTATACCACGCCACAACTCATATGCGGTGTGGGGCCTGTCCCCCAAACATATGAGTTTCAGAATGGCCTGCTGACGTTTACCCCGGGCTGTGCTGAAGTTGGTGGTGAAGGTGTGTGGCTGACTGGATGAGCAGGTGGAAGAAGAGGAGGAGGAAGCTGAGTAGGAGGAGGAGGATACAGGAGGCAAAGAATGTTGCCCTGCGATCCTTGGCGGCGGAAGGACGTGCGCCAAACAGCTCTCCACCTGGGGCCCAGCCGCCACTACATTTACCCAGTGTGCAGTTAGGGAGATATAGCGTCCCTGGCCGTGCTTACTGGTCCACGTATCTGTGGTTAGGTGGACCTTGCCACAGATGGCGTTGTGCAGTGCACACTTGATTTTATCAGATACTTGGTTGTGCAGGGAAGGCACGGCTCTCTTGGAGAAGTAGTGGCGGCTAGGAACAACATACTGTGGGACAGCAAGCGACATGAGCTGTTTGAAGCTGTCTGTGTCCACCAGCCTGAATGACAGTATTTTATAGGCCAGTAGTTTAGAAATGCTGGCATTCAGGGCCAGGGATCGAGGGTGGCTAGGTGGGAATTTACGCTTTCTCTCAAATGTTTGTGAGATGGAGAGCTGAACGCTGTCGTGTGACATGGTTGAGATGCTTGGTGACGCAGGTGGTGGTACATCCCATGTTTGCTGGGTGGCAGGTGCCAACGTTCCTCCAGAGGCGGAGGAAGAGGCCGAGGCGGCAGCAGCAGGAAAGGCCGAGGCGGCAGCAGCAGAAGAGATAGCAGGGGGAGCCTGAATGACTTCCTTGTTTTTAAGATGTTTACTCCACTGCAGTTCATGCTTTGCATGCAGGTGCCTGGTCATGCAGGTTGTGCTAAGGTTCAGAACGTTAATGCCTCGCTTCAGGCTCTGATGGCACAGCGTGCAAACCACTCGGGTCTTGTCGTCAGCACATTGTTTGAAGAAGTGCCATGCCAGGGAACTCCTTAAAGCTGCCTTTGGGGTGCTCGGTCCCAGATGGCGGCGGTCAGTAGCAGACGGAGTCTCTTGGCGGCGGGTGTTCTGCTTTTGCCCACTGCTCCCTCTTTGTCTTTTGCTACGCTGTTGGCTCGGTCTCACCACTGCCTCTTCCTCCGAACTGTGAAAGTCAGTGGCACGACCTTCATTCCATGTGGGGTCTAGGACCTCATCGTCCCCTGCATCGTCTTCATCCCTGAACTCCTGTTCTGTCTGCACACTGCAGAAAGACGCAGCAGTTGGAAGCTGTGTTTTGTCATCATCAGAGACGTGCTGAGGTGGTATTCCCATGTCCTCATCATCAGGAAACATAAGTGGTTGTGCGTTAGTGCATTCTATGTCTTCCACCGCTGGGGAAGGGCTAGGTGGATGCCCTTGGGAAACCCTGGCAGCAGAGTCTTCAAACAGCATAAGAGACTGCTGCATAACTTGAGGCTCAGACAGTTTTCCTGATATGCATGGGGGTGATGTGACGGACTGATGGACTTGGTTTTCATGCGCCATCTGTGCGCTTTCTGCAGAAGACTGGGTGGGAGATAATGTGAACGTGCTGGATCCACTGTCGGCCACCCAATTGACTAATGCCTGTACCTGCTCAGGCCTTACCATCCTTAGAACGGTATTGGGCCCCACCAAATATCCCTGTAAATTCTGGCGGCTACTGGGACCTGTGGTAGTTGGTACACTAGAACGTGTGGCTGTGGCAGAACGGCCACGTCCTCTCCCAGCACCAGAGGGTCCACTAACACCACCACGACCATGTCCGCGTCCGCGTCCCTTACTAGATGTTTTCCTCATTGTTACCGTTCACCACAATAAGAAAAATATTATTTGGCCCAATGTATTGAATTCAAATTCAGGCCTTTTTTTACAGACACCTAACACTATCTGGCTATCTATTTAGGTACCGTATTACACTAATACAGGCACAGCAGTAATGACAGATTTAGCTGAATATAAATTTGAGGCCTATTATTTAGGCGCTGAGTAACAGGTATACGTTTACGGACAGAATTAGACTTGGATCTGCACAGTAGCGTGTGTGTGAAGTTATTGAGAATTACCCTATTAGCACCTTGAATCTAATATACCCTTTTAGGGATAGATTTAAAGTAGGCCTGATACAGCAGAAACCACTAATTTAGAGAATTGCAAAATTAGGAATTGTATTTCAACCCAGAACAAAAACTGTGCTTTGACGTACACTAAATAACTTGACCAGCTAAAGCAATAATGACAGATTTTGATGAATATAAATTTGAAGCCTATTTTTTAGGCGCTGGGTGACAGGTATACGTTTACACACAGAATTAGACTTGGAATTGCACTGTAGCGTGTGTTTGAAGTTATTGAGAATAACCCTATCTGCACCTTGAATCTTATATACCCTTTTAGGGATAGATTTAAAGTAGGCCTGATACAGCAGAAACCACTAATTTAGAGAATTGCAAAATTGGGAATTGTATTTCAACCCAGAACAAAAACTATGCTTTGACGGACACTAAATAACTTGACCAGCTAAAGCAATAATGACAGATTTGGATGAATATAAATTTGAGGCCTATTTTTTAGGCGCTGGGTGACAGGTATACGTTTACATACAGAATTAGACTTGGAATTGCACTGTAGCGTGTGTGTGAAGTTATTGAGAATAACCCTATCTGCACCTTGAATCTTATATACCCTTTTAGGGATAGATTTAAAGTAGGCCTGATACAGCAGAAACCACTAATTTAGAGAATTGCAAAATTGGGAATTGTTTTTCAACCCTGAACAAAAATATATCCTTTGCCAGACAGCAGACAGTATTACAATTGGCTGGCCACAGCTGAAACACCAGATTTAGGGTACTGCTATTTTGGCAATTGTATTTCACCCCTCAATAAAATAGCAAGCACAGCCAAGCCCCATATGTAGGATATAGCCAAAAAATAACCACACTATTGATGGTTAAATGCACTTGGTGTGACAGCTTGCCCCATATGTAGGATATAGCCAAAAAACAACCACACTATTGATGGTTAAATGCATTTGGTGACAGGCTCAGCTTGCCCCTGATGTAGTATATGGCCAAAAAATAACCACACTATTGATGGTTAAATGCACTTGATGACAGCTTGACCCTGATGTAGGATATAGCCAAAAAATAACCACACTATTGATGGTTAAATGCACTTGGTGACAGGCTCAGCTTGCCCCTGATGTAGTATATGGCCAAAAAATAACCACACTATTGATGGTTAAATGCACTTGATGACAGCTTGACCCTGATGTAGGATATAGCAAAAAATAACCACACTATTGATGGTTAAATGTACTTGGTGGCAGCTTGTGCTGGCACACCACAAGCCACAAAATGGCCGCCGATTAACCCAGAAAAAAGTGAATAAAAAATGCTCTGGGCAGCCTAAAAACAGTGAGCAATTGAATAGCAGCAGTTCAATGATCCACAGCTGGAGATCGATCACTGAATGAAGTCTTTTGGAGGAGTTAATCTGCCTAATCTCGCCCTAATGTCGCAGCTGCAACCTCTCCCTACACTTGTAACAGCAGAGTGACGTGCAGCGCTACGTGACCCAAGCTTATATAGAGGCTGGGTCACATGCTGCACTGGCCAATCACAGCCATGCCAATAGTAGTAATCACAGCCATGCCTCTATACAGTTCGGGTTCGCTCATCCCTAGCCCCTGATTAAAATAAATATTTTTGGTGGAAATATTTGCCAATGATCCCCCTCTGGTATGTCACTGTCCATGTTGTGGGATTATTTGTGCACTTCTAGTAAGTTTTTGGTGGCTGCAAATATGACCTGGAGGTTTTTCAGGTTCGCCTGCCATTAAAGTGAATGGGGCCCGCCACGAATGTGCGGTTCGTGAACATTTGATCGTGAACACGCGTTCGCGAACTATCCCGGACGATGTTCGTCCATCACTATTCATGATAACTTAGCCACATGGTGGTGCTCTTACATATGAATTATGCATGAATACAGTATTATGTCTCATTGCATTTAGCAATTATTGCAATTTGCATCTTAGTATATATGAACAGATTTCAATATAGAGAAAAATAAAAATCTCCCCATATTCTATAAATACCTAGGGAAAAGCTATACTAATTTGACTTATGAAGAGATCTTTTTTTTTTTTACCTGTAATGTTTTGGGTTACCACTACTCTCCCTCTTTATCTCTCCCAAGTACAATTCATGGCTTGAAAGCTGTGACAAATCGTCTGGGACTGGCACTTTATAAGTGGAAATAGTATAATCCACCCCGTGTTTCTACTCTGGCAAAGTCCCTGCTGATGTATTTTAATCAAATTCTTCCAGTTTAAGTAAAACAATCTGTCATTCTGCCTATGCTGCTGCTGCTGGTGTCACAATATGAATGGGATGTATTAAAAATTAAAATGATTGGTTTTACTTTCCATCAGGATGAGAAGTGAGCACTGCCGCCACACGACCCTATCGCTTCTCAGACCAATCTGTCTCACCCGGTGCCACGATACCAATCATAAACTTCTCTTCAGTGCCCATTAAATCATGGCTGGGCCATCATGAGCTCTAACGGAGGATAGCAGCGAGAAAACCACCTTTACAATGCAAGCATCTATTTGTTAACAAAGGCTACCACAGTCAACTTATATTATAAATAATGCCAATCGCTTTGCTGTGATTCTAGTTCATACAATTTGAAGCATTACTAAAGAAAGGGCATACTGAACTTACAATCACTGATATATAGCAACTGGTAATATTTGCAGAAAAGCCATTGTAATTATATAACACATAAACAAAGCAGGGGAACAGCTCTTTCTTCATATTGATTTGCTGATTCAATTAGATTTACCTCTAAGAACACAGATTTAAAATGCTATATTTTGCATCAACTATAGATGGAAAGTAGGTTTCCCATTTATGGCCAGGACTACTAGATACACAAAAAGACTTAATCTGTATATGCTTATAGGTGACTGTTAGGAATAAGTGAATCGACTTCGGATGAAACATCAGCAGAAGCTCCGTACAGTATTAGAATGTATTGGCTCCGATAAGCCGAATTAATTTGTACTGTAAAAAAGAACATTTCCGAACTCGGGTTCAGTTCCAAGTGGTACCTTGGATTCGCTCATCCCTAGTGACTGTACTACAGGAGTGCCAATAATGACTGCCTGTTTCCACATGGCCAGAGGCACTCTTTATCGGCACTCTATTCTCTTTTAGCTGCTCATAAGAAACATCCTGCCAGTAAGAAATTAGTAGGTCCTGCTGTGGCATCTAGGAAAACAGGTGTTCAAGTCCTGCTGTAACCGCTGGGTAAAAAGAGAAATGTCCTGCTGTAACCGCTGAGAAAGGGGGACACTGTATGTATATATGAGGGGGAAAAGTGCTAATTACTGTTAAGAAGACACTACACTGCTCTTAGGGGAACTAATGTGATTACTGTAAAACCTGGAGGAGAGGGCAAGCTGTTTTGTGATTATTGTTTGTATTGCTGCACCTATAGCAATGTATACTAGTAACATATAGCATTCAGAGAAGGAGAGTAGTAAGAGGAAACAAGATAAGGGATTAAATTAAACATAACTTTTATTAACCCCTTCTACCCCGGGCCAGTTTTCCCCTTCTGCCCAGGCCATTTTTTGCAAATCTGACATGTGTCACTTTATGTGGTAATAGCTTTGGAACACTTTCATTTATCCAAGCCATTCTGAGATTGTTTTCTCGTAACACATTGTACTTCTTGATAGTCATAAATTTGAGTCGATATATTTCATCTTTATTTATTTATTTGCAAATTAATTTTTACTAGAAGAAGAGAAGAAAAATAAACAATTATTACCATGCAAAAATTAATCATCAACATTATTACTTTCCTTCTTTTCCCCCCATTTAAAACTTACCCCCTTCCTTACCCCTACCCTCCCTCCCTCCCAATTGCAATGCGTCTCCTATTGTTTTGGATCTGGTCAAGCTGCCAGTTCGGTTGATGTACTGTTCCGAATCAATGTTAAATGAATACGTGCACGGAAAGATCAAACTGAGACACACACAGCTGGGGGTCAAAGCAAGATCTCTGGTTTATTGCGGAACAGCAGACAGTATATAGGACAGCAAATATAGAAGAAGGAGTTGGGTGTGTAAGGTGGCATATATCTTTTCTATTGGCTATAAACTCAGTATTTTCTACCAGATCTGTGTGCAAGAGGAAGTTCCCCCCTCCCCCCTTCCAGATGGGGGAAGCTGCTTGCTTGAGATGAACAGAAACTGTCTTGAGGCACATAATGAAGCATGAAAGTAAGATTCTTGTTCTAGGCATTGGCTGGGTGCCTGGCCACCATTTTAGCTAATGTATAGTTCTCAACAGTATCCATTTTGTCTCAATATTCCATAACAGTCTTGATTGTAGACTTTCCCCTGCCTAGCGATTCCCCTGCGCATACCCTTCGTATCCTCTTCACCCGCCGTGGTGACAACCTACCCCTTCTAGGTAGGCTCCCGGATGCTTGGACTTGTGATAATACCCTGGGATTCATCTCACAGTATCCCAGCAAGGCATCATAGCGAGGAGGGGAAACCTTGTTGAATGGTGTTTTCTTTTGTTCTTCCTCATCGTAGAGAAGCCTGATAGGTTGCTCATCAGTTTTCTTCATTCTTTTTGAAAGGCGGGTCACACAAGCTTAATTACTATATATATATATATATATATATATATATATATATATATCACCAATAGTATTAGGGCTACCTGTAATATTCTTTGGACAATTCCCATGAGCCAACCCCCAATACCTTTAAACCAGTAGGCGGGGTTAAGGAAGTAGAAGGTATCAGACCACCATATATCTTTATTAGCTTTATGTGCGTCCAGCCATTTATCCCTTAGATCCGCCATTTTCTCTAGACCCACCTTAACTTGCAAATTACCCTGCGGGTCTGTGTAATGGCAACAAGCGGGTCCACAATCTGGCACTATCATGGGATATATGAAAAGGGTACTGAGAACTTTATTGGGAATGCTCATTTCTTTAACATGTGGCTTACCGTTTGGTCTGGGTGTGTTTAGAAATAGCATTTATGTCAATTTTAGAGTGTAGTACAATAAAGGTGGCAGAAGTAAGCCTGGCAAGGGTGCAGAGTCCTGTGACATTATCGGAAAACCATCTGTACGCTTTGTGTCCACAAACTAAGTATATGTCCTCTGGAACTGCCATAATTGGGTAATTAATTAGGCTAATTGTTCCATTTGCTAGCTCATATCCTTTTAAATGACCTTCGGTGGTGTTAGCTAATATACCTGTGATAAGGTCCTGTACGGTGGATACAGGGTAGGTCTTTTCCGTTCATGGCATATACACCAATACACTGCACATGGCTGTCTGTTTTTGAGTCATTGCAACCTGAGTGTATGTGTGGACTAAATGTCATGCCTCTGGTTTGTACTTGAAGACAATAACAGTGTGCCCAGCTAGGAAAACATAGGACATTGGCCCAATATCCCTTTTGCTAGGGGGTAGAGCTATGATCTATCGAGGGTCCTGATCTGTTTATCATGAGCCATGGGGCATCTGCCCACCCTGCGACAGGCAAGGACACTTCCCTGTCCTTATCTTTACTGGATTTAACTTGGTATATGGGTCAAAGTCATGATAAGTAGGTGGATCCTCATGGCTTATTGTTCCGGGGTCATCAGGACGGCCTTTACTCTTTTACAATGTGAGGCGTGGATCCAGTTGGGTCTCCCTTCGAGTTTCATGGAAGTTGGGGTAGTCAACAACACTTGGTAGGGACCCTCGTATCGTGGCTTGAGGGTACTTCTGACGTGTTTCTTGACTACCACCCACTCTCCAGGTTTCAGAGTGTGGCTTCCTTCTAGGGAGTCAGGATCTGGAATGGAAGAGAGAACTTGTTCATATATGTTAGACAATTGTTTGCTCAATGCTATCACATATTTTGCAACAGATTTCTAATGCATTTGTAGCTGCTGTGGAAAATACTGTCCCATTCTTGGCCCTGTCCCAAATAGGATCTCGTATGGGGTCGGTAAGGGGTGTGAAATGCTAGGTGTGACCCTACCATCTTCCAGACCTCTTGGGTTAGACTATCAGTGAATGCTGGGCCCTGATCACTCTCAATGATCTTAGGTACCCCGAACCTACAAACAGTTTCCTGCATTAGTTTCTTAGCAGTGGTGGTTGCTGTCTGGTTTTGGACAGGGTAGGCTTCTGGCCACCCAGAGAACAAGTCTATTACTATTAGCACATATTAAAACCCTTGGAACATTGGCATCTGGATGTGGTCGATTTGGATCCTTTGGAATGGGTACAGAGCTCTGAAAAGGCACTTGGTGGGCGTGGGTTCAGTCCTGCCTGGGTTGCACTCGGCACAAATGAGGCAAGACTGGGTATGTCTTACCAGGACCGGAGTGATTCCTGGGACCACCCATATTTTGTCAATTAGTTCTTTCATGATGGCTTTGGATTGGTGGGTGGGCCCATGAGCTATTGAGGATATTAGGGGATAGAGGGCTCAGGGTATGGAAAACATCTCTTTTCTTGTGTCAAGAGTCCAAATTCTTCTTCGAGGGCTTACTCTTTAATCCAGGTTTCCTTTTCCATGGGATTGGCCTGTTTCTGCATTTGTTTCACTAGGTCACATGTGACTTCTTTTTGTTCCAAGTCTTCCTGTGCTACCATAATCTGGTCTGACTGGACTCTTTCCTCTTTCACTGCTGCTTTCTTGACTGCTTGGTCAGCTAGGGCGTTTCCTCTGGCCTCAGAGGTGTCAGCTCGAGCATGGGCCTTTACCTTGATCACTGCCACCTGTGTGGGCAGGCATAATGCTGCCATTAGAGCCGCTACTGCTAAAGCATTCTTGATTGGGGTTCCTACGGCTGTGATGTAATCCCGGGCTTTCCATATTACTCCAAAGTCATGAACCACTCCAAAGTCATATCTAGAGAGTCTGTGTAGATATTGGCGGTAGAGTCTTTTGCCATGAGGCAGGCTTCAGTGAGGGCAATGAGTTCAGCCTCCTGTGCGGACTGGTCTGGGCGCAATTGTCTTGCACACAGCACCTCATGCTCACTAGTGACCGCCATGCCTGTATGGAACTTCCCGTTGTCATCAGCATACCTTGAACTGTCCACAGAGTCCATTGTGGGTTTGTCAGAGGAGTGTCTTCGAGTGATGGTGGTGTCCCTACTTCAGCTTCCATCATTGTAATGCAATCATGATCTTGTTCCTTGTAAAGAGAATCGGTTGAGGTCCATAGTTCTTCTTCCTGAAGATCCTCTTCAGCAATAAAAACTTCAGAATCTCCAGTATACTCCCCCCTTGCAAGAGGAAGGAGTGCAGAAGGGTTGAGGATGTGGTATTTATGAATGGTGACATTATCTGGCAGGATCAGAGTACACTGGAGTCGGAGGTGGCGTTGTGCAGTGATGTGTTTAGTTTGAGTCTGCTGAAGGATGGCAGATATGTCATGGGGAGCCAGAATAGTGATTGGGTGACCAAGCACAATGTGAGATGTGATGTCCAGAAGAGAGCTGGCAGCATGGACGGCGCTGACACAGGAAGAGGTGGCTCTGGCCACGTGGTCAAGGCGCTTAGAATAGTAACCCAGGGGTCTATTGTGGCCACCATAAGTTTGAGTAAGGACTCCAGTCGCATGGCCCTGATGTTCCATGATATACAGTTGGAAAGGAAGGTTGTAGTTGGGGATTCCAAGAGCAGGGGCAGATGCAATGGCAGCCTTCAATGACTGAAAGGCTTCTCCGGCCTCCATTGTCATCTGGAAAGGTGTAGTAGTATTTCGGGGTATGCAGTCGTATAGGAGCTGCATTAGGACTGAATCATTAGGGATCCAGGGTCTTCAGTAGGAGATGAGGCCCAGAAAGTTTTGCAGCTGATGAGGGGTGTCCGGTAGTTGGATGTCAGAGATGGCCTTTTTCCTGGCATCAGTGAGGTGCTTGCTACCGTGAGAGAAGCAATGACCTAGGAAGACAACTTTGGGGAGACACAGCTGCAATTTGGCTTGTGAGACTCGACAGCCAGCTAGGTAAAGGGGCGTGTTACAGGGAGAGGTAGTGATTTTGATTGCTCCATTCTGCGGGAGGGCCAGCATCCTGTTGTGAGACAGAAAGCGGATATTGCTCTTTTTATGGCAGGACCTTAAGGCCCTTAAGGGTCACAGTGACTGGTGGGACATTGAGGCGTCCGATATCCTGGGGACCTTTGGCCCAGAAGGTATCAGGGATGAGGTGCAAAATGCTCATATGAATCAGTTACCTGAAGAGTTGTTAATGCCATGAGGAGGCAAGTTTCTTCCGGGTATAGGGCTGTACCGAGGGTGACCATTCCATCCTCTCTGAACTATATGTTAGCTTGGATTTTCTGAAGAAAATCAGAGCCTAACAGACTGAAAGGGCATGTTTGGCTGACAACAAATTGCGACATGACTCCTGCTGGAAGGTGGAGCCGAGGGGTTTTGGCCTGGGAGAATCCAGGGGAAGTGACTGAGAGTGGCTTGGTAACGGGGTTATGCTGCACGACCCCTTCTAGTCCAGAACAGGGTAATTGAATGTCAGCGAGCCAGGAAGGAGTTATGGCAGTCTCACATAAAACACTGCGGGCTGCACCACAAGGAATTAAAGTTCCTTCCCCACCACTTCGAGAGTCACTCGGCGGGACCAGTGGGAGGGGCAGAGACTGTCATACATGGATTGTCCCCTCCCTGCACTGGTTTGTCAACGTCATATTAGTTTGCTGTTTATTAAAATTCCTAGGTCCTTTTCCATGTCAGTGTTACCGAGTGTTTTACCATTTAGTATGTACGGGTGATTTGCATTATTTCTTCCCATGTGCATAACTTAACATTTGTCAGTGTTAAACCTCATCTGCCACTTCTCTGCCCAAGTGTAAGATCCTCACCTGTCTCGCACTCCGGTGTGACCAAAAAGGGTCCTTGTGGAGCTGCGGGACAGGTTACGTGTGTCTCCATTAATACACCAGCTCCGACCCCTTTGCGAACGATGCGGGGATGCGTTTGCATGTGCGCCGGAGGGGAAGACCGCATGGCTTTCGGGGAGAGCTTGGCCAGGCTAGTAGCAGTACGCTGCGGCCGAGCTTGTCTACGGTGCCTGTTGCGGATTCCATTCCGGTGTCCATGTCGACGCGCTCGTGCACTCTCGCAGAGCCTGTCGTGCATCCGCATTTAAGTTCGAAAAGGGGTTCGCAAGGTGATACGCGGTCGCGCGTACACACTTCTTATGCGCTTCGCCGACCAGCGAAGGGAATAGCACCTGGCCACAAGTTTAAAGCAGATTAGGGGGCCGGCTTTGGTCGAATTGACTAATGACCGACCAAAGCCTTGTACACAGGTGTATTGGGAGTGGACACTTGGCGCCCTGGGATTTGTTAGCAGGCACATAAAAGGTGGCCTCCCAGGTCGGTCAGTGCCCACTGTTATCCTTCCTTATCCAGTTGCAGGTCAGTACTGCTAACTACTGACTGACGTTTGCTGGGACTCCGTCCGTTCCAGTGGGACCCAGGACCCGGGAATTTCAGTGACGCATCAATTTACCTGGCAAGTTGCACAGAGACTTATGCACGGATCACGGATCTCCTTGCTTTTCTTTGTTTTTTGTTTGCCTGATGTTTGCCCAGTGAAGTTTACTTGGACTTTGTTTATTTTGTTAATAAACCCTTTTTACTTCACCCTCACTGGTCTGTTTCGTTGGTGCCTTGCATTACACCAAGCCTCCAATCTATCCAGATCCATCTGTAACTGTATATTGTCCTCTTCAGTGTTAATTACTTTACACAGTTTAGTGTCATCTGCAAAAAATAATATTTTACTGTGCAAGCCTTTTGCAAAATAATTAATAAATATATTGAAGAGAATAGGGCCCAATACTGACCCCTGAGGTACTCTGCTAGTGACAGTGACCCAATCTGAGTGTATACCATTAATAACCACCCTCTGTTTTCTATCATTGAGCCAGTTACTTACCCACATACAGACGTTTTCTCCCAGTCCGAGCATTCTCATTTTATATACTAACCTTTTATGTACAGTGTCAAATGCTTTGGAGAAGTCCAGATATAGGACATCCATTGATTCACCACTGTCAAGTCTAGAACTTACTTCCTCATAGAAACTGATTAAATTAGTTTGACATGACCGATCCCTCATGAAGCCATGCTGATATGATGTTATTTGCTTGTTTTCATTGAGTTCCTCGAAGATAGCATCTCTTAGAAAACCTTCAAACAGTTTACCCACAACAGATGTTAAACTTACCGGCCTATAGTTTCCAGGGTCTGTTTTTGCACCCTTTTTGAATATTGGCACCACATTTGCTATGCGTCAATCCTGTGGATCACTCCCTGTCAGTATATAAATGTAAATTTCAGAAATAAGGGTTTGGCTATGACATTACTTAATTTTCTTAGGATACGGGGGTGTATGCCATTTGGTCCTGGTGATTTGTCTATTTTAATCCTTTTAAGTCGCTGTTGTACTTCTTCCTGGGTCAGACAGGGCACTTTTAATGGGGAATTTACTTTTACATTCTGCATTTCATTTGACAGTTTATTTTCCTCAGTGAACACAGTGGAGAAAAGATATTTTATAGCCTTGCATTCTCCTTGTCGCTCTCTGCAACTTCCCCCTCATTTCTCTGTAGAGGGCCGACACCTTCAGATTTATACTTTTTACCATTTATATAATTGAAGAACATTTTAGGGTTAGTTTTGCTCTCTTTGGCAATTAATCTCTCGGCCTCTAGTTTGGCGGCTTTTATTAGTTTTTTACATATTTTATTTTTGTCCTTATAGTTTTTCAGTGCTTCCTGTTTTAGTGATTTTCACACTCGCATTTTGGTTTTCGTTTGTGAAATCCGTTCAGTTTTGCCCTTAGTGCATACTGAATGGATAAGGATCCGCTCAGAATGCATCAGTTTGCCTCCGTTCCGCCTCCATTCCGCTTTGGAGGCGGACACCAAAACGCTGCTTGAGCCAAACGGATCCTGACACACAATGTAAGTCAATGGACACAATAGAAAATGGATCCGTCCCCTATTGACTTTTAATGGTTTTCAAGACGGATCCGTTTTGGCTATGTTAAAGATAATAGAAGCGCATCCATTCTGAAGTTGTATTATCTGAACGGATGCGTTTGTGCAGACCCATGACGGATCCGCACCAAACGCAAGTGAAAGTAGCCTTAGATGCTTTCTTTTTGTCATTTATTGCTTTCTTTACAGTTATATTTATCCACATTGGTTTCTTCTTGTTCCTTAACCCTTTATTCCTATAAAGGTATGTACCTCTCACAACTAGATTTTAGGATGCTTTTAAAAATATCCCATTTTGTGGCGGTATTTTCATTTTTGAGGACTTTTTTTTGCCTTCCTCTGGATCAACTTGCAGGATAACAGGCCGAACTGGATGGACAAATGTATTTTTTCGGCCTTATATACCATGTTACTATGAATATTCACCGGTCTTAGGCTACTTTCACACTTGCGTTCGGAGCGGATCCGTCTGGTGTCTACACAGACGGATCCGCTCCTATAATGCAAACGCTTGCATCCATTCAGAACGGATCCGTCTGCATAACTGTTTTTTTCAGATCTGATTTTTCACTTCGTGAAAACTCCGATCCAACAGTTTATTCTAACACAGAGGCGTTCCCATAGTGATGGGGACGCTTCAAGTTAGAATATACTAAAAGAACTGTGCACATGACTGCCCCCTGCTGCCTGGCAGCACCCGATCTCTTACAGGGGGCTGTGATCCGCACAATTAACCCCTCAGGTGCCGCACCTGAGGGGTTAATTGTGCGTATCAAGAGATCAGGTGCTGCCAGGCAGGAGGGGGAAGACCCCCCTCCCTCCCCAGTTTTAAATTCATTTGTGGCCAGTGCGCCCCCCCCTCCCTCCCCAGTATTATATTCATTGGTGGCCAGTGCGGCCCCCCTCCCTCCCCAGTATTATATTCATTGGTGGCCAGTGCTATAAGCAATGCGCCGCACAGACCTTTCACTTACCAGTAGGAGGAGCGCCCGGCCGGTCACAGACATCGCAGGTAAGTATAATGCTTCTAAAATTGATAAGTAACCATGGCAGCCAGGACTGCAGTAGCATCTTGGCTGCCATGGTAACCGATCGGAGCCCCAGCGATTAAACTGGGACTCCGATCGGAACTCTCCGCTGCCACCAATGATGGGAAGGGGGGTGATTTTAATTAGGGGGAGGAAGGGGGGCCGCACTGGCCAGCAATGAATATAATACTGGGGAGGGAGGGAGGGGGCCGCACTGGCCACCAATGAATATAATACTGGGGAGAGAGGGGGGGCCGCACTGGCCACCAATGAATATAATACTGGGGAGGGAGGGGGGCCGTACTGGCCACCAATGAATATAATACTAGGGAGGGGGGGGGGCCGCACTGGCCACAAATGAATTTAAAACTGGGGAGGGAGGGGGGTGTGGCACCTGAGGGGTTAATTGTGCGGATCACAGCCCCCTGTAAGAGATCAGGTGCTGCCAGGCAGCAGGGGGTAGTTATTACACAGTTCTCAGTATATTCTAACTTGAAGCGTCCCCATCACTATGGGAACGCCTCTGTGTTAGAATATACTGTCGGATCTGAGTTTCACGATCTAACTCAAATCCGATGGTATATTCTAACATAGAAGCGTTCCCATGGTGATGGGGACTCTTCAAGTTGAAATATACCATTGGATTGGAGAAAACTCCGATCCGATGGTATATTAATAGGGACTCCTGACTTTACATTGAAAGTCAATGGGGGACGGATCCGTTTGCAATTGCACCATATTGTGTCAACGTCAAACGGATCCGTCCCCATTGACTTGCATTGTAAGTCAGGACGGATCCGTTTGGCTCCGCACGGCCAGGCGGACACCCGAACGCTGCAAGCTGCGTTCTGGTGTCCGCCTGCTGAGCGGAACGGAGGCCAAACGGTGCCATACTGATGCATTCTGAGCGGATCCGCATTGGGGCTGTACGGATCCGTTCGGGGCCGCTTGTGAGAGCCTTCAAACGGAGCTCACAAGCGGAACCCCGAACGCAAGTGTGAAAGTAGCCTTATTCTTCACTATTCTTTGCAAAAAAGACCATGTACATCCATATGTTTGGTGCATTTGAGACAATTTCCTGTAAAATGGCATTGGGTGAGTATCGGGATCTGGCAAGAGATTCACTATGGTGAACAATTACTGTGGAGTGAAGGACACATATTTGGGTGGACCCTGGGGACATGCTAGTGCCAGGGCTTCCCTGAGGGTTTCGTAATTGCCCCTCTCTAGATCTTGCATGTTTCTTTGCAATGCAGTAATCTGAGACTGGACGGCGGTGTTTGGGTTCTGTGCAGCAGGGCTACCCTCGTTCCATGGTGCCAATTGGGGAGGAGTGGGAGCCCTTGTGCCCGACACAGATTCTGCTGCCTCGTTAGACTGCGTTTGATCAGGCTCTTAAGCCTGATCTCCCACCATTATGGGTGTGAAGGTTCGTGATCTGACAGGGAGTCATAAAAGTGCCATCCGGGTTTATCATTGGGTACAGCGTAGAGACTACCGGGACACTAGGGGTGATGGTTCGGGCCAAAGGAGATTAAAGGTCCAGCCACGAGCGTTGGCTGTGGAAAATATGGCGCCATAGCGGGGACTGATGGGATATGCTGGGGAACTACGGAGGTGTGGTTATGTGGGTATGGAGCACCATAGGCTAGGCACGTATCACTCGAGGCAGGATTCTATTGACCGCACACTTTACAAGTCCAGCATTTTTCTTGTCTAACGGCGCCATTAGAGGGTGGTGGCTGCTCGCGCCCAGTTAGTATACTGGGTGTACAGTAGTATCTCCAGCTGCTTTCATCATAATTTAGTTCTCCCCCGTCTTTTCAAATTCTTTGCTACAGTCCAACCACACACGGACGGTATCTATTAACTTTTTGTCCTCCAACTTCCCTCTTTTCTCATTCAACAATGTCTGCCACCTTTTGGTATGTTATACATTTTCTTTCTAACTTGCTCCAACATTTAACATGGCGTTTGCCTCTCTGGTTTGCCACGTACTGCTCGGGTGAACAGTAGCCTTTCTGGACACTTTCCTCATTTCTCATCTTCTGGATCCTTCACCTTGTTCTGGACAACACAGACACCTGATATAACACATTCAGCCTAATGTCCCACACACTCTAGGTAGACACTGGCCGGTCTCCGCCCTTCTGTCGTCTCTCGGTCACAACACCGGGGTGACCGATTGACACAGGCACTTTAGAAGACCTTCCTTTAGGTTTCTATCAGTCTGTGTTTCCGTTACAAAGGGTCACACATTAAAATCAATAAACCACAATACATCAAGGAAGAACCCTTGCGTTATGTCCCATCGTCTCTCGCACCTACTGGAGCCATCTAGAGACCACTGTATAGAGTAATTACTGGACCTGATGAAGCTTTGAGTCTCAGACAAGCACACTCTAGGCTGCAGCGGACCGCTCTCCCCACTTCTGTGATCGAGTCAGACAACCGGGCTGCAATCCGATACAGGCAAATAGGAGAACTCTCTGTCTCTCAGTCATTGATACTTGTCAACAGAGTCTTCACAGTTTTTAAATACAGTACATCAAGACTTTAAAACACATGAGGTTCTTACTTTCATGCCCTCGAGGATGCCCCAAGCTGACACGGCACCCCTCCCTCAGACAGGCACGGATGGACCACACCAAAGGACACATGGAGAGGTAAGATAAGACAGTTTTCTTACCTCTTATCATGTGCCTGCAGTCCAGGTGTTAGTTAGTGAGGTCCTCCTCGTCTGGTCATTGGGGGTGCTGGATCAGGGAATCCTATCCTCGAACTCCATGTTGGGCGCCAATTGTTTTGGTTCTGGTCAAGCTGCCAGTTCGGTTGATGTACTGCTTCAAATCAATGTTAAATGAAAACGTGCACGGAAAGATCAAACTGACACACACAGCTGGGGGTCAAAGCAAGATCTCTGGTTTATTGCGGAACAGCAGACAGTATATAGGACAGAAAATATAGAAGAGGAAGGAGTGGGGGTGTAAGGTGGCGTATATCTTTTCTATTGCTATAAACTCAGTATTTACTACCAGATCTGTGTGCAAGAGGAAGTCTTCCCCCCCTTCCAGATGGGGGAAGCTGCTTGCATGAGATGAACAGAGGCACATAATGAAGCATGAAAGTAAGATTCTTGTTCTAGGCATTGGCTGGGTGCCTGGCCGCCATTTTAGCTAAAGTATAGTTCTCAACAAGCAAGTATCTATTTTGTCTCAATATTCCATAACACTATCCCCTCCATCAAAAAGATGGAGATGGGATATCGGTGAGGTGAAGGCAGGGACGCTTAAGACTTCCAACTCCCCCTTGCTTGTATAGAATACTTTCATATCTCTTGATCTTGTTGACCAAATTTAGCCATGTAAATACAGTAGGAATATTTCATGAAAACCAGACCCTTGTAATCAAGAGTCTGGCCAGAAACATTATTTAATTAGCAAAATCTTCTTATACGTATAACAAATAACCTGGGAAAGATTGCCAAGAGTCCAGCATTGTTCCATGAACGGAATCACTACTTTCAATTTTTTGGTAATGCAGTTATTAATTGCCCTCCAACATTCTATCAATTCTATACAAGACCAAAACATATGTAGGTAATCAGCTCCAGGTGAATCACACCACAAACAATTAGAAGTGTTTCTCAAACCATGTTAGTTAAGCCATATTGGTGTAACATATATTCTATGTAAAATATAACATTGAACCACCACGTGATTAAAATTATGAGACACTAATCTTAAGTTTTCTAATATATTTTCCCACTCACCTAGTTGAATCTTTAAACTGTTCACTCCCCAACCTCTTTGTCTGGGGGAGCGCATATTATTAAATAGTGCTTCCAATAACAATTGAGAAACAATTGAGAAATCTTGACCCTCTGTCCAAAATTTCCCATCAAATCATTCAATGATGTAGAAGTATCTACCTCAAACATAAACTTTCCCTGTAAACTACAAAGTGCCGAACGTAACTGAAAATACCTAAACCAAGATAAATTATCAATGTGTTCCCTTTGTGCAAGTTCCAAGAATGGAAGTACTGCTCCATTTCTCAACACCAGTGCAACATATAAAATATAGTTTTTTTGCCAATACTTATCCCCATCAAAAAAAAAATTGTTCCTGTAAACAATGAATTTTCCAAGGGGCGTACAGTAAAGAGATCCCTTTATTCCAAATCATTCTTTAATGGTGTTTCACGCTTTAGTAAATAACTTCCTAGAGTCTTCATAGTCCTTTTGGGTACTAGATAATCGCCCAGACTTTAATAACGTAAACATATTATTATATGGCGAACTCCTAATCAGGGTCCGACAGAGTAGACTTTTCTCTCATTGGCAAAAAAAAAATAGCTGTGTGGCTATAAAATAGCCCTTAACGTATGGAAGATTCAGTCCTCCCTGTTCCCGGTTTATAAAGGTACTCCAACTTTAGTCTTACCCGCTTTTTTCCCCAAAGTAAATCATTAATAATTCTTTCAATTAGTTTGAAAAACTTATCTTCAATGCATATTGGAGAATTCCTCAGGACATAAAAGAGTTGAGGTAATATCGCACCATTTTCACTAAGGATATTCTGTCGGCACTAGATAAAGGAATTCTAAGCCATACCGTAACTTTTGACCTCAGTTTACTAATCGATGGGATCAAGTTGAGCTGTAAAAAATCTTCAATCTTGGTTGATATCATCACACCCAAGTATTCAAATGAATCTGAGATCTTTAACAGACTCGAAGTCCCATCCATAGAATATTCAGGTTTATCTAGCGGCATAAGAATTGTCTTTGACCAATTGATATCGAAGCCCGAAAATAAACCAAAGAGATTAACTATTAGAATACGTTCTGGAAGTGTAGTATTAGTCTGATTTTTAAAAAAACAATACTTTTCTGAGTATAAGGAAATACGGTCCTCTACTTCTAATAACCCAAACCCTTCAATCCTAGTGTCTTGTCTGACCCTAGCAGCAAGAGGCTCAATATAAATATCAAATAGTAATGAAGAGAGTGGACATCCCTGTCGGTTGCCTCTACTCAAAGTAAAACTCCTTGTCAAACTCCTATTAATATTCAATCTAGCCATAGGAGACTTATACAAAAGTTAAATCATATTTATGAATTTAGTACCAAATCCCATTTTCCCTAAAACCTTCTTGAGGAATTCCCACTCCACCCTGTCAAACGCCTTAAAGACGTCTAGAGACAGAATGGAGCGAGAAACACCCCCGGAAGACTGTATATTCGCATATAACCGATGTAAATGATAATGAGTGCGTTTATTGGGAATAAACCCATTCTGATCGGGAAGTATAATTGATGAAATAACCTTAGATAGCTTAGTAGTCAGAATCCTTGAGAAAACTTTCTTATTTGTATTCAATAGGGAGATTGACCTATACGATCCCTTTATTTATATTTCACCTTTATTTATGAAAAAATCCCAAAATTACAAAAAAAATCAAAAATTTGCAATTTTCAATATTTCAATTTTTCTGCTTTTAAAACAGAAAGTGATACCTCAGAAAATATTTATTACCTAACATTACCCATATTTCTATTATTATTTTTTAGGACGTTAGAAGGCTTAGAATTTCCAAAACCCACATTTAAGGGCCAGTTCAGTTCTGAAGTCACTTTCTGGGGCTTAAATAGTGGAAACCCCACATAAATGACCCCCACTGTAGAAACTACACCCCTTAAGTTACTCAAAACAAATTTTACAAACTTCATTAACCCTTTAGGTGTTCCACAAGAATTAAAGGAGAATGGAGATGACATTTCTATATTTCACTGTTTTGGCATATTTTCCATTTTAATCAATGATTAAGGGTTAATAGTCGAACAAAACTCAATATTTATTTCCCCGATTTTGCAGTTTACAGAATCAAAGAATCCTCTACTATATGCACAATGATTGCGTCCAACAAAAGGTCCAACCTTCATACATAGAATAAATCCTTAGAAAAAGGACCTCGGCTGAGTGCATATAAAGCTTAACTTTTACTTATGATTAGGGTTGAGCGAACCCGAACTATAAAGTTCGGGTTCGTACCGAACTTTAGGATTTTTGGACCCCGGACCCGAACACAAACTTCTCAGTAAAAGTTTGGGTTCAAGTTCGGTGTTTGGCGATTTAATGGCGCTTTTTGGCAGCCAATCAACAAGCGTTTAACTAGTGTGCCCTTAGAAGCCATCACAGCCATGCCTACTATTGGCATGGCTGTGATTGGCCAGTGCAGCATGTGACCCAGCCTCTATATAATCTGGAGTCATGTAGCGCCGCACGTTACTCTGCTCTTACTAGTGTAGGGATAGGATGCTGCTGCTGTGAGGGCGAGAGAATAGAAACAAAATAATCTACAGTATCTGATATCACATCACAACTTGTTATTAACTGCAACATTTTTTTACCCTGCCCTGAGCCCAGTGACACAGAAAAATAAGTTTTATCCGTCTGTTAGTTTGGTGGGCGTCGGCGGCCATTTTGTGCAAGTTCAGTGCACGAGCACTGCATGTGCCAGGGACAATAATTTAACCTTGTTCTTTTAGTTAAATAGGCAACATATGTCCATTTCTTAAGTGCACCTGCACTGCATATGTGCCAGGAGAATGCAAAATAATATAGGGAATCGGTCTGTGAGTGCACGGACCCAGGGGGTGACATATTCCAATTTTTTTCTGTAAAGTACAATCCAAGTAAATCCATCTGTTAGATTCTGTGGGGACAAATTATATATTTTTTTGCTAAAATGTACATTTGCGCCCTGCACTGCATTTGTGACAGCCCAATGCAAGCTTTAAATTCTGCAGTTATATTCTGGTTTTAAAAAAACACCCTTTTTGTGCAAGATACTAGATTTGCGGCCTTTGCTGCATTTGTGACAGTCCAATACAAGCGTTAAATACTGCAGTTATATTCTGGTATTTAAAAAAAACACCCATTTTGTGCAAGATACTAGATTTGCGGCCTTTGCTGCATTTGTGACAGTCCAATACAAGCTTTTAATACTGCAGTTATATTCTGGTATTTAAAAAACACACATTTTGTGCAGGATACTACAATTTGGGCCTTTGCTGCATTTGTGACAGTCCAATACAAGCTTTAAATACTTCAATTATATTCTGGTATTAAAAAAAACACCCATTTTGTGCAGGATATTAGATTTGCAGCCTTTGCTGCATTTGTGACAGTCCAATACAAGCTTTAAATACTGCTGTTATATTCTGGTTTTAAAAAAAAACACCCATTTTGTGCAAGACACTACATTTGGGGCCATTGCTGCATTTGTGACAGTCCAATACAAGCGTTAGATACCGCTGTTATATTCTGGTATTTAAAAAACACCCATTTTGTGCAAGACACTACATTTGTGGCCTTTGCTGCATTTGTGACAGTCCAATACAAGCGTTAGATACCGCTGTTATATTCTGGTTTTTAAAAAATACCCATTTTGTGCAAGATACTAGATTTGTGGCCTTTGCTGCATTTGCGACAGTCCAATACAAGCGTTAAATACCGCTGTTATATTCAGGTTTTAAAAAAACACCCATTTTGTGCAAGACACTACAATTTGGGCCTTTGCTGCATTTGTGACAGTCCAATACAAGCTTTAAATACTGCAGTTATACTCTGGTGTTATAAAAACACCCATTTTGTGCAAGACACTAGATTTGCAACCTTTGCTGCATTTGTGACAGTCCAATACAAGAGTTAAATCCCGCTGCTATATTCAGTTTTAAAAAAAAAAACACCTATTCTTTGCAAGACACTAGATTTGCAGCCTTTGAAAATTTGTGACAGTCCAATAAAAGCTTCAAATATTGTTGTTCTATTCTGGTTTTAAAAAAAAAACACTCATTTTGTGCAAGACACTAGATTTGCGGCCTTTGCTGCATTTGTGACAGTCCAATACAAGCGTTAAATACCGCAGTTATTTTCAGGTTTAAAAAAAAACACCCATTTTGTGCAAGACACTACAATTTGGGCCTTTGCTGCATTTGTGACAGTCCAATACAAGCTTTAAATACTGCAGTTATACTCTGGTGTCATAAAAACACCCATTTTGTGCAAGACACTAGATTTGCAACCTTTGCTGCATTTGTGACAGTCCAATACAAGAGTTAAATACCGCTGTTATATTCTGTTTAAAAAAAAAAACACCTATTCTTTGCAAGACACTAGATTTGCAGCCTTTGAAAATTTGTGACAGTCCAATACAACCAGTCAATACTGCTGTTACATTGTTGGTTGACAAATTGACATTTTTTGTGACCGTGAAGTAATTGCATAAAATTTGCTTGTTTAACTGTTGTGTGACCTCAAGAAAATTTTCCTCTTTATGACACCAGCACTGCTTTACTGTCAGTGAACTTAATTGTTGACTATTGGCGGTTACATTTTCGCCTGACATAAACCATCTGTTAGTTTGGTTGGTGAACACAAAGAATAAGAAGAGTGTCAAATAAGGGACGTAGCCCCGGTCGTGATGCTACTGGTGGAGCTCCTGTTGCAGGGAGAGGACGTGATCGATCTGTGCCAGCTACACGCACAAGTGAAACACCTTCCTCAGGTGCGAGTAGGCGACAGAACCTTCAGAGTTTTTTGGTAGGGCGGAATGCGGCTCTACGAATGGTGAGGCCAGAACAAGTACAGACGATAGTAGATTGGATGGCTGACAGTGCCTCCAGTTCCTTCACATTGTCTCCCACCCAGTCTCCTGCTAAAAGATCAGAGTTGGCACCTGCAGCCCATGTCCATCAGTCTTTCCCCTCACCCCCTTCCAAATTAGCCAAGCAGTCTGAGCCCCAAGTCATGCAGCAGTCTCCTCTGCTTTTGGATGACTCTGCTAGCAGGGTTTCGCAGGGGCATCCACATAGTATTCATATTTATATTTATATTTATATCCACATAGTATTTGTATTTATATTATTCAAAAAAGGCTGCTGTGGCCTTAAAATCCACGTGCTAAGTCTGTCATTATTGGGTTAAGAGTGAGAATTATGGGGGAGGGGGATAAGCGACTCGACAATACGCCAGTCATGCAGGATGTGCTCAGGTTTAGAACATTTATGCCTCGCTTCAGGCTCTGATTGCACAGCGTGCAAACCACTCGTGTCTTGTTGTCAGCACATTGTCTGAAGAACTGCCACGCCAGGGAACTCCTTGGAGCTGGCTTTGGTGCGCTCGGTTCCTTGGTGCGGTGTGCAGTAGCAGGCGTACTGTCTAGGGGACGGCCGCTTCACTTTTGCACCCTGCTACCTCTTCTGCTGTGCTGGTGGCTCTATGCGACCACCGCCTCTTCCTCCGAACTAGACAGGTCACTCGTATGACCTTGATTCCATGTGGGGTTGAGGACCTTATCGTCCTCCACATCATCTTCCACCCAGTCTTCACCCCTGCCCTCCTTGTCGGTCTGCACACTGCAGAAAGCCACAGCAGTTGACACCTGTATTATGTCATCATCCGAGACATGTTGCGGTGGTCCTCCCATGTACTCATCCTGAAACATATGTGGTTGGGCATCGGTGCACTCAATCTCTTCCACTTCTGGGGCAGGGTAAAAAGGTGTAGGGTAAAAAATATACATAAACCTCTCAAATGTATGTATACTAATGCCAGAAGCATGACTAATAAAAATGGTGAACTGGAATTAGTGATGTGTGAGGAGGACTATGACATAGTGGGAATAACTGAGACATGGCTGGATGATGGCTATGACTGAGCAGTTAATGTACAAGATTACAGTCTGTTTAGAAAGGATCGTCAAAACCGGAGAGGGGGAGGGGTCTGCCTTTATGTAAAGTCCTGTCTAAAGCCCACACTTCGGGAATATATAAGTGAGGGACATGAACATGTGGAGTCACTGTGGGTAGAGATACATGGAGCTAAAAACAACAATAAATTACTAATAGAAGTCTACTATAAACCACCTAATATACCAGAGTCCACAGAAAATCTACTACTAAACGAGATAGACAAGGCGGCAAATCATAATGAGGTGGTTATTATGGGGGACTTCAACTACCCAGATATAGACTGGGAAACTGAAACCTGTACATCTCATAAAGTAAACAGATTCTTGGCAATAACCAAAGACAATTATCTCTCCCAACTGGTTCAGGACCCGACTAGAGGGACGGCCATACTGGACTTAATATTAACCAATAGACCTGACAGAACAACAGACGTGCAGGTTGGGGGACACCTGGGAAATAGTGACCATAAAGTAATAACCTTCCAATTATCATTCAAAAGAGCGTTTCTACAGGGAGGAACAAAAATACCGAACTTCAAAAAAGCTAAATTTAGCCAACTAAGAGAGGCCATAGGCCTAACTAACTGGGACAAAGTCCTCAAAAATAAAAATACAGCCACAAAATGGGATATCTTTAAAAACATCCTAAAATCTCATTGTGAGAGGTACATACCGTATGGGAATAAAAGGTTAAGGAACAAAAAGAAACCAATGTGGATAAACAGAACTGTAAAGAAAGCAATAAATGACAAAAAGAAAGCATATAAAACACTAAAACAGGAGGGTAGCACGGAAGCACTGAAAAACTATAAGGAAAAAAACAGAACATGTAAAAAACAAATAAAAGCGGCCAAACTAGAGACCGAGAGATTAATTGCCTAGAGTAAAACTAACCCTAAAATGTTCTTCAATTATATAAATGTTAAAAAGTATAAATCTGAAGGTGTCGGCCCTTTAAAGAGTAATGAGGGGGGATTCGCAGAGAGCGACGAGGAGAAAGCAAAGCTGTTAAATATTTTTTTCTCCAATTATTCACTGAGGAATATAAACTGTCAGATGAAATGCTGAATGTTGAAATAAATTTGCCATTAAAAGTTCCTGTCTGACCCAGGAAGAAGTACAACAGCGACTTAAAAAGATCAAAATAGACAAATCGCCAGGACCGGATGGCATACACCC
This sequence comes from Bufo bufo, assembly GCF_905171765.1. NCBI lineage: Eukaryota > Metazoa > Chordata > Amphibia > Anura > Bufonidae > Bufo > Bufo bufo. Next base: position 56,958,750 of record NC_053399.1, read on the forward strand.
CCGTATCCTAAGGGAATTAAGTAATGTCATAGCCAGACCCTTATTTCTGATATTTGCGGACTCTATACTGACAGGGAATGTCCCACAGGATTGGCGCATGACAAATGTGGTGCCAATATTCAAAAAGGGTCCAAAAACAGAGCCTGGAAACTATAGGCCGGTAAGTTTAACATCTGTTGTGGGTAAACTGTTTGAAGGTTTTCTGAGAGATGCTATCTTAGAGCATCTTAACGGAAATAAGCAAATAACGCCATATCAGCATGGCTTCGTGAGGGATCGGTCATGTCAAACTAATTTAATCAGTTTCTATGAGGAGGTAAGTTCTAGACTTGACAGCGGCGAATCAATGGATGTCGTGTATCTGAACTTCTCCAAAGCATTTGACACTGTACCACATAAAAGGTTAGTATATAAAATGAGAATGCTCGGACTCGGAGAAAACGTCTGTAAGTGGGTAAGTAACTGGCTCAATGATAGAAAACAGAAGGTGGTTATTAACGGTACATACTCAGATTGGGTCACTGTCACTAGTGGAGTACCTCAGGGGTCAGTATTCGGCCCTATTCTCTTCAATATATTTATTAATGATCTTGTAGAAGGCTTGCATAGTAAAATATAAATTTTCGCAGATGACACTGAACTGTGTAAAGTAATTAACACTGAAGAGGACAGTATACTACTACAGAGGGATCTGGATAGATTGGAGGCTTGGGCAGATAAGTGGCAGATGAGGTTTAACACTGACAAATGTAAAGTTATGCACATGGGAAGGAATAATGCAAGTCACCCGTACATACTAAATGGTAAAACACTCATTAACACTGACATGGAAAAGGATCTAGGAATTTTAATAAACAGCAAACTAAGCTGCAAAAAGCAGTGTCAGGCAGCTGCTGCCAAGGCCAATTAGATAATGGGTTGCATCAAAAGGGGCATAGATGCCCGTGATGAGAACATATTCCTACTACTTTACAAATCATTAGTCAGACCACACATGGAGTACTGTGTACAGTTTTGGGCTCCAGTGAACAAGGCAGACATAGTAGAGCTGGAGAGGGTCCAGAGGAGGGCAACTAAAGTAATAACTGGAATGGGGCAACTACAGTACCCTGAAAGATTATAAAAATTAGGGTTATTCACGTTAGAAAAAAGACGACTGAGGGGAGATCTAATTACTATGTATAAATATATCAGGGGGCAGTACAGAGATCTATCCCATCATCTATTTATCCCCAGGACTGTGACTGTGACGAGGGGACATCCTCTGCGTTTGGAGGAAAGAAGGTTTGTACACAAACATAGAAAAGGGTTCTTTACGGTAAGAGCAGTGAGACTATGGAACTCTCTGCCTGAGGAGGTGGTGATGGTGAGTACAATAAAGGAATTCAAGAGGGGCCTGGATGTATTTCTGTAGCATAATAATATTACAGGCTATAGCTACTAGAGAGGGGTCGTTGATCCAGGGAGTTATTCTGATTGCCTGATTGGAGTCGGGAAGGAATTTTTTATTCCCCTAAAGTGAGGAAAATTGGCTTTTTCCTCACAGGGTTTTTTTGCCTTCCTCTGGATCAACTTGCAGGATAACAGGCCGAACTGGATGGACAAATGTCTTTTTTCGGCCTTATGTACTATGTTACTATGTTACTATGTTACTATGTAAATAAATAACATAAATAATACAGAAACCCAGGCCTTCCCACTTGAAGGCCACGCGCAAGAACCGTACCAATAACCTAGGAAAATAACACTGGGAGGGTACTTGGAGCCCCATAAATGACGGATAATGGCCCCACCCTCCGTTAAATTACCTCTAGCCGATGAACACCAGCTCAGAGGCAGGAACCGGTAACCAAGAGAAACCAACGTGGGCCGCTACCCACCATATCCCACCTTAACCTCTTAAGGACACATGACGTACCGGTACGTCATGTATGGTTCCGATCACCGCGGCGGGCGGTGATCGGAACCCGGTGCCTGCTCAAATCATTGAGCAGGCACCTAGGCTAAATGCGCCTGGGGTCCTGTGACCCCCCCATGTCGGCGATCGCAGAAAACCGCAGGTCAATTCAGACCTGCGGTTTTCTGCTTTTCCGGGTTATTCGGGTCTCTGAAGACTCGATAACCCGGAACAGGATGGTGATGGTGGTGTGATTTGACCCCACCGATCACCATCCAGCGATCCTGAGTGGTGATGGTGACATCACCACTCAGGATCGCTTCTGATTGGTCTGTGGGCGGTCCGGCGGCAGATTCAAAAGAGGCAGGCGCTCCTCTCCTCCTCCTTTTGTGTTCCGGAGCCGAGGAGAGAGGAGCTGCCTGCACATGTGTCCGCCATCGCTGCCAGCACCCCGATCTGTGCCCCCAGGACCCGATCTGTCCCCCTAGCACCCCATCAGGTACATAGGGACAGCATAGGGAAAGTTTGGGTTAGGCAGGGAAAAAAAAGGGAAAGTTAGTTTGTGAACTTTTCATTGCATCACCCTAAGTTAGGGTGTCTGGGATCTGCCGCTTCCCCCCCCCCTAAACCCCCCCCCCCTCTCCACTTTTTTGGGGTGCAGGGTACAGGATTTTTAATATTTTTTTTGTGTACGCTGACTGTGGCCGGCACTCTTAGTGTCTGGCCACTGTTAGCGCATCGCACACCCCAGCGCTGATCAACTTCGGACGGTTGATCAGCGGTTTTGATTTATTAATTTTTTTTTCTGTTAGTTTTAGGGTTAAGTCCGCAAACACCCGTGCCCCCACACACACGCACACAAAATAAAGATTTCCACACACGCACATACACACGCAGACACACACTCCCCTATGGCCCGCCGGACGTTCTCGGCCGAGGAGGCATACGCCTAGCTTGACTCCGACACCGAGAGTCCCAGTGAGGACGAGGATGACCCCACATTCCTGTTATCATCCGCGTCCTCCTCATCATCTAGCGATGATGATGAGCCCCCAAGGCGGCGGAGACGCCACCAGGCGGAGCAAGGGGACCGCCATGTTAGGGACCCTGTGGCCCAGCCTAGTACGAGCAGCTCTGGGGCTCGTACTGGTTTCCCGGCCCACCAGTTAAATCCACCGGAGGACCCTGCCGGTGAACTTGTCTGGTGTAGCCCAGAGCGATACGAGCTTGTGATTCCTGATTTTGTAGGCCAATCAGGAATCCAGATTTCCACAGTGCGCTACACTGAATATGACTTTTTTTGTCATTTTTTCAGTGACCCACTGGTAAATCTGATGGTGGAGCAGATGAATCTGTACGCCCAACAGTTCGTCGCTCAACACCCGGGCTCCTTTTTGGCCAGGCCCGGTGGCTGGACGCCAGTCAGTGCAGCCAAAATGAGGACATTTTGGGGCCTCGTGCTGCACATAAGCCTCGTCAAGAAACCCAGTGTCAGGCTGTACTGGAGTGGGGACGTCCTATACCAGACCCCACTTTACAGTACGGCCATGACACGCTCCCGGTTTGAGGCCATCCGGAAATGTCTGCATTATTCCGATAATGCAGCATGTCCCCCCCGAGGTTATCCTGCCCATGACCGTCTGTATAAGATACGGCCAGTCATCGATCACTTTGGGGCCAAATTCATGGAGGCCTATGTACCTGGAAGGGAGGTCACGTTTGATGAGTCTCTCATTGCATTCAAGGGGAGACTCATTTTCCGCCAGTATGTGCCCTCCAAGCGGGCGAGGTATGGCGTGAAGCTATACAAAATTTGTGAGTGTACCTCAGGGTACACTTACAAATTTCGTATATACGAGGGGCGAGATTCCCGGATTCAACCCCCAGAAGGACTCCCCACTCTGGGTGTTACCGGGAAACTTGTGTGGGACCTTATGCACCCACTGCTGTATAAGGGTTACCACCTGTACGTGGATAACTTTTATACCAGTATCCCCTTGTTCCAGTCCCTTGCCGCCAGATCCACGTTCGCTTGTGGGAACGTGCGGAAAAATCAACGCAACCTCCCTGCCCTCCCCCTCCAGGTACCTATCCCTATGCCCTTACCACTGGAAACCTGTTGCTGGTCAGGTATAAGGACAAGAGGGATGTCCTTATGCTGTCCACAATTCATGGTAACGGCATCACCCCTGTCCCTGTGCGAGGTACAGCGGCAACGGTCCTCAAGCCCGATTGTATCATCGCCTACAATCGGTATATGGGAGGAGTTGATCTCTCTGATCAAGTCCTCAAGCCATATAACGCCATGCGCAAAACCCGGGCATGGTACAAAAAAGTTGCGGTCTACTTGGTACAGGTTGCCATGTACAACTCTTTTGTACTATCCCGAAGCGCTGGCAGCACAGGGACATTCCTCCAGTTCTATGAGGCAGTCCTCAAGGCCCTGATCTTTTCGGACCGGGAAAGAGCAGGCCGGAGTACCTCGGGAACTGTAGGCGCCCAGATCGTCCCTGGCCAACACTTTCCAGGTGTGGTCACCCATACTGGAAAGAAGGGACGAACCCAAAAAAGGTGCAGAGTGTGTCACAGGAGGGGGATACGGAAGGACACCACTACTCAATGTGACACGTGCCTCGATCATCCGGGCCTCTACATTATTGGTTGCTTCAGGGAGTATCACACTTCCATGGAGTACTAAATTTACATCCCAATTTAGCACTGACATCGGATAAAAAAATTGGTTCTCAGACTTGAGACACCCAAAAAAACTAAAATAATTTATTAAAAGTAGACATATTAGGTATTGTTGCGTCGGTAATAATCTTCTCTATAAAAATACCCCATGACCTAACCCCCCAGATTAACACGGTCAAGGTGCAAAAAAAGATATTTTTTTGTCACCTTACATAACAAAAAATTTAATAGCAAGCGATCAAAAAGTCATATATCCCCCAAAATAGTGCCAATAAAACCTTCCACTTGTCCCGCAAAAAATGAGCCCCCACATAAGATAATCGGATAAAAAATAAATTAAAAAATGACACCTAGACTTTAGAGATACAAAAAATATATTTTTGTATCAAAAAGGATAATATAGTCAAAAACCTAAATAATTGTAAAAAAAAGTAGACTTATTAGATATCTCCGCATCCGTAAGAATCTCCTCTATAAAAATATCCCATGACCTAACCCCCCAGATTAACACGGTTAAAAAAAAAAAAAAAAAAAAACGGTGCCAAAAACGCAATTTTTGGCACTTTTCCATTTCAATCCGTTTTTTCCGGTAACAAAACAAGGGTTAACAACCAAACAAAAGTTAATATTTATTACCCTGATACTGCAGTTTACAGAAATGCCACATTTGTGGTCGTAAACTGCTGTATCAGTAAAAGGGAGGCCGCAAAAGGAAAGGACCGACATGGTTTCTGGAAGGCCGATTTTGATGGCCTTTTTTATTGACACCATGTCCCTTTTGAAGCTCCCCTGATGCCCCCCTAGAGTAAAAACTCCCTAAAAGTGACCCCATCTAAGAAACTACACCCCTCAAGGTATTCAAAACTGAGTATACAAACTTTATTAACCCTTTAGGTGTTCCTCAACAGTTAATGGCAAATGGAGATGAAATTTCAGAATTTCAATTTTTGGTAACCTTGCCTCACAAAAATGTAATATAGAGCAACCAAAAATCATATGTACCCTAAAAATAGTCCCCCAAAAAATGCCACCTTATCCCGTAGTTTCCAAAATGGGGTCACTTTTAGGGAGTTTCTACTCCAGGGGTGCATCAGGGGGGTTGAAACAGGACACGGTGTAAATAAACCGATCCATAAAAATCAGCCCTCCAAAAACCAAACGGCGCACCTTACACTCTACGCCCCGTTGTGTGGCCGTACAGTAGTTTACGGCCACATATTGGGTGTTTCTGTAAACGGCAGAGTCAGGGCAATAAAGATACAGTCTTGTTTGGCTGTTAACCCTTGCTTTGTTAGTGGAAAAAAATGGGTTAAAATGGAAAATAAGGCAAAAAAAGGAAATTTTCAAATTTCATCCCCACTTGCCAATAACTCTTGTGCAACACCTAAAGGGTTAACGACGTATGTAAAATCGGTTTTGAATACCTTGAGGGGTGTACTTTCTTATATGGGGTCACTTTTAGGGAGTTTCTACTCCAGGGGTGCATCAGGGGGGTTGAAACAGGACACGGTGTAAATAAACCGGTCCATAAAAATTAGCCCTCCAAAAACCAAACGGCGCACCTTTCACTCTACGCCCCGCTGTGTGGCCGTACAGTAGTTTACGGCCACATATTGGGTGTTTCTGTAAACGGCAGAGTCAGGGCAATAAAGATACAGTCTTGTTTGGCTGCTAACCCTTGCTTTGTTAGTGGAAAAAATGGGTTAAAATGGAAAATTAGACAAAAAAATGAAATTCTCAAATTTCATCCCCATTTGCCAATAACTCTTGTGCAACACCTAAAGGGTTAACAACGTATGTAAAATCGTTAATTTCTAATGATAATTTGTTTTCCCTTAGTCCTAACAGCAGCACAGATGGGGTTAACTGCCCCTGTGGACTGGTAGGACCGGCGGAATTTTAATGAGCCCAAGAACCAATAAACGATCTTCAGCTCCCTGAAAGGGAGGAGATCACCCCCCAGCCCACCGTGTTTTTAACAAGCATAATGTATTTAGGGTGGGATATTTGTGTGCTGCTGTTAGGACTAAGGGAAAACAAATTATCGTTAGAAATTAACGATTCCCTTACGTCCTACCAGCAGCACAGATGGGGAGATAGCAAGAAGAATCCCCTAGGGAGGGTCCTCATGCCTGGCAGAACTAAGAACAGTCTGCCCAAAAGCCGAAAACTCTGCCATCCTAGCATCTATCCTATAATGGGAGATGAAGGTTGACTCAGAGCTCCAGGAGGCCGCCTTACAGATCAACTTTAAGGGGAGAAGTCTTCTCTCCGCAACCGAGGTGGAGACCGCCCTGGTAGAATGGGCTCTCACAAACTCAGGAGGATCTAGGGATTGGGAGACGAAAGCTTCCCTAATGGCCTCCTTGATCCAGCGACTAATGGTAGCTTTAGACGCTTTACGGCCTTTAGACTTACCGGCAAACAGGATAAGGAGATTCTCATCTATCCTGAACTCTCTAGATCTATCCACATAGATCTGGAGGCATCTTTAAATATCCAGCGGGTCTCTAGCTGGAGTATCAGAGGAGGAGGCTGTAAACAAAACTGGTAAAGAGATTACCTGATTGATATTTTGGAAGGTAGGCACCTTAGGCTTGAAGTATGGTAAAAACTTCAGGAGTACTCTATCCTGTAAGAAAATAATGTACGGGTGAATTGCAGAGAAAGCCTGCAATTCAGAGATTCTTTTGGCTGAAGCTATAGCCAGAAGAAAAACCATCTTTAAAGTCAATAATTTGAAATCTACCTCCTCCAAAGGCTCGAAGGGGGGAGATGCTAGCACTACTGAAAGATCCCACTGGGGGATAGGTTTCAGTATAGTAGGCTTTAGTCTTTCAGCTCCCTTCAGGAAGCGTTTAATGAGTGGGTCCCGAGAATGTGGCCTGTTGAGACAGGCCGAGATGGCACAAACCTGTACCTTCAAGGTAGCTGGAGATAGGCCTCTATCTAATCCATCTTGAAGAAATTGTAGTATCGCAGGAAGGGGCGGATCTGCAGACGCCACCTGTCTGGAATCACACCATGCCACGAAGATTCTCATGATCCTGGAGTAGGCCTTCTTCGTAGACTCTGCTCGGGAATGCGACAAAGTTCTCAGGACCGACTCGGAAAGCCCTTCTATGTTGGGAAGGGACTGATCAACCTCCAGGCTGTCAGGTTGAACCTGTGCAGATCTGGGCAGAGGTGAGTGTCCCACGACACCAGGGTCTTCTCCGGGGGGAGTCTCCAGTATTGTCCCCGACTCATCTGAATGAGCTGGGTAAACCAGGATCTACTGGACCAAAACGGTATGATGGCTATTACCGAGGCCTGATCCTGACGGATTTTCATCAATACCCTCGGTATCATGGAAAACGGAGGGAAGATGTAAGCCAGCCTGAACCTCCACGGTATCGACAGAGCATCTATCGCCAGGGGGTTGTCTTCCCTCCAGTCCACCTGTCCAGAGGACAGAAAAAAACACGGTGGGCTGGGGGGTGATCTCCTCCCTTTCAGGGAGCTGAAGATCGTTTATTGGTTCTTGGGCTCATTAAAATTCCGCCGGTCCTACCAGTCCACAGGGGCAGTTAACCCCATCTGTGCTGCTGGTAGGACGTAAGGGAATCAGTTTTGAATACCTTGAGGGGTGTAGTTTCTTAGATGGGGTAATTTTTGGGTGGTTTCTATTATGTAAGCCTCGCAAAGTGACTTCAGACCTGAACTGGTCCCTAAAAATTGGGTTTTTGTAAATTTAAGAAAAATTTCAAGATTTGCTTCTAAACTTCTAAGCCTTGTAACATCCCCAAAAAATAAAATATCATTCCCAAAACAATTCAAACATGAAGTAGACATATGGGGAATGTAAATTCATCACAATTTTTGGGGGTATTACTATGTATTACAGAAGTAGAGAAACTGAAACTTTGAAATTTGCAAATTCTTCCAAATTTTGGGTAAATTAGGTATTATTTTGTGCAAAAAAAAAGATTTTTTTGACTTCATTTTACCAGTGTCATGTTACAATATGTACAATATGTGACGAAAAAACAATCTCAGAACGGCCTGGATAAGTCAAAGTGTTTTAAAGTTATCAGCACTTAAAGTGACAGTGGTCAGATTTGAAAAAAATGGCCTGGTCCTTAAGGTGAAATAAGGCTGTGTCCCTATGGGGTTAAACCAGTACCTGGGGAGTCCCTCCCCGCCATGCCAGAACCACCATAACCACCAACTCCAAGGACCATCCACCACCCCAGGCCACTATGACAAAGCCCACTAACCAATCACTGCCGGACCAACAAAATCCACTCACAACCACCATAGGCCCCCACCCCCATTCCTAACCGCTCCAAGACGGTTATCTAACCCAAACCAACAGCAGCCCAAAAGGGAGGGTGGGTGGGGGCTGCTGCCACACTGCTGTCCCTACAAAATGGCCCTTTTTCCCTCCCTTACTAACCCTCTTAAGCCCTAAACCACACCCCTAACCCCTTCCGTCACCATTCCCCTTCCTTAACCCTTCATATTCCAGGAATCAGCTCCCTCCAAGCCCTAGTCATACCAGGCCTGCATCCAGGCTTGCAGCCCCAATTCCGGCCTACACTTGACTAGTGTATTGTCGAGTCGCTTCCCCCCCCCCCCCCCACAATTCTCTCTCCTAACCCAATAATGACAGACTCAGTGGATTTTAAGGCCACAGCAGCCTTTTATTAATATTATAAATACAAATAAATAACATAAATAATACAGTAACCTTAAGGCCACGCTCAAGAACCGAACCAATAACCTAGGAAAATAACAACATGGGGAGGGTCCTTGGAGCCCCATAAATTCTTCGGATTATGGCCACCTTTCTCGAGAATGACAACTGCCTTCCATCCGGCCTGACCGCCGCTCGCAACGCTCTCCAGAACACGTAGGAGTGCCCCATAATCCAAATCAAGCACGGTGGAACACCTAAAAAACAAAAAATAAACATATCAACCAATGACCGCCACCTACACGCCCCCCTCTCCCACCAAGTTCACCACCATCATACCCACGCGGGCCTGACGCATGACCGAAACCGAAGGGACTCCCAACGGCCAATGCGCCGAATGGAGTTTCGAGTACTCCACCAACATGGCCAGTGCCGATTACGCCGTTCTCAGCGTTACTATCCCACTTCTATGCCTTCTTAAAAATGCTTTGGGCGATGATGGAAGATGATGTGGCACAGGAGGAGGAGGAAGAGGGATCATTTAGGGTTTCAGACCGGTAATTTACAAGTTGCTCAGAGGGTGGGTTCCTGCACCAACATACGCTAGGTACACAATTGTCCAGCCAGGGCACAGTTCTGAAGGATGACGAGGTGGAGGATGAGGAGATGGAGGATGAGGAACCGTGTTCACAGCAGGGTGGCACCCAAACCAGCTCATGGCCATCACTGGTGCATGGCTGGGGAGATACAGAAGACACAGACGATACCCCTCCCACAGAGGACAGCTTGTCGTTGCCTCTGGGCAGCCTGGCACACGTGAGCGATTACATGCTGCAGTGTCTCTGCAATGACCGCCGAGTTGGCCACATTCTAACTTGTGCTGATTACTGGGTGGCCTCGCTGCTGTATCCCCGTTACAAGGACAAAGCGCCGTCCTTAATTCCGTCACTGGAGCGTGATCGTCGGATGCGTGAGTACAAGCACACACTGGTAGACGCACTGCTGATGGCATTCCCACCTGACAGCGGGGGCACAGTGGAAGCACAAGGCGAAGGCAGAGGAGGAGGAATAGGTCACCAACGCAGCTGGGGCACCGCCAGCACCTCAGAAGGCAGAGTTAGCATGGCCGAAATGTGGAAAAGCTTTGTCAGCACGCCACAACAACCAGCACCACCAGCTGATATGGAACGTCTTAGCAGGAGGCAGCATTTCAGCAACATGGTGGAGCAGTATGTGTGCACATGCCTACACATACTAAATGATGGGTCTGCCCCCTTCAACTTCTGGGTCTCCAAACTGGGCACATGGCCTGAGCTTGCCCTTTACGCTTAGGAAGTGCTGGCCTGCCCTGCAGCCAGTGTATTGTCTGAACGTGTGTTTAGCACAGCAGGGGGCGTTATCACAGACAAGTGCAGCCGCCTGTCCACAGCCAATGTGGACAAGCTCACGTTCATTAAAATGAACCAGGCATGGATCGCACAGGACTTGTCCGTACCTTGTGCAGAATAGACATGTATACCGGCCTTACCCAACCATTGTTATACTACAGCGCACTTTCTCACTGTTGTATTCTTTATATTTCATAATGTTTTGGGGTGTACCCTAATTTAAACAACAACAAAAAATAAATAAATAAATTAAAACCAAAAACCAGTGTTGGCTAGCTCATCCTCCTCCACCGCCGCTTCCACCTACACCGCTACGTCCACCGCCTCCTCAACCTCCTACTCCATATGGACCTCCACCTCCTAGATAAAGATTATGATTTTTTATTTTTAAGTATTTTATGTTATTTTAAGTCATTTCACTAATTTGTCTGATACATTTTTGGGTGACATTCGCAAATTTTTGGCTGTGATATACCCCTGCCCTACATAGTGGACAGGGAAATACATTTCACTAATTCGTATGTTACATTGTTGTGTGGCATTCTCAAATTTTTGGCTGTGATATACCCCTGCTCTACCTAGTGGACAGGGAAATACATTTCACTAATTTGTCTGTTACATTGTTGGGCAACATTCCCACATTTTTGGCTGTGATATACCCCTGCTCTACATAGTGGACAGGGAAATACATTTCACTAATTCGTTCTGTTGCATTGTTGGGTGACAAATGCTCATCTTTTGCTCTAGAAAGTTCATTTGCGGCCTGCACTGCATTTAGGACAGTACGAATGGTGAGGCCAGAACAAGTACAGACAATAGTAGATTGGGTGGCTGACAGTGCCCCCAGTTCCTTCACATTGTATCTTACACAGTCCCCTTCTGAAAGATCAGAGTTGGCACCTACAGCCCATGGCCATCTGTCTTTCAACTCACCCCCTTGCAAATCAGGCAAGCAGTCTGAGCCCCAAGTCATGCAGCAGTCTCTTATGCTTTTTGATGACTCTGCTGGCAGGGTTTCCGTGGGCAATCTTCATAGCCCTGCACCAGAAGTGGAAGAGATTGAGTGCACTGATGCCCAACAACTTATGTTTCAGGATTAGGACATGGGAAGACCACTGCAGCACATCTCTGATGATGACGAAACACAGGTGCCAACTGCTGCGGCTTTCTGCAGTCTGCAGACCGACAAGGAGGGCAGGGGTAAAGAGTTAGTGGAAGATGATGTGGAGGATGATGAGGTACTAGACTCCACATGGAATCAAGGTCATGCGAGTGCAGTTTGGAGGAAGAGGCGGTGGTCGCACAGAGGCACCAGCACAGCAAAAGAGGGAGCAGGGTGCAAAAATGTCTGTTACATTCTTGGGTTACATTTTATTATTTTTGCTGTGAATAAACCCCTGCTCTGCATAGGTGACAGGGACCTAAATTTCAAAAAATCGTCTGTTACATTTTCAGGTGACATTTTATCATTTTTGCCGTATACAAACCCCTGCTCTGCATAGGTGACAGGGGAAAAAAAATTGTAAAATCGTCTGTTCAATTGGTGGGTGACATGAACCCAGTTTTGCTGTGAATAAACCGCAACTCTGCATAGTTAACGGGGAAGAAAACAATAGAAGTAATGGGGGAGCTTAAAATGTTAAATAATATATCAGTAAAAGTTACCACTTCCCGTCACACTAATGCCGATAGGCGTCAGGACGGCGGCGTTCTCAGGTCGGCATGCAGCTCTGAAGTTAAACTACAGCCTGCCAGTGCTGATAATTCGCTGGCAGGCTGTAGATGTTTAAAAAATCGCATCAGAAAGGTATATTAGACGCTGTTTTGTTAACAGCGTCTGATATACCTGCTACCTGGTCCTCTGGTGGTCCCTTTTGCTTGGATCCACCACCAGAGGACACAGGCAGCTCTGTAAGTAGCACTAAGCACCACACTACACTACACCCCCCCCCTGTCACTTATTAACTCCTTATTAACCCCTGATCACCCCATATAGACTCCCTGATCACCCCCCTGTCATTGATCACCCCCCTGTAAGGCTCCATTCAGACGTCCGTATGTGTTTTGCGGATCCACGGATCCACAAAACACGGATACCGGCAATGTGCTTTCCGCATTTTGCAGATCCGCACATTGCCAGAACTATATAGAAAATTCCTTTTCTTCTCCGTAATTGTCCGCGGACAAGAATAGGACATGTTCTATATTTTTGCGGAACGGAAGTGCGGACGCGGAAGTGCAGATCCGCAATTCCGGATCCGAGCGGGACAAAGTCTGTCCCCATAGAAATGAATGGGTCCACAATTCCGTTCCACAAAATGCGGAACAGAATTGCGAACGTGTGAATAAGGGTCCCTTATCACTGCCAGTTAGTTAGCTACTTGTTAGGTAGTTAGCGCCCACCGAACCGCAGTCACTGATTAGTTGCTGATTAGCGTCATCGCTGTCGCTAATCAGCACTAGTACTATATAGTATCTGTAAGTGATCAAGACTGATCGCAATCAGATCTATATCAGTACATTAGAGTCACCTTAGGCTCTACAAAAAACGCAGTGTTCGCCCGATCAGGCCTGATCTTGTGCGCACACTTGCGTTCAGTCCGCCCCAGCGCAGTGACAGAAATAGTTTTTTTTTATCACTGCAAAAACACCGTAAAATCGCTGCAGCGCTATAAAGATCACTTTTGAGCTTTTTGGATCTTTATTAGTTATCACAGCTTTACTTCGCAAGCACTCCTATGTCCTTTCCCCTCTTTTTTTTTTTTGCACATTTTTGGGCAGAGATTTTTTCATCCACATTTATCGATGCGAATGAAGAAATCTGTGCTATTAATATTTTCTTTCAGCCCAGAGGCTGAACGAAAAAAAAAAAAAAATCATTACCCGTATGCTCAATATAAGGCCTCATGCACACAACCGTTTTTTTTTTGTGGTCCGCAAAAACGTGTTCTGTAGTTCCGTGATCCGTGTCCGTTTTTTTTTCTGTGGGTCTTCCTTGATTTTTGGAGGATCCACGGACATGAAGGAAAAAGTCGTTTTGGTGTCCGCCTGGCCGTGCGGAGCCAAACGGATCCGTCCTGACTTACAATGCAAGTCAATGGGGACGGATCCGTTTAAAGTTGACACGATATGGTGCAATTGCAAACGGATCCGTCCCCCATTGACTTTCAATGTAAAGTCAGGAGTCCCTATTATACCATCGGATCGGAGTTTTCTCCAATCCGATGGTATATTTTAACTTGAAGCGTCCCCATCACCATGGAAATGCCTCTATGTTAAAATATACCATCGGATTTGAGTTATATCGTGAAAACTAAGATCCGACAGTATATTCTAACACAGAGGCGTTCCCATAGTGATGGGGACGCTTCAAGTTAGAATATACTAAGAACTGTGTACATGACTGCCCCCTGCTGCCTGGCAACACCTGATCTCTTACAGGGGGCTATGATACACACAATTAACCCCTCCGGTGCCGCACCTAAGGGGTTAATTGTGCGTATCATAGCCCCCTGTAAGAGATCAGGTGCTGCCAGGCAGGAGGGGGCAAACCCCCCTCCCTCCCCAGTTTTAAATTCATTGGTGGCCAGTGCGGTCCCCCTCCCTCCATCCCCAGTTTTAAATTCATTGGTTGCTTATAGCACAGACCTTTCACTTACCAGTAGGAGGAGCACCCAGCCGGTCACAGACAGCGAAGGTAAGTATAATTCTTCTAAAATTGCTAAGTAACCATGGCAGCCAGGACTGCAGTAGCGTCCTGGTTGCCATGGTTACCGATCGGAGTCCCAGCGATTAAACTGGGACTCCGATCGGAACTCTCCGCTGCCACCAATGATGGGGGGGTTTAATTAGGAGGGGGGAGAGGGGAGGTCGCACTGGCCACCAATGAATGTAATACAGGGAAGGGAGGGAGGGGGGGCCGCACTGGCCACCAATGAATTTAATACAGGGGAGGGAGGGGGGCCGCACTGGCCACCAATGAATGTAATACAGGGGAGGGAGGGGTTAATTGTGCGGATCACAGCCCCCTGTAAGAGATCGGGTGCAGCCAGGCAGCAGGGGGCAGTCATGTACACAGTTCGTAGTATATTCTAACTTGAAGGGTCCCCATTACTGGGAACGCCTCTGTGTTATGGTGAGTTCATGTAAAATTTAATTTTTTGTCACAAGTTAGTGGAATATGAGACTTTGTAAGAAAGAAAAAAAAATAAAATCTATTTCTGCTAACTTGTGCCAAAAATAAAAATATGAACTCGCCATGCCCCTCACGGAATACCTTGGGGTGTCTTCTTTCCAAAATGGGGTCACTTGTGGGGTATTTATACTGCCCTGGCATTTTAGGGGCCCTAAAGCGTGAGAAGTAGTTTGGAAAACAAATGCGTAAAAATGCCCTGTGAAATCCTAAAGGTACTCATTGGAATTTGGGCCCCTTTGTGCACCTAGGCTGCAAAAAAGTGTCACACATGTGGTATCGCTGTACTCAGAATAAGTAGGGCAATGTGTTTTGGGGTGTATTTTTACATATACCCATACTGTGTGTGAGAAATCTCTGTAAATGACAACTTTTAAAAAAAAATTATACAAAGTTGTCAATTTACAGAGATATTTCTCTAACCCAGCATGGGTATATGTAAAAATACACCCCAAAACACATTGCCCTACTTCTTCTGAGTACGGCGATACCACATGTGTGACACTTTTTTGAAGCCTAGGTGCGTAAAGGGGCCGAAAGTCCAACAAATACCTTTAGGCTTTACAGGGTTGCTCACAATTTAGCCCCGCCCAAAATGCCAGAACAGTAAACACACCCCACAAATAACCCCATTTTGGAAAGTAGACATCCCAAGGTATTCACTGAGGGGCATAGTGAGTCCGTAGGAGATTATTATTTTTTTTGCCAGAAGTTGACACGTCGGGAACTATCCTGTAGAGCACAATAGGGATACCTCCCTATTCTAGGGTAAGGTATCCGGACAGGGCCGCCCCTTGCGGTGTAGGAACTCTGTATAGACAGGCAGGGTAACAATAGCAATGTCCCCATCCCCAATCAGGGATCACTAGGGATATTGGTTCCCTGCACTGTCTACATCTTGAAACTACCAACGACCACACCAAATAACCAGCCTAGACGTGGTGCATCTCCTTTACCGCGCTCGGTTGGTCCTTATCAGGGTTACGTCAGAATGGTAAGACTGTTCCATAACTTTTAAGCCAAATTCAACCATTTATCTGTACGTGGCGCTTTGTTTTTTAACCACTTAAGGACCACAGGTTTATACCTCCCTAGTGACCAGGCACTTTTTTACAAATCGGCACTTCACAACTTTAACGGTTTATTGCTCGGTCATGCAACTTGGCACCCAAATGAATTTTACCTCCTTTTCTTCTCACGAATACAGCTTTCTTTTGGTGCTATTTGATTGCTGCTGAGATTTTTCGTTTTTCTGATATTAATCAAAATAGACCGCAATTTTCTTTAAAAAAAAGTGTATTTTTAACTTTTTCTGGTAAAATTGTTCAAACATTTCTATTCAAGTTTGTGTCAGAATTTATTGTGCTACATGTCTTTGATAAAAAAAATCCAATAAGTGTATATTTATTGGTTTGCGCAAAAGTTGTAGCGTTTATAAAATATGGTACAAAAATGTGTATTTCCGCATTTTGAAGCAGCTCTGACTTTCTGAGCACCTGTCATGTTTCTTGAGGTGCTAGAATGCCAGGATAGTATAAATACCCCTAAATGACCCCATTTTAGAAAGAAGACACCCCAAAGTATTCGTGGAGTGGCATGGTGAGTTTATGTATGATTTAATTTTTTTTCACAAGTTAGCGAAAAATGACACTTTCTGAGGAAAAAAAATAATAATAAAGTTTCCATTTCCATTTATTTGGGTGCCAAGTTGCATGACCGAGCAATAAACCGTTAAAGTTGTGAAGTGCCGATTTGTAAAAAAGGGCCTGGTCACTAGGGGGGTATAAACCTGTGGTCCTTAAGTGGTTAAAAAACAAAGCACCACATACAGATAAATGGTTGAATTTGGCTTAAAAATTATGGAACAGTCTTACCATTCCGACGCAACCCTGATAAGGACCAACCGAGCGCGGTAAAGGAGATGCACCACGTCTAGGCTGGTTATTTGGTGTGGTCGTTGGTAGTTTCAAGATGTAGACAGTGCAGGGAACCAATATCCCTAGTGATCCCTGATTGGGGATGGGGACATTGCTATTGTTAAACTGCCTGTCTATACAGAGTTCCTACACCGCAAGGGGCGGCCCTGTCCGGATACCTTACCCTAGAATAGGGAGGTATCCCTATTGTGCCCTACAGGATAGTTCCCGACGTGTCATGTTTCAAGTGGTCTATAATCAGGGGAAATGATTCAAGATAGGTACAAAAGACAGTCCTACAGGAAGAATATAATCAACATGAGAATATAGACAGCATAAGAAAGGGTTCACAAAAGCTGAGAACTATGAGAAAACAAAACAGGGACATACCTTGGATCAATGGACCTTTTAGGGTGTAAAAGAGCGGGACTATTTTTGCTGATGAAAAACCCCTGCTCTGCATAGGTGACAGGGACTTAAATTTCTAAAATTCGTCTTTAATTGATGCAGGCCCCCTCCTTTCATTCGATCCTTTTGCTTTAACAACTTGTCCCACATTTCCGCTCAGTCACATTTCATCCATTGACCTCCCTTGAATGTGGTATCCCTTTCTCAGGCTCCCTCTCCGGCATGTAACCCTGATTCCCCGTTACCCGTGTTCACCATGGTAGGCGCAAAAAAAATCATCAAAATTTGATAGAGAAGATATCCAAATGGATCGTGGACGTCACGGGGACGTGCGATCAGGCAGAAGTTATGTCGAGTCAACAAAGCGGCAGCAGGGCCTCTCCTGTCTAATGTTTCCAAATCCAAAATACCCCAGTGACATTCCCTGTAATTTTTTATTACTCATTCCAATAACAGGGCATCTTAAGAGTCCTGTATTGTTATTTATCGTCACTACCTCCCCGAGTCGGGAGTGGGTAATTGCCGCGCACCCCTCCTTTACTTGGAAGCTTCTGCTTCAATAATTTGTCCTGCATTTCCACTCGATCACATTTAATTTTATCCATTGACCTCTGGTATCCCTTTCTCAGGCTCCCTCTCCGGCATGAAACCCTGATTCCCCGTTACCCGTGATCACCATGGTAGGCGCATAAAAGAACATCGAAAGTTGATAGGTAAGATATCCAATTGGATCAAGGCCGTCACGGGGACGTGCAACATGGTTTAGCAGTATTTGTGCACACGCCTACACGTACTGAATGATGGGTCTGCCCCGTTCAACTTCTGGGTCTCCAAATTCTGCACATGGCCTGAGCTTGCCCTTTACGCCTTGGAGTTGTTGGCCTGCCCTGCAACCAGTGTATTGTCTGAACGTTTGTTTAGCACGGCAGGAGGGGGTTATCACAGACAAGCGCAGCCGCCTGTCCACAGCCAATGTGGACAAGCTTACATTTAATAAAATGAAGCAGGCAGGGATCCCACAGGACTTGTCCGTACCTTGTGCAGAATAGACATGTATACTGGCCTCACTCAGCCATTGTTGTACTCCAGCGCACTTTCTCTTTGTTTTATTTTTTATATTTCCCAATGCACAAAATACTAAAATAAAAAATAAAAAAAACAAAAACCAGTGTTGGCTACCTCCTCCTCCACCGCTGCTTCCACCTTCACCGCCACATCCACCTCCTCCTCAACCTTCTACTCCATATGGACCTCCTCCTCCTAGATCAAGATTATTATTATTATTTTTTACGTATTTTATGTTATTTTAAGTCATTTCCCTAACCACATTTGTTTTCAGAGCACTTGCCATGCTCTTAACCACATTGTGCTGCCATTTGCAGCCCTCTAGCCCTTTCTATCACTTTTTTAGAGCCATTTTAGTGCTCCAAAGTTCGGGTCCCCATTGACTTCAATGAGTACGGTGTCAAGTTTGGGTCCCGAACTTGAACTTTTTTGTGAAATTCGGCCGAACCCGTTGAACCCGAACATTTAGGTGTCCGCTCAACTCTACTTATGATAGTTAAAATATAAGACCCCCCATGGTTCTCAAATCAACAGTGAAAATATTAGAAGTAGAAAAGAAGAGAAAAATATAAAAGATGTTCATAGAACAGTAGCCGGTAATATATGGAATAGTCTTACCAATTCATTGGATTGTTACTCAGGTACGTATCTACCTTACAACCGTCCAAAATATGCATGTGGCGGGGTCCATATAGATGCTTTGATTCTGCCAGGGACAAAACACTACTTAGCCCTCACATAAATGCCCTAAACAATTAGTTGGGATAGGGGCTGTGCCGTCCCTGCCTAGCATAAATACGGAGCACCCGCCCCAATAGGAATGACCCCATCGGGAACCTTTCCCGTATAAGGGCCTAGTCCCTCAACATATCTCTCACTCTCATGTCCCTACATGACATCTTTCGTCCCTTCCAGGGACTCATCAGGGGATAAGTATACAGTTGGAGGGAGAACTGAAAAACAAATAAAAAAAAAGGACAAAAAACATAATAAACACTACTGTGTTTGCATAACAGTTCAAACATAGAAAGAAACTGACTGGTTTTAAAGATCAGAGACATCCAATTTAATAGACCCTTCCTGATGTAGCAGGCATACAAAAATGACAGTGGTCGATGCCTGCAGGGGGCTTGGGGAAGTGTCACCCAAAGCCCGCTTCTCACCGCCAAATATCAAGGAGTGGAGCATGGAGGTATGCTCCCTCCATCCTTATTTGTGCGCCAAAACTTGGCTCCTCCCATCGTGTACGCACCGGCTGGAGCGCAAGTGGAACGCAAGCCCAGCCGGCGCACCAGGAAGTAAGTACTATAGGGCTACACATGATCGGGAGGAGTCAACATGTGACCACAGGGCACGTCCGGAAGGTGGTGAAACAACGTGATCAGTTTTGAAGGATTCCACTGTAGGTGAGAGTCTGATATGTTGGGGTAGCGAGTTCCAGAGTGTGGGGGCTGCACGGGAGAAATTTTGGAGGCGATTGTGGGAAGAGGTGATAAGAGGAGAGGAGAGAAGGAGGTCTTGTGAGGATTGGAGACTGCGTGTGTGGATGTATCGGGAAAGTATCTCAGAGATGCAGGGAGGGGACAGGTTGTGGACAGCCTTCTATGTATTTGTTAGTATTTTGAACTGAATTTGCTGAGCAATGGGGAGCCCGTGAAGGGATTGGCAGAGGAGTAATCAGGTGAGAGGTGGATTAGTCGGGCAGCAGAGTTGAGGATAGATTGGAGGGGTGTGAGAGTGCTAGATGGAAGGCCACAGAGGAAGATGTTGCAGTAGTCTAGGCGGGAGATGATGAGGGTGCATACAAGCATTTTCGCAGACTCAAAGTTGAGGAAAGCGTGGATGTGGGAGATTTTTTTGAGTTAGAGGCGGCAGGTGGTGGAAAGGGCTTGCTTGTGCGGTCAGAATGAGGGGGCAGAATCCAAGGTCACTCCAAGACAGTGGACTTGGTTGACCGGGGAGAGTGTGCAGCCATTTATTGTGATAGGTCTGTTGGGGTTGAGCAAGATGGGGGAAAAGATGATGAATTCTGTTTTATCAATGTTAAGTTTCAGAAAGCGAGAGGAGAAGAAAGAGGATATGGAAGATAGGCATTGTGGGATTCTGGATAGTAAGGTGGTGATGTCTGGACCAGAGAGGTAGATTTGTGTTTCGTCAGCATAAAAGTGATACTGAAAGCCATGGGACTCTATGAGCTGTCCCAGGCCGAAAGTGTAGATGTCAAAGGCAGAGGACAGGTCAATGAGAAGGAGGACAGAGTAATGTTTTTTTGGTTTTGGGTGTTAGTAGGTCATTGGTGACTTTGGTGAGGGCAGTCTCTGTTGAGTGGTGGGGTCGGAAGCCAGATTGTAGCCGGTCACAGTTCAGAATGGACATGTTGCTCAAGTAGCTTTGAGGCATATGGAAGAAGTGATATGGGGCGATAACTGGACAAATAAAATGGGTCAAGGGAAGGCTTTTTGAGGATAGGTGTAATTGTAGCATGTTTAAAACCAGAGAGGAAGACACCAGAGGTTAGTGATAGTTGAAGAGATGAGTTAGGGCTGGGATAAACATTGTGGTGAGGTTAGGGATGAGATGAGATTGGGTCAAGTGCACAGGTGGTGAGATGTGATCTGGGGAGTAGAGTGTAGAGTTTTTCTTCTGTAATGGTGGAGAAGCGGGTTTTGTGAGAAGAGGACTGAGCAGTTGTGTAGATGGTCTGTGGGGACTGTGCACTGAAGCTTTCTCTGATGTTGACTATATTTTGTTTGAAGTATGTGGCAAAGTCCTCAGCTGAGATGAGAGGGTTGGGGCGCTGGGGGATGGAGAAGGGAGTTAAAAGTGTTAAAAAGTTGTTTAGGGCTGTGGGACAGGGAAGATATGAGAGATGAAAAGTAGGCCTGTTTTGCATCAGCAAGTGAGGATTTGAAAATGAGAAGGGATTGCTTGTATGTGGTAAAGTGATCTTTAGAGTGGGATTTCATCTATTGCCGCTCAGCAGCCTTGAAAGCTTGTCTGAGTTTTGTGGTCAGGTTGGTGTGCCAGGGTTGTCTGTTAATTTTTCGGGTTTTGCTGTGTGTGAGTGGGGCAACAATGTCCAGAGCTGTACTTATTGTGGTGTTGTATAGAATGGTGGCAGTATCTGGGTCTTGGAGGTAACAAATGGTAGAGAGTGGCAAAAGAGAGTCAGACAGCAAGGATAGGGGGAGAGGTGAATTAGAAAGGTAAGATAGGGAGCAGAGGTGGGTAAAGATAAGATCCAGAGTGTGACCATCTCTGTGGGTGGAAGCGGAAGACCACTGTGAGAGGCCGAAGGAGGAAGAAAGTGAGAGTTTAGAGGCGGCTGAGTGGCAGGTGTCAATAGGGATGTTGAAGTTTCCCATGATGATAGTGGGGATGTTGGCAGAAAGATAATGTAGGAGCCAAGTATTAAAATGGTCAAGAAAGATGATGGCTGGGCCTGGGGGGCAGTAAATGACAGCTACTTGGAGATTGGAGGGAGAGTAGATGCGAACAGAGTGTACTTCAAATGAAGTGAGTGTAATGGAGGGTGGCAGTGGAGTTGGGCTGTAGAAGCAGGTGTCTGATAGGAGAAGACCAACTCCTCCACCATGTTTGCTGCCGGGGCGGGGGGTGTGAGTGAAATGAAATCCGAGTGCAGCAGGGGAGGAGGTGTCAGAGGGTGTCAGCCATGTTTCTGTGAGACCCAGAAGGGAAAGTTTGAGAGATGAAGAGGTCAAGAATGTAGGACAGTTTGTTACAAACAGAGCGTGCATCCCATAATGCTCCTTCAAAAGGAACCAAAGATGCAGGGGTCAGAGAAATGGATATTAGGTTTAAGGGGTTGCAGAAATTTGAAGAAGGAGACTTGTAGTAGGAGGTAGAGGTGATAGTGGGGATTTGCTGAGGGGGGCCTGGATTTGGAGAGATATCACCAGCAATGAGGAGAAGCAGAGAAAGTGTTAGTAGGTAACAATTAGAGATAAGTGAATAGAAGCTGACAAAGTCGAATTCGTTTTGAATTTCAGGAAAAATTCGATTTTGAACGAATGCGAATTTCCTCTCGCTTCGTGGGAACGGATCACAATTTTTCCTAACATGGCAGCTAAAATGGGGCAAGGAACTCTGGGAAGAGCGGGATGACCCATAATGCCATGCATGCAGCCAATCAGCAGCCAGCCATCCCGGTGATGTCACAGCCCTATAAATACGGCGGCCATCTCAGATTCTGCCATTCACCATCGTACTTTGTTCAGGTACAGACATTTAAGCAGGTGCTAGGGAGAGTGAAAGAAAACCTCATTGCGAAAAAAAAAAAAAACGTTTTATAAGTGCACGATAAGGATAGGGAGGAATCATTTCACATCATCTAAGTGCAGGGACAGCCATTTCAGGTGTTAGGGAGAGTCATACAGAAAACATCACTGGGAAAAAAAAAATGATTTACAAGTGCAGGGAAAGATTATTTGGGGATCCAAATAGTCATTATACAGCTCTTTCAATCCAGCAATTTGTTGTAGGGGTACAAATGTTATGTTGAAAAGCCTTTAGTGGCTTATGTCTGTGGAAAAAGAGAAATATATACTCTGTTCACTTCTGCAGTTATATATGGTGAAAGCGTTTAGTGCCCTATTATAGTACAGTACGAGAAAAATAGATGCTGTTCACATTTGGTGTTATTTGCTCTAAAAACATCTATTGTCAGTTAAGTACAATGCGAGAAAAATAGACACTGTTCATTCTTGGTGATATTTGCACTAAAAGCGTTTCTTATCATAGAGAAAAATAAACGCCATTCACATTTGGTGTTATTTGCACTATAAGTGTTTGTCATATTTCTATAGAAAAAGAGAAGAATACATGCCGTTCACTTTTGATGTTATTTATGCAGAAATAATTGAGTGGCCTATTTTAGTACAAAAAGAACAATATACAGTCGTGGCCAAAAGTTTTGAGAATTACATAAATATTGGAAATTGGAAAAGTTGCTGCTTAAGTTTTTATAATAGCAATTGGCATATACTCCAGAATGTTATGAAGAGTGATCAGATGAATTGCATAGTCCTTCTTTGCCATGAAAATTAACTTAATCCCAAAAAAATCTTTCCACTGCATTTCATTGCTGTCATTAAAGGACCTGCTGAGATCATTTCAGTAATCGTCTTGTTAACACAGGTGAGAATGTTGACGAGCACAAGGCTGATTGGGTTAAAATGGCAGACTTGACATGTTAAAAAGAGGGTGATGCTTGAAATCATTGTTCTTCCATTGTTAACCATGGTGACCTGCAAAGAAACGCGTGGAGCCATCATTGCGTTGCATAAAAATGGCTTCACAGGCAAGGATATTGTGGCTACTAAGATTGCACCTCAATCAACAATTTATAGTATCATCAAGAACTTCAAGGAAGGAGGTTCAATTCTTGTTAAGAAGGCTTCAGGGCATCCAAGAAAGTCCAGCAAGCGGCAGGATCGTCTCCTAAAGAGGATTCAGCTGCGGGATGGGAGTGCCACCAGTGCAGAGCTTGCTCAGGAATGGCAGCAGGCAGGTGTGAGCGCATCTGCACGCACAATGAGGCAAAGACTTTTGGAAGATGGCCTGGTGTCAAGAAGGGCAGCAAAGAAGCCACTTCTCTCCAAAAAAAAACATCAGGGACAGATTGATCTTCTGCAGAAAGTATGGTGAATGGACTGCTGAGGACTGGGGCAAAGTCATATTCTCCGATGAAGCCTCTTTCCGATTGTGTGGGGCATCTGGAAAAAGGCTTGTCCGGAGAAGAAAAGGTGAGCGCTACCATCAGTCCTGTGTCATGCCAACAGTAAAGCATCCTGAGACCATTCATGTGTGGCGTTGCTTCTCATCCAAGGGAGTGGGCTCACTCACAATTTTGCCCCAAAACACAGCCATGAATAAAGAATGGTAGCAAAACACCCTCCAACAGCAACTTCTTCCAACAATCCAACAACAGTTTGGTGAAGAACAATGCATTTTCCAGCACGATGGAGCACCATGCCATAAGGCAAAAGTGATAACTAAGTAGCTCGGGGACCAAAACGTTGACATTTTGGGTCCATGGCCTGGAAACTCCCCAGATCTTAATCCCATTGATAACTTGTGGTCAATCCTCAAGAGGCGGGTGGACAAACAAAAACCCACTAATTCTGACAAACTCCAAGAAGTGATTATGAAAGAATGGGTTGCTATCAGTCAGGAATTGGCCCAGAAGTTGATTGAGAGCATTCCCAGTTGAATTGCAGAGGTCCTGAAAAAGAAGGGCCAACACTGCAAATACTGACTCTTTGTATAAATGTCATGTAATTGTCGATAAAAGCCTTTGAAACGTATGAAGTGTGTGTAATTATATTTCACTACATCACAGAAACTACTGAAACAAAGATCTAAAAGCAGTTTAGCAGCAAACTTTGTAAAAACTAATATTTTTGTCATTCTCAAAACTTTAGGGTGTTTTAATTTCCATTTCATTTGTTTAATTCAGCTACAAGTATATCAGGCAGAGAAGTGACAGGCCATTCACAGAGGAGTGGCAAAGGCATGAATGTTTCTGGTACAAGCAGAGGTCGCAGCAGAGTAAGGGGTCGTGGCAGCAGTAGTCGCAGCGAGAGGCCAGAGTTCCCGGTGTCATCTAGTGGTCGTGTCTTGACCAGCAATCCAGCGGTTCTTGATTGGTTAACTCGGTTATCCACGTCATCCCAAGTGACATCAAAAACCCTCAGCCAACAGTCTATGGGTTCGTCAGACACAACCCTTAGTTGGCATGGCCCGGGAGCAGGCCCGGTGCCCTCACCTGTCCTCAGCCTGCCTCTGTCATTTTCTGTTCCCTCGCCGCGAGAAGTAGTATATGCTGTAGGCTCAGCTTCACTTTTCAACAAGGAACAGCTACTAGAGGACAGTCAGCAGCTACTGCCCAGCCAAGATCTGGAGGAGACATTCACCGCTTCCTCCGCTAGGCGGGCAAGTAGTGATGAGGAGAGTGGCATGGGAGCTTGTGCTGCGAATGGTCAGGCTCCTGACCCAGAGGCCGTTGAGGAGGACAGAAGTGATGTGCAGACACTAATCAATGATTATGAAGCCGATCGCACTTGGGAGCCGGGTGCAGAAGGGGCTTCGTCATCATCAGGAGAAGAGGGTGGCAGCTTGCCGGTAAGGCAGCAGAGGAGCCAGCAATGTGGTAGAATGGCTGGGAGTCAGCAGGGTGGCAGCAGTGGGAGGTCGGGAGCCAAACGTGCCCGGGGTAGAACACCTGCTTCGCAGCAGCCTACCTGCCCGGAAAGTAGTGGTGCAGGGGTTCACGAAGGGAGCAGCAGTAGCAATCAGTCAGTGCGGACTGTTGGGGGGTAACAATTACCTACTTGGTGGTATGGCAGTTTTTTTTCAAAGCACGAGAGGAGGTGAACGTGGCCATATGTCGCATCTGTGGGCAGAAGGTGAAGAGTGGCCAGGGTGCCAATATTGGCACTACGGCCCTGCGTCAACATATGCAGCGTCACCATACAGTGGCCTGGGAAAACCGTGGCTCCGATGTGGTGATCCAGCCTGCCGCAGCAACTGCTACATTACCCAGTGGCACACACCCAGTTTCAGCCAGTCAAGGCTCCACCACCTCTGCCGAAGAGAGCTGTCTGTCAATCCCATCTTCTGCTGATCCAGATGCTCCTGCTCCTACTCCTCATCAGTCATTCCATCAGCAATCGATCACCAAAGCGATTGCCAAGAGACAATAGTATGCGTGCACGCATCCAACTGCGCAGAAGGTGAACGTTCTCCTGTCCAAGTTGCTGGTGCTTCAGTCCCTCCCTTTCCAAGTGGTGGACTCTGCACCTTTCAGAGAATTGATGGTTTGTGCCGAGCTGAGGTGGAGAGTCCCAAGCCATCATTTATTTTCCAAAAAGGCAGTACTAGCCATGCATACACATGTAGAACAGAAGGTGGCCGACAACAGGAAGAGCATTGTGTCGGCGCTGTGTCAAGGAAGCCATGTGCCCTGCATGGCACATGTGTTCAATCTGGTTGTCAAGCGGTTCCTGAAGTCTTCCACCCATCTGCAAGACATCCTAAAAATGTCCAGGAAACTTTGCACATAGCCACTCGTATACTGCAAAGCACACCCTCCTTGAGTTGCAGCGGCAGAACGGCTTCCCCCAACATAGACTGATTTGTGACGTTTCCAGCCATTGGAATTCCACCCTCCATATGTTGGACAGATTATACGAACAGAGAAAGGCCATCAACGATTTATTGATGATGCAAGCGCATAGTAGTACTCCCCTGTGTAACTTCGATGTCAGCCACTGGCAGCTCATGCGTGACACCTGCCATTTGCTTAGGCCCTTTGAGGACGCCACGTTATTTGTCAGTCGCCAGTCGTCGTCATTCCACTGCTTCAAGTCCTGGAACAGATGGTGGTAACAAAGGCTGGTCAGGGGACAGGAGACGTGGCGCCTCAAAATCACGGCCACATGAGCCCTATGGGAGCTGAACTGGAGGAGGGGGAGGAGGACATTGGAGCACAGGCAATGTGTAGCCAAATGGCTGGTTTTTCTACTAAAGTGACAGGACAGGAAAAGCAGGAGCAGCCAGAGGAGCTACAGGTCGATGAGGAAGACGAGATAGAGGACCCGGACACACCTTGGCGGTATGCAGTGGAGATGGAGAAAGGGGGTCCCTCCGAGTCACTTACACAAATGGCCCGCTGCATTCTCACTTGCTTGCATATTGACAGCCGAATTGTAACCATTCAGGATGAATTCTGGCTCTCCACCTTGTTGGACCCTCGCTACCGGTCCAGAATGGGGGCATTTTTCACACTCACCGAGAGGGAGGACAAACTAAACTACTACAGAGACATCCTATGTAGTCAGTTGGTCGCTGCCTATCGGCCTCCATCCTCTTTCAGGTCTGGGGGGCCCTCTGCGATCACGTTCCACTGCCATGGCTGCTGGGGATGGGTGGGGTGGCAGGGGCAGTACCAGCTCCATCAGCAGCAGCCTGAGTCTAGAGTCGCTTATGAGTAGCTTTCTTCACCCGTATAGTGAAGAAACTACTCACCAATAGCAGCCGGTAGACCTGGAGCAGGACCTGAACCAGCAGGTGGTGGCATACTAGGACAGCACCCTGCCACCCCACATTGAAGATCTGCTGGACTACTGGGTAGCCAAACTGGATTTGTGGTCGCAACTAGCAGAGCTTGCCCAGGAAAAGTTGTCCTGCCCAACTAGTAGTGTGGCATCAGAGCAGGTATTTAGTGCAGCGGGGGCGATAGTTACCCCACGGAGAACTCGCCTGTCCACCCAAAATGTGGAGAGACTGACCTTTGTCAAGATGAATCAGGCGTGGATCAGCCAGGATTTCAAACCACCAAATACTGATGCATCAGACTAGATCATCCATGGTGCCAAACTAACACTTTGATATAAGAGACCGGTTTCTTCTGGCTAGCTTCCTCAGCTACTACTTTGATGCAACACATCTAATGCCAAGTGCTCCTTATTTCACCCACTTTCGTCAGCGGGTACTGGTATTGCCACCCACTGCCCCACTCTGTTACTGGGTCACTTTCTGGTCTCCTGATGCAGCTGCTGCTGCCATCTCCAAACTATTTCACCTTGCCACTCTGTGGTCTCCTCATGCTGCTGCTGCTACTGCCATCTCCACATTATGTCACCTTGTCACTCTGTGGGATCCTGCTGATTCTGTAGTGTCCCACTACGTAAGGGTGGGCACTACTCAAGGGTCAAGTTGTTCACCTCCTGTGAAACATGGTTATGGTATTTTATATTGCATTGTAATGTATAATTTAATGTTATCTCCTGTGTACCAGGCCTGTTAGGGGTGTAGTTCCTCCTCCTAGGCAGTAGAGGGAGCTAGGGAACCCCCTAGTATATATAGTCAGGTCCAGTCCAGAGAAGGAGAGTGTGGTCAGAAGCCAAGTGTGCACTTTAACCAGAGGTTAGCTGAAGAGCAGCTTCTGACATGCAGCTAGATAGCCCAGGTTCCTAGCTTGCACCCAGGAGAAGAAGTTGCCTCCTGAAGATATCTAGCACCTTGAAAAGTACAGTGCAGAGCCACTTTTATCCAGCTAAGTAGAAAGCTGAAGGGCAGAAGGATATTTACAGCAAGAGGATTTACACCAGAGGAAGGTTTCCCTACCCAAGGATAAAGCCAGCTATAGGGCATACGGGCCTTGGAGAAAGCCAGACAGGATCTGAGGAAAATACAGCCTGATCTGAAAGTGTTATTCCCTCTGAGTATCTTGCAAAGACTTTGCCTGCCACTTATGTGAAGCCTGCCTGTGACCAACATTGTACATGTGGAACTAACTGAAACCTCTAAATAGTTGAACTGTTCAGTAAAAAGAAGTTCTGGTTCACTGCAACTTTGTGTACCTCAGTTGTTCCTACAGCGAATCGGTGTGCCACCGTTGCCGGCACTGGCATCACGAACTATAAGGGATCTTGCCATCGGCACATTAAACTTCCAACACCCAGGGCACCTCACCTACCACCCGGCCTGGTCCCTATATACAGAGAGTGCCCCAGAGGATCCATGTGCCAGCCTCTCCATTACTGCTGTACGCCTGCCCAGGGTCTTCTACCAATTGTGAGTACCAAGAGTTACCCTCAGTTTGCTAACTGACCCCTGTGACCTCACATTCGCTCACCCTGCAAGACCGGCGTACTGCATTTCTGCTGCCATCTCCACACTATGTCACCTTGCCACTTTGTGGTCTCCTCATGCTGCTGCAATATCCACACTATGTCACCTTGCCACTCGGTGGCCTCATCATACTGCTGCCATCTACAGACTCTGTCATTGTGCCACTCGGTGGCCTTCTCATGATGCTGCTGCTGCATCCGCTACCTCCAGACTCGGTCACTGTGCCACTTGGTGGCTTTCTCCTGATGCCGCAACCTCCAGACTCGGTCATTGTGCCACTCAGTGGCCTCCTCATACTGCTGGCAACTCCAGACCCTGTCATTGGGCCACTCTGTGGTCTCCTCATGATGCTTACACCTTACCACTATTTCATTGGTCCACTCTGTGGACTTCTCATGCTGTTCCCACCCTCCCCACATCATGACTGGGCCACTATTTTGGCTTTCGGCCTGGCTGACATCATTTATTTGACCTTTTTTCTGATCTGTCAGAAGGAAGGAAAAATTAGACGCACCATGAATCCTATCTGTGTAGCAGCTGTAAGGCCTGTATGATCCCATCAGAATTGGCTTATGATTTGGTAGCCAAAAGCAGGAGTGGGTACAAAACACAGAAGACATGCAAATACTCCGTTCACGTGTCATCTCTGTTTTAGATCCAATCCTGTTTTTTTTTTTTTTTTTGGGCATTAGCAATACTGATGGATTATTGAGCAAATGCTGACTGAGTAAAGGCGTATGCTCCACACAGGATCCGTTTTTTGCGGGTTATTGTTCTGAAGGGTCAGAGGAAGGGCAAAACAATCAGTGACGTCAACACAAACTTACTGCTGACACCCTCTCCACTCTGTCGGGGGGGCTCTACTTGTATAAGCATTTAATAGAACAGGTTTTCTAGAAATCTATGTGAAATCAGCTGACGAGGGAGTAAAAGGAGTGCACTTTTTCTTGATACTAACATGGACCTGTATGGCTGACTTCATACTTGAGTTATTTGGTCAGTTTTGGCGAATTTAAGTATACTTTATCATCATTTTATTCAAGTTTTGGTTCAATATAATAATAAATATTTAATGAACTAACTAACTAATAGGGATGAGCAAACACCTGGAAGTTCAGGTTCGCCGGGTTTGGCAGAACTTCGGCTTAAAGTTTGGGTTCGGGCCCTGAACTTGACCCTGAACCCCATTGAAGTCAATGTGGCCCTGAACTTTGGGGCACTAAACTGCCTGTAAAATAGACCTAGTAAGGGCTAGAGGGCTGCAAAAGAACGAAAAATAGGGGTACGAGCAGGATAATTGCAATTAAGGTATGGTGGCTCACTCTGTACACAGCTGTGGAAGTGGGTGCTGCTAAGTCTGCTATGACTCACCCAGTCATAAAGGGGATTTAAGGTATATGTAAGTAGAAAGACTGAGCACTCTCCAGCTGGACCAAGTGAAGACCAAGAACAAATATATATAATATAAGAATAATTTATTAGTGGAAAATTGATAAATAGCCCTGAACTTATAGCAATAAAATATCAAATACAATGCTAATACAAAATGATGTAGTACCCAAATAGCGAATTAGAATGTAATAATAACACCTGCATAAATACAATAATATAACATAGACAATGCTAAAAAGAGATAAAAAAAGGGGGCAACTATGGTAATATAAATGGTATAAAAGACAATATAAAATGTAGAAGTGGTTTATATATTCGATATGTATTCAGTATATATTCGATGAACCACTACACAGTCCAGTGAAGAAATATTATACCTGGCATATTTCTTCACTGGACTGTGTAGTGGTTCATCGAATATATACTGAATACATATCGAATATATAAACCACTTCTACATTTTATATTGTCTTTTATACCATTTATATTACCATAGTTACTACATCATTTTGTATTAGCATTGTATTTGATATTTTATTGCTATAAGTTCAGGGCTATTTATCAATTTTCCACTAATAAATTATTCTTATATTATATATATTTGTTCTTGGTCTTCACTTGGTCCAGCTGGAGAGTGCTCAGTCTTTCTACTTACATATACGAGCAGGATAATTGCCCTGCAAACAAATGTGGATAGGGAATTTACTTAAAATAACATTGGAAAAAAATTAAAAATAATAATCTTGAACTAGGAGGCGGAGGTCAAAGTAGAGTATGAGGTTGAGGAGGTGATGGACGTGGTGGTGTAGGTGGAAGCGGCGGTGGAGGAGGAGGTAGCCTGTGGGATCCAAGGCCTGTGGAATCCATGCCTGGTTCAGGCTGAAATTAAAGATTTATGCCAAGAAAAAAGGCCAGAAAAATTGTGTATTTTGGCCCACCTAACTGACTTACAAAAGTAATTTTTTTTCGGTCACTGGGCTCAGGGCAGGATAAAAAAATTGTGCCCTGCACACACACAACACAATGTATGTAGATTGCGGAGTTAGATTCACGTTTTGAACAAAGATTCAGTCCTATTCTCTCTCTGAAATCACCAGCAGCATCCTCTCCCTACACTAGTAACATCAGAGTGATGTGCAGCGCTACGTGACTCCAGCTTATATAGAGGCTGGGTCACATGCTACACTGGCCAATCACAGCCATGCCATTAGTAGGCTTCTAAGGGCACACAGTTAAACGCTTGTTGATTGGCTGCTCTGTAGCCTTTCAAAAAGCGCCAAGAAATCGCCGAACACCGAACCAGAACTTTTACTGAAATGTTCGGGTTCGGGTAAGGGGTCCAAAAATCCAAAAGTTCGGTAGGTTCGCTCAACCCTAAATATAACCACAGTATCTAAAGTGTGTATCTCACAATTCCTGATCCAGACTAGGCCGGAATTTAAGTTTTTTGCCCAAAATGGCTGCTTTTCAAATAACTGAATAGAACCACAGTATGTAAAGGGTGTATCTCAAACGTCCTGATCCAGACTAGGCCGCAATTATAGTTTTTTGCCCAAAATGGTTGTTTTTCAGATATCTGAATAGAACCACAGTATCTAAAGGGTCTATCTCACAATGACATATGCAGCAAAGGCTGCAAAATTATGTTTTTGGCCCAAAATTGGTGTTTGTTTAATAAACCTTGGATTTCACACGTTAGGATGCAGCAAGGGCTGTAAATTTGTGTATTTTGCCCAAAAAGGATGTTTTATTAATATAAGAATATAACCACAGTATCTAAAGGTTGTATCTCACATGTCCTTATCCAGACTAGGCCGGAATTTAAGTTTTGTGCACAAAATGGTTGTTTTTCAAATAACTGAATAGAACCACAGTATCTAAAGTGTGTATCTCACACGGACTGATACAGACTAGGCCTGTCACGGGGTAGCGTCACGGGTATAAAGATAGAGCGGAGGTGCACCCGCTGAGCTGCCACCCGGTTCCCTGTCCCTGCCTACTTGCACCACCCGCCCTAGGTGACGGGGCGCAACTGGGCGACAGTCCCTGACCTGAGTAAGTGCAAGCAGAGAGATAGAGACAGCAGGGAAGCGGACAGCCAATGGAAGGTAGCACTAGAGCGGACAGAGAGGTGTAACTAGCAAGGTACCACTAAAAACGGAAGGGCGAGGCGGGTCAACTAGCCGGGGATAGTCCAGGAGGTCACGTCAGTACAAGAAAAGAGGCAAAGACAAAATCCAAAAGCAAGCCGAGGTCAAAATCCGAGAGGTAGCGTCAAGGTTCAGGGAGCAGGCAGAAGAGGTGTCAGGAAGCAGATCAAGGGTCAAATCCTAAGGTAAGCTAAATAACAATAAGGGACCAAAATCACAGGCAACCTGTAGCCAGCAGGTTGCCTGTATTTATAGTGGAGAGTGAGGGTCATGTGACGTAGTCTTCCAGCAATATTTAACCCATTAACACTCATTAATTTTAATAATACTTAAAAATTGAATCAATTACGGACAACACTTACTGAGAGTAAACTCAGATAATCTGTCACCGACCTCTTTTTTCCTGTCTCGGTGCGACTAGGGTATGAGGGAATGATATCCCTATTATTTTACCCTGGTCTTACTCAGCCCAGGGACGACCCCTGAAGGTGGGGACTCCCTGTCCTCGAACCTAGGCTGGACTGTCCCTGGCCTGACCCTCATCAACTGATAAAAGATTAAAGGGTTAATGATATACTCTATAGGTGCTGTATGGTAGACAGTTAAACAAAAAGGTGCATACAAAGTTGACGACAAGGACACACATAAAAAAAGACCCTATTAATAAACGGGTCTATTAATGGACTGTGTATACAACCCTTGGACTGCAAATTATAGCCAGTTAGGTACACTGTACATTATACTTATACTAACGGATAACACTCCAAGACACACAAAGTTACCCTGTTGATAAAAAAGGGTCTATAATTAAAACTATAAATAACCCGACGCGTTTCCCCCACGTTGTGGGATCATCAGGGGGTAGGTATAACAAAAAAATTTGCTAGAATCAATCTGATAATGTCCTAGTGACGTATACAGTACACCATTGGTGGATGTCCTTGAATACAAAGATTCCTGATCATAACAAATATAACCACCTATAGATACATAGTGCACTGGTATGTATGTGATCCCATTAGTTGAAGATTTATTATAGAGAACTTTCATACACAGAAAAGACTTCTCTCTCGCAGCGCAATCCTTCCATACATTTTTCTATATAGCAGACTTTTCCCACATTGTCTTTGGATCTGCAGCGCCTGAGAGGACAAGTATTTTTAACAGAGACTATATTTTATTTTATTTATAGTGCACTGGTAGTGAATGCAACGGTTCTTAGCAACCACTCTTGCATGATCCTATTCAGATAAATCAAATAAATAGAAGATATTAAAGGGGGCTACGGCCAGTGGCGTACATACCAGGGTCGCAGGGGGCACAAAAGTTGGCATCTCTACTGAGGGGCACCTAATCTGCCATAACTAATTTGAGGGGGGCACCTAATCTGACATAACTAATTTGAGGGGGCACTTAATGTGGCATAACTACTGTGCCCATTGGTCTGTGGATGGAAAGCAGACGAAAAGGATAAAGAGATGTCGCATCTTCGACAAAAAGCCCTCCAGAAACCAGAAACAAACTGAATGCCTCTATCAGAGACAATATTCTCAGGGACACCATGCAGACGTACCACATGTTCAATGAACAAGGATGCTAAGGTCTTCGCATCAGGGAGCTTATTTAAAGGAACAAAGTGCACCATCTTGCTAAAACTGTCAACCACTACCCACCCCACTGATTTCCCCTCAGAAGGGGGCAGATCAGAAATAAAATCCATGGAAATGTGAGACCATGGCTTGCAGGGAATGGGTAGTGGTTGTAGTTCACTAGCGGGAAGTGTTCTCGGGGTCTTGGACCTGCACAAACATCGCAAGCCAAAACATAAGACCGTACATCCTTGGACAAAGTGTTCCACCAGAAATACCTCAGCAGCAATTCCTTAGTGGCAGCAATACCTGGATGACCAGAGAGCACGGAGTCATGACATTCACCCAATAATTGAAAATGAAAGCACCCAGGAACAAATAACTTATCTGCCGGTGTTTGTGGAGGAGCAAGTTGCTGAGCCCGTTGAATCTCAGAGGAAAGATCTGCAGAAACTGCTGCCACAAAGATGCTTGTCGGCAAGATGGGTTCCGGGAGGGTGTCAGGAGGTTGGACGGCATTAAAACTCCGGGACAAGGCATCTGCCTTAATATTTTTACTTCCTGGTCTGAAAGTAACAGAAAAATTAAAACTAGTAAAAAACAGGGCCCATCTGGCTTGTCTAGGATTAAGGCTTTTTACCTCCTCAAGAAACACTAAGTTCTTATGATCGATTAGGACAGTAATACGGTGTCTAGCCCCTTCTAAAAAATGCCTCTATTCCTCAAATGCCCATTTTATGGCCAGTAAATCGCGGTTTCCAATATCGTAATGTCTCTCCGAAGGAGAGAACTTAAGAGAGAAGAAGGCGCATGGACTTAAATTAGTGAGGTTAGAAGACCCCTGAGAAAGGCTGGCCCCCACACCATCCTCTGAGGCATCAACCTCCACCACAAAAGGTTACTCGGTATCGGGCTGAACCAAGACTGGAGCCATCTGAAAACAATTTTCAATGGTATCAAAGGCCCGACAGGCCTCCAACGACCAGTTAACCAGATCAGAACCTTTTTTAGTTATGTCAGTAAGGGGCTTGGCAATAACAGAAAAATTCTTTATGAATTTACGGTAAAAATGGGCGAATCCTAAAAAGCGTTGGAATGCCTTTAAGGAGGATGGTCTTACCCAGTCTTGGATAGCCTGAACCTTACTGGGATCCATTTTAAATGAATGAGGAGTAAGATTATAGCCGAGATAAGGAATCTCTTGAACTCCAAACACACATTTCTCTAATTTAACGGACAGATGATTCTCCCTGAGGATTTTAAGAACCAATCTGATGTGAGACACATGAGAATCCCAGTCAGGTGAAGAGACAAGAATATCATCGAGATAAACAATCATAACTTTGCCGATGAGTTCTCTACAAATGTCATTCATGAAATTCTGAAACACAGCTGGGGTATTGCAAAGACCGAATGGCATAACAAGATACTCAAAGTGTCCCTCTGGAGTATTAAAAGCAGTTTTCCACTCATCTCCCTCCTTAATACGAACTAGGTTATACGCTCCTCTCAAATCAAATTTAGAAAACCATAGTAGGCATGGCTGTGATGGCTTCTAAGGTCACACAGTTAAATGCTTGTTTATTGACTGCTCTGTAGCCTTTCAAAAAGCACCAAGAAAATCGCTGAACACCAAACCCGAACTTTTACTGAAATGTTCGGGTTCGGGGTCCAAAAATCCTAAAGTTCTGTACGAACCCGAACTTTACGGTTCGGGTTCGCTCAACCCTATTAGAGATGAGAACGTTTTTGAAAAGTTCGATTTGGCTGATTCGCCGAATAAAAAAATAAATAAATTGCTTTGTGACGAATTAGTAGTGGGTGCAACGACAGGGAGCTCCGATAGTGCCGCCCCCATCATTGTTCTTCTCAGATGCCGCATTCATACTTGATCATGGCATCTGTGAAATAAACATAAACATTTTTTTTTGCAAACTTATCGCCTCTATTTGCTCGCAACGGGTCAGCCGCTGCCATCTTGCTTGAAGATCTGGTGCAAAATCTCATGCGGTGCGAGATTACGTCAACACACCAGCCGGTGTGGTGACGTCATACGTCACCACACACAGAATTTTAGCCGAGATCTTTAATAAAGATGGCGGCTGGCGGCCCGTTGCGAGCAAATGGAGGAGGTAAGTATGATTTTTTTTTTTTTTTTTTTTTTAAACTATTTCAGATTAAATCGATTTGCTCACACGAAGCACAAGGTAATTCGGCTTCGAGGCAAATCGAATTTAATTGGAAATTCGGAACCTCAAAGCCTTTTTCTCCCCCAAAACATCTACACCTTCCTCTTTGCGGTGCAGCCCAGTTCGCCAGGAACTCAAACCCCTCCTTCTTACACCAGTTCTTGAGCCACTTGTTAATCTTCCTAATCTCCCACTTTGGTGTGACTAGTGATGCAGGTAGTATTTCAGAAAATACTACCTTCAGATTCTTTCTCTGAGCTTGCGACCTAAATGATTAAAATCATTTATACGGACGCTCCACCTACATCTAATGTTGTCAATGGTTCCAAAGTGGAACATGACCACTGGGTCTTCGCCAGTTCCTCCCAGTAATCTATCAACTCAATCTATGATACAGTGTCACGAGGGTATCAAGAGCCACGTCTGACTCCGTTATACCCGGGGTCAGGAGGTCGCAGCGGGTGGCTGCGCGCTCTATATCTAAAGATCACGTTGTTTCTTAGTGGATGTTTTCTGTGTTTGCCTTGCTATCCTTTTTGTCTCAATCAGGGATCTGTAGCTTCTCCTCCTCAGCTGTTTCTTGTCTGCCACTCCCAACCTTCTTATATTCTCCCCTCACACTTCTCTAGTTGCCAGTTATAGAGCTTCCTGCCTGGACATCTATACTGACCCACTGGAGTTGTGAATCCTGGTTGTCGTTCCAGAGTGCTACCCTCCGGATCCCTGTTGGGCTTCTTGTTGTCTCCTGTTGTCGCCCACCTGGGATTATATGTTGAGTTTGTATTGTCTGTCCTTCCCTTGGTGTTTTCCTTTAGAGCTAGTGGTGCGGACTAGTGTTCCCACCGCCCTGTTCACAATCTAGGGCTCAGCTTAGGGAAAGCCAGGGCTTTAGGCACGTGATCGGCGTACGGGTGAGGAACCCGTCTAGGGACGTCAGGGCAGCCAGGTGCCAGCCGCTAGGTGAGTCAGGGGTCACCACCTTCCCTCTCACTTGGGCAGGGCCTTCCTTGTTCCCTCCCTCTGTGTCACGTATGTGATAGTCACGCCGACCGTGATATTATAACTGGCCTTTACTTTGTGAGGGAAAAAAAAATAATTTTTTTTTTTTTTTTCTCTACTTAGAATCAAATATGGATCCTATTGCTGCCTTGGCAAAACAGCTTCAAGGCCTGTCTTTGGAGGTGGCAGGATTGAGGTCGTCTGTCCTCCAACAACAGCAGCAAATGCAGCAGACCGCACCCCCAGCGGTTGCTATGGGTAACCAGGTTGTTACAGAACCCAAGGTTGTTCTTCCTGACAGATTTTCTGGGGGAAGGGACAAATTTGCGACGTTCCGTGAGGCCTGCAAATTATACTTTAAGTTGCGCCCTTACTCCTCAGGTAATGAAGAACAGCGGGTAGGGATTGTCATTTCCCTGCTTCAGGGGGACCCACAATCCTGGGCGTTCTCATTACCCCCTGGTTCCCAGGCTCTCCGGTCAGTGGAGGGATTTTTTGGGGCTTTGGGTCTCATATATGATGACCCTGACCGAGTCGCCCTGGCTGAGTCGAAGTTACGGAGACTCCTACAGGGAGATCGGTCAGCAGAGGAATATTGCTCAGAGTTCCGTAGGTGGGCTACGGATACTCAGTGGAACGACCCGGCTCTCAGGAGTCAGTTCTGCTCTGGGTTATCTGAAAGGGTTAAGGATGCACTGGCGCTGTATGAGACCCCCCTTTCCCTTGATGCTGTTATGTCCCTCTCTATCAGAATAGATAGGCGTCTTAGGGAGAGATCGAAAATTCCTGAGCAATTGGTTACCTCTCCCAAGCAACAATTAGTCTGTACTGACTTAGATGAGCCTATGCAGCTAGGCGGAACTTCTCGTCAGGTCCGTCCTCCTGAGGTTCGCCGTAGGGGGGGGGCTTGTTTTTTCTGTGGGGGGAAGGGTCATTTCATTAATGTCTGTCCCTCCTTTCTCAAAAACAAAAGACCGTCGGAAAACTACTAACCCCAGGCTGTGCGGAGGATGTCAGCCGGGGGGTATACGTTTCCTCCATACGAACATCTCAATTTGTGTTACCAGCGGTTATTGTTTTTGGTGTTAAGACGGAGTCTATTTCTTTTTTTCTAGACAGTGGAGCAGGGGTAAATTTGATAGATGCCCATTTTGCCCGCATTATGGGTTTGTCTCTCTGTACGCTGCAGAGACCTATTCCCGTATTCGCTATAGATTCGGCTCCTCTGTCTCAGAGAAACCTCACCCACATTGTTCATAATTTACACCTTCGGGTAGGGGACCACCATAATGAGTGTTTTTCATGTTACGTTCTGGAGGGCCTTCCCTCTCCTGTGGTATTGGGTCTTCCCTGGTTGGTAGCGCACAATCCAGTGGTGGATTGGCAGGCCAGGGAGATATTGGAGTGGAGTGAGCATTGCAGAGAGAATTGCTTAAATAACAATTGCTTAATCGCCTCCATAGCTTCCCTACCTACATTTATTTCGGACTTTGAGGACGTTTTTTCTGAAAAGGGTTGTCAGAAGCTACCACCTCATCGTCCTTATGATTGCCCGGTTAACCTGATTCCCGGTGCAAAATTACCCAAGTCCAGGTTGTATAATCTTTCGGGTCCCGAGAGACAAGCCATGAAAGATTATATCTCCGAGAGTCTGGCTAAGGGACACATCAGACCCTCTTCTTCACCCGTGGCTGCAGGGTTTTTCTTTGTTAAAAAGAAAGATGGGGGCCTGCGTCCTTGCCTAGATTTCCGTGAGCTAAACCAGATAACCGTCCGAGACCCATACCCTCTTCCTCTCATTCCTGACCTTTTTAATCAGATTGCGGGTGCTAGGTGGTTCTCCAAACTTGATCTTAGGGGGGCCTACAATCTGATTCGTATCAGGGAAGGGGATAAGTGGAAGACAGCTTTTAATACCCCTGAGGGGCATTATGAAAATCTAGTTATGCCTTTCGGTCTGACCAATGCCCCTGCTGTCTTCCAACATTTCGTTAATGATATTTTTAGTCATCTCATCGGCAGGTTTGTAGTCATATACCTAGATGATATCTTAATTTATTCGGCTGATCTGAAAACACATGAGGTGCATGTCAGGCAAGTACTGCAGGTCCTACGGACGAATAAATTATATGCGAAAATTGAAAAGTGTGTCTTCGCCGTTCAGGAAATACAGTTCCTGGGATATCTATTATCTGCTTCAGGTTTCCGTATGGATCCTGGGAAGGTCCAGGCAATTTTAGATTGGGATCTTCCTGAGAACCTTAAAGCCCTACAACGTTTTTTGGGTTTCTCAAATTTCTATAGAAAGTTCCTTAAAAATTATTCAGTGATCGTTAAACCCCTTACCGACATGACTAGGAAGGGGACAGATTTTTCCAAATGGTCTGACGCCGCTAAAAATGCATTTTCCTCTCTAAAAGAGAGGTTTACCTCGGCACCTGTTCTAATTCAACCTGATGTCTCCCAGCCTTTTATTGTTGAGGTAGATGCGTCAGAGGTGGGAGTGGGGGCTGTATTGTCTCAGGGTCCGTCTCCTGGCAAATGGCGCCCTTGCGCTTTCTTTTCCAAAAAAATTATCTTCTGCAGAGAAGAACTATGATGTTAGAAATAGGGAACTGTTGGCGATTAAACTGGCGCTTGAAGAGTGGCGTCACTTCTTAGAGGGAGCAATCCACCCCGTCACGGTGATTACGGATAGCAAAAACCTTCTGTACCTAGAATCGGCTAAGCGTCTCACCCCTAGACAAGCTAGGTGGTCGCTATTCTTTACCAGATATAACTTTGTAATCACCTATCGTCCTGGGGCAAAAAATACCAAGGCAGACGCGTTATCTCGTAGTTTCCCTGGAGGGGGTAATGTTAGTGATC
This sequence comes from Bufo bufo, assembly GCF_905171765.1. Classification (NCBI taxonomy): domain Eukaryota; kingdom Metazoa; phylum Chordata; class Amphibia; order Anura; family Bufonidae; genus Bufo; species Bufo bufo. The sequence goes on from NC_053399.1 coordinate 56,998,831, forward strand.
CGGTACCTATTTTACAAAGAGGAGTGGTTGTCTCTGCTGTACACTCTGTTCTAGAGGGAAAGGTGTTAGAGGCCCAGGGGGACGCCCCGGCCTCTTGCCCCTCAGAGAAATTGTTTGTACCGTTAAACCTGCGTCTTGAATTATTAAAAGAACATCATAATTCGGCACTTGCTGGGCACCCGGGTAGTAAAGCAACCTTGGAGCTATTATCTCGTCGTTTTTGGTGGCCAAGGTTGCGTCAGGATGTAATGGATTTCGTGTCTACTTGCTCTACTTGTGCACGCGCGAAAGTCTCTCATACACGTCCAGCAGGGTCTTTATTGCCACTTTTTATCCCCAATAGGCCATGGACACATCTGTCAATGGATTTCATCACTGACTTACCATTGTCTGCGGGTAAAACAGTTATTTTGGTAGTAGTAGACAGGTTTAGCAAAATGGTACACTTTATTGCGCTACCCGCACTTCCTAATGCTAAAACTCTTGCTCAGGTGTTTATCAGTGAAATCGTTAAGCTTCACGGGGTCCCTTCCGATGTGGTTTCGGATCGGGGAACCCAGTTTATTTCTAAGTTTTGGAAAGCTTTTTGTTCCCGTTTGGGGGTACACTTGTCCTTTTCCTCAGCTTTCCATCCTCAGTCGAATGGACAGACTGAGCGTACCAACCAAAACCTAGAAACATATTTAAGGTGTTTTGTGTCTGAAAACCAAGAGTTGTGGTCATCATATTTACCGTTAGCTGAGTTTGCCATAAATAATCATTATCAGGAGTCCACTGGCAAGTCACCATTCCTTGGTGCATACGGTTTTCATCCCCAATTTTGTACTTTCAAAGAGGGGGGGTCTTCTGGGGTTCCCGAAGAGGAAAGGTTTTCTTCATCTCTTTCATCGGTATGGCAGAAGGTGCAAGTTAACTTGAAAAAGAGGAGTGGTAAATATAAATGCATGGCCGATAAGAAACGGTCGCCAGGTCCGGACCTAGGGGTGAATGACTATGTGTGGTTGTCTACTAGAAATATTAAGTTGAAGGTTCCCTCTTGGAAACTGGGCCCTAGGTTCATTGGTCCTTATAAAATAGTAGCCGTCATTAACCCTGTGGTTTTTCGCCTGGAGCTACCTCAGACTTTTAAGATCCATAACGTCTTCCATAAATCGTTACTCAAGAAGTATGTTCCACCTCTAGAACCATCACCGCTGCCACCTCCTCCTGTTATTGTGGATGGTAATCTGGAGTTTCAAATAGCCAGAATTGTTGATTCTCGTCGGGTCCGCCGCTCTCTTCAGTATCTGGTGCATTGGAGGGGTTACGGTCCCGAGGAAAGAATGTGGGTTCCAGGGTCAGAGGTAAACGCCAACAGGTTAATTCAGGCTTTCCATGCCTCTCATCCTGAGAGACCTGGTCCTGAGTGTCCGGAGGCCCCTCGTGAAAGGGGGGGTACTGTCACGAGGGTATCAAGAGCCACGTCTGACTCCGTTATACCCGGGGTCAGGAGGTCGCAGTGGGTGGCTGCGCGCTCTATATCTAAAGATCACGTTGTTTCTTAGTGATTGTTTTCTGTGTTTGCCTTGCTATCCTTTTTGTCTCAATCAGGGATCCGTAGCTTCTCCTCCTCAGCTGTTTCTTGTCTGCCACTCCCAACCTCCTTATATTCTCCCCTCACACTTCTCTAGTTGCCAGTTATAGAGCTTCCTGCCTGGACATCTATACTGACCCACTGGAGTTGTGAATCCTGGTTGTCGTTCCAGAGTGCTACCCTCCGGATCCCTGTTGGGCTTCTTGTTGTCTCCTGTTGTCGCCCACCTGGGATTATATGTTGAGTTTGTATTGTCTGTCCTTCCCTTGGTGTTTTCCTTTAGAGCTAGTGGTGCGGACTAGTGTTCCCACCGCCCTGTTCACAATCTAGGGCTCAGCTTAGGGAAAGCCAGGGCTTTAGGCACGTGATCGGCGTACGGGTGAGGAACCCGTCTAGGGACGTCAGGGCAGCCAGGTGCCAGCCGCTAGGTGAGTCAGGGGTCACCACCTTCCCTCTCACTTGGGCAGGGCCTTCCTTGTTCCCTCCCTCTGTGTCACGTATGTGATAGTCACGCCGACCGTGATATACAGTATGTCGAACTCGAGCGCCAGGAAGAGAACACCCCATTTGACGATCCCGGTCTTTGTGACGGATCACCCTATCTGTACCCCTAATAATTGAGTCTCCTACTACCAGCACCCATCTCACCTGCCCTGCTCTCCTGGTTCCTTGCTTTCTGGAGCTGACATTCCCCTGACTGGCATAGGAAATGTCTTGCTGCAGCAGTGCTCTTCCTGAACTAACATCCCCTCCTCTGCCAACCATGCAAACTTGTTAGGGTGTGTCAGATCAGAGCTAGCCTCCCTTGCACTTTTCCTTTTACCCTGCTTTCTGTTACCCAGAAAGCTACCTCACATTCCTGATCCTCCATGTTATCACCCTCCCCTGCATCTACCCTATAGAGTGCCTGCTCCGTGAGCGAGGAAACTCCTTTTTCAAATTGCCAACGTTTCTCATTGTAGAAATTTGATTGTTTAGATAAACTAAGTGTGATTCCAAATGGAAAATTTGCTCACATTTTGAACAAAGATATGCACCCTCAAATGGCTGTTCCAGGACTGCATAAATTACAAGATGTGCACTGGACTGTGTTCTCAATAAAGGAACACATACTAATGGGGATTACACAAGAAAGGAGAAAGGAAAAATATAATAATGTATTGCAATGACAAAAAAGTGACAGTGTAGTCTCTTCCTACATTCCGTTCAGTTCAGTTTTGTCCCCATTGACAATGAATGGGGACAAAACTGAAGCCTTTTTTTCTGTATTGAGCCCCTATGACTAGAGTTGAGCAGACACCTGGATGTTCGGGTTCGGCAGGTTCGGCCGAACTTAAAAAAAAGTTCTGGTTCGGGACCCGAACTTGACCCCGAACCCCATTAAAGTCAATGGGGACCCAAACTTTTGGCCACTAATATGGCTCTAAAATAGCCCTGGAAAGAGCTAGAGGGCTGCAAAATGTGCTTAAGAGCATGGCAAATGCTCTGCAAACAAATGTGGATAGGGAAATGAATAAAAAAAAACATAAAAGACCTTAAAAAAAATTAAAATTAGGAATGATGTAGGAGGAAGAGGTTGAGGAGGCGGTGAATGGGTGGATGTGGCCGTGTAGGCTCACGTGGTGGTCTAGGTGGAAGCGGCAGCGAAGGAGGAATAGGTAGCCAACACAGATGTGTGTTATTTTGCATTTTTACATAGAGGTATCCCCCAAAATATTGGGACATATAAAAAAATAAAAAAAAGGAATAAGTGCACTTGAGTACAAGGATGGATGGTTGAGGCTGTTAGAACTGTCTATTCTGCACAAGGTACAGACAAGTCTAGTGGCATCCAGGCCTGGTTCATTTTAATGAACGTGAGCTTGTCCACGTTGGCTGTGGACAGGTGGTTGCGTCTGTCTGTAATGACGCCTCCTGCAGTGCTAAATACACATTCAAAGAGTACACAGGCTGAAGGGCAGGCCAGTACCTCCAAGGCATACAGGGCAAGCTCTGGCCATGTGGACAATTTGGAGACCCCGAAGTTGAATGGGGCAGAACCATCAGTCAGTACATGTAGGCGTGTGCGCAGGTAATGTTCCATCATGTTGTTCAAATGCAGCCTCCTGCTAACACGCTACATATCAGCAGTTGGGGCCTGTTGTTGCGGCGAGGTGACAAAGCTTTTCCACATGTCGGCCATGCTAACCCTGCCTTCTGCTGGCGCTTACACAGCTGCGCTGTCGACCTTTTCCTCCTCCCCTGCCTTCGCCTTGTGCTTCCACTTGTCAGTCAGGAATACCCGGCGTCAGTCGGGAATGCTCTCAGGAGCGCGTCTACCAGCGTGCGCCTGTAGTCGTACATCTTCCGATCACGCTCCAGTGTAGGAAGTAAGGTGGGCACATTATCTTTGTAACGGGGATCCAGCAGGGTGGTCACCCAGTAGTCAGCACACGTAAAATGTGGGCAACTCTGCTGCCGTTGCACAAGCACTGCAGCATGTAGTCACTCATGTGTGCCAGGCTGCCCAGAGGTAAGGACAAGCTGTCCTCTGTGGGAGGCGTATCGTCTGCGTCCTCCGTATCCCCCCAGCCACGCACCAGTGATGGGCCCGAGCTGCGTTGGATGCCACCCCGCTGTGAATATGCTTCATCCCCATCCTTCTTCTCATCCTCCTCCTCCTCATCCTCCAGTAGTGGGCCCTGGCTGGCCAAATTTGTACCTGGCCTCTGCTGTTGCAAAAATCCTCTTTCTGAGCCACTTTTAAAAGACTGGCCTGAAAGTGTTAGAGATGACCCCTCTTCCTCCTCCTCGTCCTGGGCCACATCCTCTTCCATCATCGCCCTAAGGCCTCTTTCACACTGGCGTTGCGGAAAAATGTGCGGGTGCGTTCCGGGAACACCCGCGATTTTTCCGCGCAAGTGCAAAACATTGTAATGCGTGAGAAAAGTTGCGCGTGTTTGGTACCCATACCCGAACTTCTTCATAGAAGTTCGGGCTTGGGATCGGTGTTCTGTAAATAGTATTATTTTTCCTTATAACATGGTTATAAGGGAAAATAATAGCATTCTGAATACAGAATGCATAGTAAAACTGCGCTGGAGGGGTTAAATTTTTTTAAAAAAAAATGTAATTCACCTTAGTCCACTTGTTCGCAGCCCGGCATCTCCTTCTGGCTTCATCTGATCTCTGTGCAGCAACAGGACCTGTGGTGACGTCATTCCGGTCATCACATGGTACGTCACATGATCTTTTACCATGGTGATTCACCATGGTAAAAGATCATGTGACGTACCATGTGATGACCGAAGTGACGTCATCAAAGGTCCTTGACCTATAATTAATGCTCACCACAGGTCCTATTCAGTAAAGGGGACAGAAGTGATACCGGGCTACGCGATCAAGTGGATTAAGGTGAGTTAAATGATTTATTTATTTTTTAACCCCTCCAGCGCTGTTTTACTATGCATTCTGTATTCAGAATGCTATTATTTTCCCTTATAACCATGTTATAAGGGAAAATAATAATGATCGGGTCCCCATCCCGATCGTCTCGTAGCAACCATGCGTGAAAATCGCACCGCATCCGCACTTGCTTGCGGATGCTTGCGATTTTCACACAACCCCATTCATTTCTAAGGGGCTTGCGTTACGTGAAAAAAACACAAAGAGGAGCATGCTGCGATTTTCACGCAACGCACAAGTGATGCGTGAAAATCACCGCTCATGTGAACAGCCCCATAGAAATGAATGGGTCAGGATTCCGTGCGGATGCAATGCGTTCAACTCACGCATTGCATCCGCGCGGAATACTCGCCCGTGTGAAAGGGGCCTAAGTGTTTTCTCAAGGAGACATAGAAGATGTATTGTAACGCTGATAACGGCGTCTTCACCACTGGCCATGTTGGTGGAGTACTCGAAACAGCACAACAGGGCACACAGGTCTCGCATGGAGGCCCAGTCATTGGTGGTGAAGTGGTGCTGTTCCGCAGTGCGACTCACCCGTGCGTGCTGCAGCTGAAACTCCACTATGACCTTCTGCTGCTCGAACAGTCTCTCCAGCATGTGCAAGGTGGAGTTCCACCTGGTGGGCACGTCGCATATGAGGCGGTGAGCGGGAAGGCCGAAGTTACGCTGTAGAGCAGACAGCCGAGCGGCGGCAGGATGAGAACGCTGGAAGCGCGCACAGACGGCCTGCACTTTATGCAGCAGCTCTGACATGTCAGGGTAGTTGTGAATGAATTTCTGCACCACCAAATTCAGCACATGCGCCAGGCAAGGGATGTGCGTCAAACCGGCTAGTCCCAGAGCTGCAACGAGATTTCGCCCATTATCGCACACCACCAGGCCGGGCAACCACTCATCGGTCTGTTGTTCTATTCTACGCCACAACTCCTATGTGGTGTGGAGTCTGTCCCCCAAACACATCAGTTTCAGAACGGCCTGCTGACGTTTACCCCTGGCTGTGCTGAAGTTGGTGGTGAAGGTCTGTTGCTGACCGGATAAGGAGGTGGTAGAAGAGGAGGAGGAGGAAGCCGAGTAGGAAGAGGAGGCAACAGGAGGCAAAGAATGATGCCCTGCGATCCTTGGCGGCGGAAGGACGTGTGCCAAACAGCTCTCCGCCTGGGGCCCAGCCGCCACTACATTTACCCAGTGTGCAGTTAGGAAGATATAGCATCCCTGGCCGTGCTTACTGGTCCACGTATCCTAGGTGGTTATGGTTAGGTGGACCTTGCCACAGATGGCGTTGCGCAGTGCACACTTGATTTTATCCAATACTTGGTTGTGCAGGGAGGGCACGGCACTCCTGGAGAAGTAGTGGCGGCTGGGAACGACGTACTGTGGGACAGCAAGCGACATGAACTGTTTGAAGCTGTCCGTTGCCACCAGCTTGAATGATAGCATTTCAAAGGCCAGTAGTTTAGAAATGCTGGCATTCAGGGCCATTGATCGAGGGTGGCTAGGTGGGAATTTACGCTTTCTCTCAAAGGTTTGTGAGATGGAGAGCTGAACGCTTCCGTGTGACATGGTGGAGAAGCTTGGTGACGGAGGTGGTGTTGTTGGTGGCACATCCTCTATTTGCTGGGCGGCAGGTGCCAACGTTCCTTCAGAGGCGGAGGAAGAGGCCGAGGCAGCAGCAGAAGAGGGAGCAGGAGGGGCCTGAGCCCTTTCTTGGTTTTGATGGTGCTTACTCCACTGCAGCCCGTGTCTCGCATGTAGATGCCTGGTCATGCAGGTTGTGCTAAGGTTCAGAACGTTAATGCCTCGCTTCAGGCTCTGATGGCACAGCGTGCAAACCACTCGGGTCTTGTCGTCAGCAAATTGTGTGAAGAAGTGCCACCCCAGGGAACTCCTTGAAGCTGCCTTTGGTGTGCTCGGTCCCTGGTGACGGTGGCCAGTAGCAGGCGAACTGTTTTGGCGACGGCTGCTCTGCTTTTGCACTCTTCTCCCTCTTTTGCTACGCTGTTGGCTCGGTCTCACCACTGCCTCTTCCTCCGAACTCTAAAAGTCAGTGGCATGACCTTCATTCCATGTGGGGTCTAGGACCTCATCGTCCCCTGCATCGTCTTCCACTCAGTTTTCCTCCCTGACCTCCTTTTCGGTCTGCACACTGCAGAAAGATGCAGCAGTTGGCACCTGTGTTTCGTCATCATCAGAGACGTGCTGAGGTGGTATTCCCATGTCCTCATCAGGAAACATAAGTGGTTGTGCATTAGTGCATTCTATGTCTTCCACCCCTGGGGAAGGGATAGGTGGATGCCCTTGGGAAACCCTGCCAGCAGAGTCTTCAAACAGCATAAGAGACTGCTGCATGACTTGAGGCTCAGACAGTTTCCCTGATATGCATGGGGGTGATGTGACAGACTGATGGGCATGGGTTTCAGGCGCCACCTGTGCGCTTTCTGCAGAAGACTGGGTGGGAGATAATGTGAACGTGCTGGATGCACTGTCGACCACCCAATTTACTAGCGTCTGTACTTGCTCAGGCCTTACCATCCTTAGAACGGCATTAGGCCTGACCAAATATCCCTGTAGATTCTGGTGGCTACTGGGACCTGTGGTAGTAGGTTCAGTAGGACGTGTAGCTGTGGCAGAACGGCCACGTCCTCTCCCTGCACCAGTGGCTCCACCAACACCACCACCACCACCATGACCGCGTCCCTTAATAGATGTTTGCCTCATAGTTAGCGTTCACCAAGCAAAGTAAAAAGTGGTTAAGTCTGTTAAAAATAATTAACCGCCAATAAAAACTCTGATGTAGGGTATTGCACTCAATTATTATTTTTTTTAACTCTATATGACAGCGGTATTTGTGGCCTAAATTTCACAGTCACTTATGCACGTCTAATCCCAGATGTGCAGTATATCAGAGGGTTTTTATCACCCCAGTAACCAAAAAGCCATATTTGTGGCCTAAATGTGACACTCACTTATGCACGTCTAATCCTAGATGTGCACTATATGAAACAGATGGGTTTTTTTTTTCAACCCAGTAAGCAAAAAGCCGTATTTCTGGCCTAAATGTGACACTCACTTATGCACGTCTAATCCTAGATGTGCACTATATGAAAAAAAAAAATTTTTTAACCCCATTGCCTCAAAGCAGTATTTCTGGACTTGCAGACATGCAGATATCCTGTGCTGGTGCACTATCGTTGCATAAAATGGCTGCCGATTATGTATTGATATTGACTAACCAAAGGAAAAAAAGTTCATTTTCAGTAGTAGTTGTTTCAGGGCAGGCTTAAAACAATTGTGCACTGCACCCACAAAACACATTTGCTGAGTAAAGAAGCATTTCTATTAAGATTTCTCCGTGATCTCTCCCTCACAGCAGCTGCAGCCTATCCATACACTAATCCCAGCAGAGTGACGGGCGGCGCTACGTGACTCCAGCTTAAATAGAGGCTGGGTCACATACTGCAGTTGGCCAATCACAGCCATGCCAATAGTAGGCATGGCTGTGATGGCCTTTTGGACCAAGTAGTATGACACTTGTTGATTGGCTGCTGTGCAGCCTTTCAAAAAGCGCCAAGAAAGCACCGAACACCGAACCCGAACTTTTACGTAAATGTTCGGGTTCGGATCCGGGTGCCGAAAAACCTAAAGTTCGGTATGAACCCGAACTTTACAGTTCGGGTTTGCTCAACTCTACCTATGACGGAACTCAATACCGAAAAACTTAAACGCTAGTGTGAAAGTAGCCTAAAACTGCTGTAAGGAATGTTACAAATAAGTGCTAAAGACATGCAGAGGAGTAGAAGACATGAGTAGAGACAAAAACCCTATTTTGCTAGTTGAATGCAGCTATGAGAATGTTTTCTTTCTCTCTTTCTTTCTTTTTCTTTTTTTTTCTTTTTTCTTTATTGTGCTCAATCTATAGATTTTGAAATATATAACCAAGAAAAAGTATTTTTACTAATGTAAAAATATTTGAAAGCGTTGGTGTAGACATCCTTCTATCAGGCAATTGAATAATACATTGTTGCAATCTTTAGTGTATCAATAAATGGATTAAGCAACAGTTTTAAGTATAATGCATGCATAGACTGGTTTAGTATAAAATTACCCATTAGATTGTATACTTTCCGAAACCTTTTATAGCAGCTTGAAAGGAAAATTTTCGGGTGCACGTTGGTATACAATGTTCTTTTTAGTGCTGGAAGAAAGCGGCTTTCTGTTTATAGAATGTCTAAGTTATGTGGTCTGTTACCTGGAACAGTTCATTAACTCATTTATTTGCTTTCTTCTCCTTATCAGTAAGGGCCAGAACTAGAAAGCAATATCCAGTTCGCCTTACTGCTTATTTCAATGTTTGATTTTGAAATAAAACATAGTGACACCTGCAGATCTATAGTCTCAAAGTCCGTTGTGCAAAAGGGTATATAAATCATTTTTATATTTGGTTTAATGCAGGACTTCACAGGCTGCAGAGGGGCTATTTATTTTCAGTCAGCAAACAGCAGGACCTGCTTGGCTGTCACTGAGAATCTTCCAGTTGTCCTTTGTTTGTTTTTATATTATTTCTGATTTATTTATTAAGACAAGATTTTAAAAAAATTTTAAGAAAAAATTCTATAGCAATGGATAGCATCTCTTTGGGTATCCATCAGCCTTTCCTGTATTTTTGATGACAAGAATAGTCATATTCTTGGTGTCAAATATACTGGAACTCCAAGATACACCATCAAAATCAATTAGCCTATCACAGAGCATTTTACGCCAATATTGTGCCACTATTCTGGCTTAAAAATCTGTCTAAAAGCAAGCCAAACAATAGTTGGTGTAAAGTCAGAGAAAAGTTTATATCTCTGCACCAGATTTATCATCCAGCCACTGTGATTAATCTGGTGCAGGGATGGATAGACAGCCTGTCTTACTCCATTTTTAGGATTAGTAAATCTGGACCAGTGTGTGGTGTCTACATGCCTAGAATATAAGGCTCAATTCAGCAGTAAAAAGGAAATGTACTAATACTGTATTTAGAAATGTTATCTTATGCAAGAGACATGCTATTCTAGCACATGCGGCTGCTGAGGCCAGTGAATGGCTGCATTGGTCATGGGAACCCGAAGCAGCCACATAGGGGGCTACACCACTGGAATGGGAGATCTGTGGACAATGTTTTTTTTTGCTTTTGTTTTTTAAATTTGGGCACTCAAGTCAACTCTAAGGCATGCTTACTAGAGATGAGCGAAATTTAAAAAAATTAGATTCAGACGCTTTGCCAAATTTTTTCAAGAAATTTGCTTCACTCCAAATGAATTCACTAAATCACAAAGTGTGTTAAATCAGCTATATCTCGGCCTGCAGGGAGAGTGTATCTCAGTGTAAATTACTGTGCATCCCAGCAACATGCATAGCTAGTACTTTCTGGTAGTGAAAAAGGTACTATGCATCAGTATGAGAGGGAGGTCTGATACAGTACATGGACATGCGCATCGTAATGCAGGCCACCAATAGTCTTAGCTAACCCCTAGCTAAACCAAAAGGAAAGCACACAGCAGTCTTTAGTAAAAGAAAAAAAAAAAAACACTGTTTCCCTGCAAGACCTGTGTCCCATGGAGGCAGTGCCAATAAAGTAGTGGAGAAAAATAAAGATTATTTTAAGCCGTGTTGTGGCAGTGCAAACACATGCTTTTGAGTCACTTCTGTTAGCTATAAAATGACTGTGTGTCACTATTAGGCTCAGTTCACACTTCACTTATTTGGTCAGTTATGGGTCAAAAACACAGAACAGGTGCAGATATTTTCATGATACCTTATCTGAGAGTAGGGTTTTGGCTCACCATAAAGTAAATGCTGGAATTAACTGACCAAATAACTGAAGTGTGAACTCAGTCTTAAAGGTCAATGTTAGCATCAGGTATATTGTATTTAACCTTGAAGTGCCCAAAGATTCTACTATAGAGTGAAAGAGCTGTCTCATTTTACACCATGTGCTGTTACCACATAGATTAATAGATAGCCTTTTCTGTTAGCCACCGATTCTACTAAACTGGCAAAGGGCTCTCTTATTTCACTTTTGTGGGGGTGTCCACATTGATTGCTAGATAGTCTCACGGATGGTGTTGCAGAAAACTGAAAGTTATAAATAAACATCCGACTGACTTGATCCCAAACTAAGGAACATATGGGTGAGCCCTATAAAACCCCTAGAGCTCTCCCTGACTGCTTTGCCCATGCAAAGATCTTTATGATAGAAAATTGCATGCCCTCGTACCTAGACTGAGTGACACCTGAAAACCCTATAATAGTGAGGGGACACGACCACCGGCTCCCTGCACTTAATACGGAGGGAGTCAGGGTCACCTAGAATCAAGCCAGCACGGAAACACAAATAAAGAAAAATACTTATCTGAGGAACCAGCAGTTGCAGCCTCTTGCAGTGAACACAATCCAGGAAGTAGTATAAACCGCAAAGTGAAGCAGTATGGGAGGGAATATAAAGGGAGGCAATCGGTGTAAATAGATGACAGCTGGGAGAAGGAAAAGAGATGACAAAGTAAAACCAAAACAAAGAACATCATGCAAGAGGTACAGAAGAACATCTGCTACAGCTTCTCAGAGAGCTGGCGGTGACAGCCTATTCCGTTAGCCACTGATTCTACTAAAGTGGGATAGAGCGGTCTCATTTTACACTATTTGCTGCTTACACAAAGATTGTTAGGTAAATAGCCAAAGATACAAGTAGTGGCCCGGTCAACGAGTGGGGAGGGTTTCAGCAGTATTTTTCCTTTCTTGTGACCCATCAGAAGAACAAACCCCCCTCCCCCCCCCCCCCCAAAAAATAAAAAAAAATATTCTGTTGTTGGAGCATCCGCCCTCACATGTTCAGTATTTGATCAGTATTTGTGAGGCAAAAACAGGAGTGGGTACAAAACAGAGATGACATGTGAAGGAAATATTTGCAAGTTTGAGTTTTTAACCCACTCATGCTTTTAGCTTCTAAATCATGATCAAATCTGGATGCAAAATACTGACCGTGTGATTGAGGACTTATGGATGCTCCAAAGACAGAATCTGATTGTGATGGATCAGCAGAACCGTAAAAAAAAACTATCAACAAGGCCAAACAGGGACACTAGTGGCCCCAGAAAAGACTTATGAGAGTGGCAACAGCATGAGGAGTCAACATAGTGGTCCAGTCACAGAGTGGGGAGGTGAGTACAACAGCAGTGGCAGTAACAGCACAAGATGTTGGCAGTAGGAGAACATGGCAGCACAGGCAGCAGGTGTGGGGAATCAGGCAGAGGTGGCAGCATCAGAATAGTAGATTAAGCACGTGGCTAGAAGTAAAGGGCCATATTCCACAATGTTCTGGTGTGGCAGCACACTGCAGTCAGAACATTACTGCCAGAATGATGTATTCTGATGCATCAGGCACCGGTGGATTCATGTTTACAAAGGTTAATGTCTCAAAATTTTGTGTTGAAAGACGAGTTCTCTTTGGAGTAATTATGTCCCACGCTGCACTAAATACCCACTCTGATGCTACACTACTGGCCAGGCAGAAAATCTTGTCCAGGGCAAACTCGGCCAGTTGCGACCACAATTCAAGTTTGGCTGCCCAGTAGTCCAGGGTTCACTCCAAATATGCCACCACCTGCTGGTACAGGTTCTGCACCATGTCCTGCTGCTGGCTGGTTTATTCAGTTTCAGTGAAGAAATGTGCTCATTAGAAACTCAAAACTCAAGTTGGTGCTGCTCCTTAACCCCCCCAACCCCTTCTCCAACAATCATGACACATATAGGCAGCAACCAACCAATTACATAGGATGTCTCGATAGTAGTTGAGTTTATCATCAATCTCAAAAGGTGGAAAAAAAAAGCCCCCATTTTGGCCTGGTAGCAATGGTCTAACATCATGGAGAACCAGTAGTCAACCATCTGCCGAATGGTGATATTGCAGCTGTCACTACGCAAGCAACTCATTATGCATCAGGCCATTTGCACAAGGGAATTGGAGGGACTCCCTGCCTCAATCTCCACTGCATACTGTCATGATCTGTCGTGGTCATATGCCTGGTCTTCCATTGCCCTGTAGCTTCCTATGCTCCTGTTGCTCCTCCTGATCCTCTCTTGTTGCTTGGCCAGATAAAGCACCTATTTTTGTATACAATTACTGAGCGTTAATGTCCCACTCATTGTCCTCATCCTCCTCTTCCACCAGTTCAGCTTCCAAAGGGCTCGGGTGGCCATGAGATTTAGCGCCACGTCTCCTGTCCCCGGGCAAGACAGATTTATCAGCATCGGTTTCAAGACATGAGCGAGAGGAAATACATTATTCATCCAGTAGTCCTGGCGACTGACAAGTAAAGTGGCTTTGTCAAAGAGCCTGAGCAAATGGCAGGTGTCACGCATGAGCTGCCACTGTCTAACATTATAAAGTTAAACCGAGGAATAGTCCTGTCTGTCTGCATCATCAAGAAAACGGTTTCCTCTCCTCATACAGTCGGCCCAACATGTGGAGCATGGAGTTCCAATGTGTGGAAACGTCACATATGAGACAATATACTGTAGGGGAACACCATTCTGCCTTTGCAAATCAAGGAGGGTGTGTTTTGCACAGTAAGGCCCCTTTCACACGGGCGAGTATTCCACGCGGGTGCAATGCGTGAGGTGAATGCATTGCACCCGCACTGAATCCTGACCCATTCATTTCTATGGGGCTGTGCACACGAGCAGTGATTTTCACGCATCACTTGTGCGTTGCGTGAAAATCGCAGCATGCTCCTCTTTGTGCGTTTTTCACGTAACGCAGGCCCCTCAGAAATGAATGGGGTTGCGTGAAAATCGCAAGCAAGTGTGGATGCGGTGCGATTGTCATGCACGGTTGCTAGGAGATGATCGGGATGGAGACACGATCATTATTATTTCCCCTTATAACATGGTTATAAGGGAAAATAATAGCATTCTGAATACAGAATGCATAGTAAAATAGCGCTGGAGCGGTTAAAAAAAAAATATATATATATAATTTAACTCACCTTAATCCACTTGATCGCAGAGTCGGCATCTCTTCTGTCTTCATCTTAGCTGTGTGGAGCAACAGGACCTGTGGTGATGTCACTCCGGTCATCACATGGTCCATCACATGATTCATCACCATGGTAAAAGTTCATGTGATGGATCATGTGATGACCGGAGTGACGTCACCACAGGTCCTGTTGCTCCACACAGCTAAGATGAAGATCAAGTGGATTAAGCTGAGTTAAAATAAATATAAATATAAATATATATATATATATATATTTTAACCCCTCCAGCGCTATTTTACTATGCATTCTGTATTCAGAATGCTATTATTTTCCCTTATAACCATGTTATAAGGGAAAATAATACAATCTACAGAACACCGATCCCAAGCCCGAACTTCTGTGAAGAAGTTTGGGTACCAAACATGCGCAATTTTTCTCACGCAAGTGCAAAACGCATTACAATGTTTTGCACTCACGCGGAAAAATTGCGCGTGTTCCCGCAACGCACCCGCACATTTTCCCGCAACGCCCGCGTGAAAGAGGCCTAAGAGTGGCAGAAGTGCATTCACAGTTTCCTTGACATTTTCAAGAAGTCCTGTAGTTGGGTGGAAGACTTCAGTAACCGGATGGCAACCAGATTGAAGACGTGCGCAATGCAGAGTGCATGGGTTAGCCCTCCATGACGCAGCTCAAACAGAATGTTCTTCACATTATATGTGACCATGGTTCCTATCTTTAGTTGGTGAGAAAACAGCCAGGACTCGATTTCTAAATTGATGATGTGGAGCAGTTCCTCCCAGGTGTGACTCCATTCACCCAGACTGACCAGGTGCACAACCGCATGACAACTCTGTGACTTGCATAGGTGGTATGCTGGAGGATCACTTTGAAGTGTGCCTCCAGTGGAGGCTGAGGACAAGGTGGAGGAAGAGGAGGCAGAGGAGGTCATTGGCGGCAGAATCACAGCATAAGAACGCACAGAGGTGGCATTGACATCACCTGACCAAGTTGCTGTTGTGTTGGGCAGGAACCACATTTACCCAGTGGGCCATAAAGGAAATATATTGTCCTTGACCATAGTTACAGCTCCACATGTCGGTGCTGCCATGAACTGTACCAGACAGCAATAGGCTGAAGGACTGGACCACCTTCTGTTGTATGCAAGGCTGGTACAGCTGTTTTTAGAGAAGTAGTGATGACTTGGGACTCTTCACCCTTGGTGGGCACAAGCCATCAGTTATCTGAAATGTGCAAAGTCAACCACATGGAAAGGGAGATACTGTAGTACCAGCAGCTTGGCCAGAAGCACATTTAGTTTCTGTGACATTGGATAAGTGCACGCATACTGTTTGAGAATCAAGGCCTAATAGAATAGCTTATCTATTAAACAAGGTGGACATCACAATAACAGTAAATTTAGACAGCTTATTCCCCTGAATTTGACACTCAAGGCCTAATGGAATTGCTTATCTATTAAAAAGGTGGACACTGTTTAATTAGATAGCTCTGTACCCTACACAGTTGCAAACTGTGCTGTCTCTCATGAATCCCGCCAGCTCCAGATTACAGAGCCTGCACTGTCCCTGCCTAATTCCCACCAAATTTATTATACTGTATTTGTGTAAATGTATTCATTGACATCACTGTAAATGATATAAACATAATACTGAGGTCCGAACCTGACATTTATACAGATGAGTGCTGTTATACATTAGTTATCTCCACCCACAGAAGCACTCAGGTCCTTGCTAACTGACTTGTAATGCTCCATAGTTTCTATTTTTTTTTAAAGAGCTTTTCAGCAGCTCAGCATACTGTATATTACACAGTTCTATATCTCTTTTGATGCTGCAAAGCAACATATTACACAACTCAGATGCTACAGATACAGTATTTTTGGAAGGGAGGGTGTTTCATATAGAGCACACCTTCCTTACTCTTCAAAAAGATGTTCTGCAGTAGTTGGGATAGTCATAATGAGTTATTATGTGTTCCCCGCTATAAATAATAAAGAACATTGGGAGTCAATTAGAATTTTTTATCTGAATAAATGTACTCAGCCGGCAGCCTCAGGCTTTTAAATGCTCACAGAACTGGTGACTTACAGTTGCAAGAAAAAGTATGTGAACCCTTTGAAATGATATGGATTTCTGCACAAATTGGTCATAAAATGTGATCTGATCTTCATCTAAGTCACAACAATAGACAATCACAGTCTGCTTAAACTAATAACACACAAAGAATTAAATGTTACCATGTTTTTATTGAACACACCATGTATATATTCACAGTGCAGGTGGAAAAAGTATGTGAACCCCTAGATTAAAATGACATCTCCAAGAGCTAATTGGAGTGAGGTGTCAGAAAACTGGAGTCCAATCAATGAAATGAAATTGGAGGTGTTGGTTACCGCTGCCCTGCCCTATAAAAAACACACACCAGTTCTGGGTTTGCTTTTCACAAGAAGCATTGCCTGATGTGAATGATGCCTCGCACAAAAGAGCTCTCAGAAGACCTACGATTTAGAATTGTTAGAGTTGTTGCATAAAGCTGGAAAGGGTTATAAAAGTATTTCCAAAAGCCTTGCTGTTCATCAGTCCACGGTAAGACAAATTGTCTATAAATGGAGAAAGTTCAGCACTGCTGCTACTCTTCCTAGGAGTGGCTGTCCTGTAAAGATGACTGCAAGAGCACAGTGCAGACTGCTCAATGAGGTGAAGAAGAATCCTAGAGTGTCAGCTAAAGACTTACAAAAGTCTCTGGCATATGCTAACATCCCTGTTAGCGAATCTACGATATGTAAAACACTAAACAAGAATGGATTTCATGGGAGGATAACACAGAGGAAGCCACTGCTGTCCAAAAAAAAACATTGCTGCACGTTTACAGTTTGCACAAGAGCACCTGGATGTTCCACAGCAGTATTGGCAAAATATTCTGTGGACAGATGAAACCAAAGTTGAGTTGTTTGGAAGAAATGCACAACAATATGTGTGGAGAAAAAGAGGCACAGCACACCAACATCAAAACCTCATCCCAACTGTGAAGTATGGTGATGGGGGCATCATGGTTTGGGGCTGCTTTGCTGCGTCAGGGCCTGGACGGATTGCTATCATCGAAGGAAAAATTAATTCCCAAGTTAATCAAGAGATTTTGCAGGAGAACTTAAGGTCATATGCCTTCTGGAGTGGCCCAGTCAGAGTCCTGACCTTAACCCGATTGAGATGCTGTGGCATGACCTCAAGAAAGCGATTCACACCAGACATCCCAAGAATATTGCTGAACTGAAACAGTTCTGTAAAGAGGAATGGTCAAGAATTACTCCTGACCGTTGTGCACGTCTGATCTGCAACTACAGGAAACGTTTGGTTGAAGTTATTTGTGCCAAAGGAGGTTCAACCAGTTATTAAATCCAAGGGTTCACATACTTTTTCCACCTACACTGTGAATGTTTACATGGTGTGTTCAATAAAAACATAGTAACATTTAATTTTTTGTGTGTTATTAGTTTAAGCAGACTGTGATTGTCTATTGTTGTGACTTAGATGAAGATCAGATCACATTTTATGACCAATTTGTGCAGAAAACCATATCATTCCAAAGGGTTCACATACTTTTTCTTGCAACTGTATTATTTTTGTAATTTACAGTATGAGTGTGTTATCCCATATACAGTATTAACAGATCTACACTACTTATTTAAATATTGTAATGAATCACTCTCTCATGGGGTCACAATCACAGACTTCTTTGCAGACAACAGGGTTTAACCCCTTAAAGGGTTTCTATCACTTCGTATGACATAATTAGCTGTCAGACACTAGCGATCCGCTAGTGTCTGCTCTGGCCAACCATCCTAATATAACAGCTTTTGGGGCAGCCGTTTTGCTAAAAAATGAACTTTTATAAATATGCTAATGAGCCTCTAGGTGCTATGGGGCGTCATTAGCACCTAGAGGCTCCGTCTAGCTTCATAAACAGCCGCAGCCCAGCACGTCCCTCCAGCCCGCCCATCTCCTGCTGAATGCGATCCTCCGTGTGACGCAGCGGACGAATTCTCGCTCTGACATCTCCACTGCGCCTGTTCCTTGGAGCACTATGACGTCATCGGCGCAGGCGCAGTGGAGATGTCTGAGCAGGGAAGCGGTCAGACATTCACTCTGCGCATGCGGCGAATACAGCCGCGCACGGCGCATGCGCGAGAATTCGTCCGCTGCGTCACACGGAGGATCGCATTCAGCAGGAGATGGGCGGGCTGGAGGGACGCGCTGGGCGGCGGCTGTTTATGAAGGTAGACGGAGCCTCTAGGTGCTAATGACGCCCCCATAGCACCTAGAGGCTCATTAGCATATTTATAAAAGTTCATTTTTTAGCAAAACGGCTGCCCCAAAAGCTGTTATATTAGGATGGTTGGCCAGAGCAGACACTAGCGGATCGCTAGTGTCTGACAGCTAATTATGTCATACGAAGTGATAGAAACCCTTTAACGCAAAACGCTGTGCATGTACGGCAGGGGGTGCATTGCCAGAATGCATTCTGCCGTACATGCACGGTGGGTTTTAGTGTTGGGTGGCAGCGTTCTTGGTGTATACCAAGGGATCCTCCTGCTTGTAGGTAAATGCTGCAACATGGTATGTGCTGCCTCTATTGCAATGTATTTGCAGGGACCATGATTATTGTGCAATCTGGCTGTTTCACCATGTGAGTCCTCCCTCTTTTATGAAATTTACACAGATGTAAGTGTAACCATATGTGTGAGGAACATAGTTAAAGCCTTACCCGTATTGTTGTAATGCTGCCACAATCGCGGTATTCCGTAGTGCAGGTAAATAGAGACGCACTTCATACTCACCAGGTCCACTTGTGGCGTCCCACGAGGGCGGGTGATGGACTTGTTTGAGGAGCACGGGCGGGAGTAGCGCTGTTCCAGCCCGTATGGTTCTTTGGATCCAGGGATAGATGTCTGCTTTTCTTTGAGAGGGCAATAATCCTTGTACTGCTGTAGGGGAACCATATGCAATTCGAAAAAGGATGTTTCTTCTTCAGTGGCCTGCAGAATAGTGAATTTTCTCGGCTTATAAGGGGAGAGTGGGGGCGTTCCTGATGATGGAAGGAAGGGGGCGTGGTTATGATATCCCAGGTGTTGGATTTAATTGGTGTTTAAGCGATATTCCATAATGCTGTTGCGGCAATGCTCCAAAGTGCGGCATAGGGACATAGTCCCTTGAGCAAACCTATGTTGTGGAAAGATAGGTGTTTTTCTTGAATTGTCATTATGATGTCAGTGTAGTGTTCTGGTCAGGTGATTGGATCATGTGCATCAGAAGGGGGTGTGTTCAAGGTGCAGTCATGTGATTTTTGGATGTGATTAGACTTGTGATTGTGCGCTGCGATAAGGAGTTGGTTCAGAGTGCGGTTTTAATGCGTTCTTTTCATGGAAACTGTCTTTTAATATGTGAGGGTATTACCGGTGGTTTGGATAATCTTCACATATTCGTGTGTGTACACACACCTATCCACATCGTGTGGTGGCTAGGGTTAGGGTGCGGTTTTGTTGCATTTTATTTGGGAATGTTTCCCAAATTTTGGGGATTTTTGTTGTGATTTTTATATGTGTGTATTTATTGTGCACATGTATGTGTGCATGAGGGATCTTAATGGTGAGGGTGAGAGAAATATTGGTATGCAAAATATAGAAAGGGATTTATGGAGAATTTTTTGTATATAGACAATTGTATAAAAAATATATAATGTGAGGACATACAGGATGTTCGTCATATTGTAGAAGCCACTGAATGGGGATGCGTGATGGAGAGTATGGGGTATTTCTGGGCATGTTCTACTTATTCTATATATTGTGTGTGCCTGTGAACAATTTTAGAATCTTTATCGGTATATCTATTTTCTCTGATTTTAGGCATCATATTTGATTCAAGTGTGTTTACCCAGAGGGATGACTTGGATGGATGTGTAGGTAAGTGTTATTGTGGGTTCTTATGGTCAATTCCTGTGGTAAATTGTTGTCATAGAGTTACTAATTGTAAGAGAATTTTTATTGTAGAGAAAAAAAAAAAAAATCAGTTTTTTTATTGTAAACATTTTTTTATTGTAAAAAGTTTTTTTGTTAAACAATCTATTATGTTTGTTGTTAGTATGTAGTATTTGTGTCACGGGGCGCCAAAGGCGCACTCGGTCTCCTATCAGCTGCAGACCTGCTGCTTAGCTTCAGGAGCGAGGATCTGTGTTTGGCCTCGTTCCCAGGGCGGCTATGCTAGCTGGCAGGCTCCCTGCTCCTAGGTCTGCCTTGAGCGCCGAGCTGATCCCTCGGTGCTCGACTTGTCTGTCTGTCGGTCATGTGACGCTGGCCATGTCACATGACCCTCAGACCCTACTATAAATACAGGCAGCCTGCTGGCCACATGTTGCCTGTTAATTCTAGGTTCCTGGCTATTTGTTGGACTACTAATTACTCACCTGATCCTGTTCCCTGACGATCTTTTGCCTGCTCCTCCTATACTGCGCATCGCTCCTGGTATTGTGACCTCGGCTCCCACCTGACTACTCTTTGCGGACTCCTCTGGTACTTCTCTACTCTCCTGGTATTTGACCCCGGCTTCTCCTGACCATTCTTTGCGTAGCTCTCTTGGTTCTGACCCGGTCCGTTCACATTCCGTTATTTGTCTTGTCTGTCTTCCCAGCACGTATCCTAAGTTAGGGACTGCCGTCTAGTTGTCCCCTGTCATTAGGACTTGCGAGGCAAGTAGGCAGGGCCAGGGGTGAGGGTGGAGCGCAGTTGTCACTATCCTCCCCCCTGTGTGTAGTGTACGTGACCGTCACAGATTAACAGGCCGTAACCTAACCACTGTATCATGAATCCTCTGGTGACCCTGACTGACTGTTGAGGAACGGTTGAGACGTGTGCATATATATCCATGCATGCCTGCAAACACGTGCGGGCATGTGTGGTATATATATGCATACATTAACCACCGCATCATGGGGTGATGCCCATGGTGATCCCCAGGGGCTCATAGTGGCCCCTGTGGGAAATATGTGGTCCCTGGAAGCTGTGCCCCCTTATAATCCCCCTTATATTAGTATATATATGTGCCCCCTTATATATGTCCCCTGTATGTGATGCCCCAGATATATGCGAGGGTGTGTGTATATATAGATATGTGTGTATGTATTTGCACACGTGTCTATGTATATACACTTATGTCAGCATGACAGTATGTATGTGGGCTTATTGCTGCCCATTCATACCCCCGGTTTTGTATGTGTTTATAGATGTGCCCCAAGCATCTGTGGATATATATATATATATATATATATGGGCCTATAACTGCCCATGTATGCCCCAGGTTTATAATGAGTATATATGTGTATATAGACTCGCCCCAAGTATCTATTTACATATATATACTTAAATGCCCCCCAGAGGGACAGCGTTTAGCCAGTTCCTGCAGATGGCTGGTGACTTCAAAGGCTAAGCAGTTGCCTTTTGTTGATTTTATCAGCCTAGTTACTTATGTTTGGGACATGGCTGGGTGTGTGGTGTTGCTAGCCTCAGGGGGCCAACTGGCAGTCCTGAGTGCAGGTATACGTCACAGTGACACTATGATGTCACATCCCTGAAGAAGGAGGAGGGAGGCTGCTTTTGGGCTATAAAGCCCCCAGCACGGCAGACATGCTCTCTCTTGCAACCAGACTAGATACATGGGAGAGTGCAGCTCCATGATGACCGCCTGGAAATGGCCTACTAACGCTGGAAGGATTAAGTATATCCCCTGACCCCCGACCGCTATATCTCTCCCCTGGTTAACCCACACCCCTGGTCCTGTAACCCCTATATTTGTGTCCCTGATGTGTACCCTGGGCCCTGATTTACCCTTGTCCCTGATGTGTACCCTGGGCCCTGATTTACCCTTGCCGTGTTACTGGACACCCTGATCCCCCAAACCCTTGCCTTATTGTATCATTGTTTGTACCCCTGATCCTGTGCCACTGGTTCCCCTGATTGTATTTGTGGTTACCCCCACTGTATCTGGTTACTGGACACCCTGATCCCCCAAACCCTTGCCTTATTGTATTCTTGTTTGTACCCCTGACCCTGTGATCCCCCAAACCCTTGCCTTATTGTATTCCCCTGTTGTACCCCTGATCCTGTGGCCCTATTAGCACCCCTGATTACCCCCACTCCCTGCTGTGTCCCTGATCCCTGCTGTACCCCTGGTAAACCTCAGCACTCACTTGCAAGTAACCCTTGCAGTGCTGAATCTATAGTGTCTGTGGCCTGCACTCCCTTGCAGTGCCACCGTTAACCCCGTAGGGACAGTGAGTACAGATAGGTGGGATATTGTTAATATTACTTGTATGTGTGAACTGTGTAGTTAGTTGATGGGTGGAATTGGGAATGTGTAGTGTAGTTTAGGATTGTATATTTAATGCTGTATTGTTAGTATTGCGTGCGTAGTGTATTGTTAGTAATAAATACTGTGTTTGGTTTATAACTATCTGTGTGGCGTGTGGTTATTGGCGATAGTTAGTTTAGTAAGGCGCATGCAGCTAGCGTAGTGATTAGTGTAAAGTATAGCGAAGAGGTTGTTATTATATAAAGGCATAAATGGGCGGAGTTATCACTAGATGGCTCCTCCCATTTATGAATATTAATTATCGATATTTGCATAAATATTGGTGATTAATATTCCCCCTTTACATTGGCGAGCCAGGCCCACTGCGTGGATTTTGCGCTTATTTTTGGTCTTAAGGTTGAGGGTCGCTAGTACTGTGAAATAGCGGGCAGGAGAGACGCGGTCAGCGGAGTGTCTGTGCGTCTAGGACCCGATAATTCGTACAGGAGAAGCGATACTTCCCTTAGAGTACCAGAAATAAAACAAAATCTTTTGCAGAGAATCTATAATTGTTCTGTGAATTAATATTTTTGTATTTGCTTTACACGGTCACCGTCGCTGGGGTAAGAGAAGAAGACACGGAAAAGTACAGCACCAACAAGCATCGCTCAAGTGATTGCAAGGGAGAAGAGCACACGTCACTGGAGGAGATCCATCTTCGTGGGAGCGGCGTACAAGTCAGGCTGGTCGGGACGAGGCGATCCGGGAAAATGGACCTCTTCCAAGCAGCTGCGAGATACGGCGCCAAGGAGAAGATGGACACTCATCAAACGGTGAGTATGGACTTCCCCACACTGCAACACTTGAGCAGACACAGCACATTTAACCCCATCCTCCCCACTACATACAAGTCAGCAGAAATGCTGTGGTCCGATTTGTTGGCACAGGCTTGTAGTTATGACAAGCTTTGTGTGAACAAACGGACGGTGTTGAACAAGGCCACCAAACGGCTTCGGATGCTAGCCAAACTCGTTCATACGTTTGAGGCTAGCATCTGTAAGCCAAAGGAAGTGGCGCTGGTGTCTCAGTCAACGGAGACAATTCCTCCGGCCATTCACTGCCAATGCTGTGCTAGTAATTCGGACCAGGTTTCGGCATTGCGGGCACAGCTGGCAGAGAATGTGCAGTCTACTGTTGACCGAGATGCGCAGGTGGCTAGGATAGAGTCACAGTTAGTAGAGCTGCAGAGGCAGAAGGAGGAAATTGAGGCTAAGTTGACTCAGTCTTATACTGAAGTCAATGCCTTCAAGGAGCGGACTGCCTCTACTGACGTGACGGTAGCCAAATTGAAGGCTCAGGTTGCTGTAAGGTCCCAGCTAATGTCTGGCATGCAACAGGTTATCACCAAGTTGGTGCCGGCCCTTTCTTTTTCCGTAAAGCCAGGGTCGGAATCTCCCAAAACGTTGCCCTGTGCAGGGCCACAAGGGGGGAGAGTAGTCTGTGACCGGTCTGATCATCAGGTCAAGCCGGTCCAGACTAACAGAGATTTTTCCCTGACTTTGGGAAAAACAACTGTGGTGAAGAGTGCGTCCCTGAGGATGGAACAATTCAGGAGAAGGGAGCACGGATGCAGTGTAGATGGACCTGGGCCATGCAGAGCAAACATCAGATGTTTTGCATGTGGTGGCCTAGGTCACATAGCGAGACACTGCGAAACAGATGGGAACATAACACACAGGACAGGAAACCAAGTCACGTGTTTCAGGTGTGGGAACAAAGGACACATTGCAAGGAATTGCCCTTGTGCAAGTAATTGCAATGTGTCCAACAGTATCAGCCAGGTAACAAATTGTGCAGTGGGGTCTAGTCAGCCTGGCCATAACGGGGTTACCTCTCGGCAGCATCACCAGCTGCTGAGGGGTCAGAGTGGCCAAGCTAGGCTAGGCAACATTTGACACCCCAGTACTATTTGTTACACAGTTTGTTCCCTGTGTATGTCCATGTTGTGTGTTTTTGTTATCTGTTTGTACGTTCTTCTTGATGTTGATGGTGGTAGTCCTTGTCTACGGATGTGTTCTACCATGCTGATTTATGTAGTGTTGTAAGTCCCGTCTGCTGTCTTTGTTTCATTCTGTGTCCCCTTGGAGTGGAACAGTGTTATACTGTGGATCGAGAACGTATAGGTTCGCGAGCAGATAATATCACACGGGAAATCCTGCTGGTCGGGAGAAGGCATAAGGACCTTCTCCATGCAGCACACAAAGGATGATGTGATATTATTCTGGGCAACCAGGGTCTCAGATCGATACAGATAGCACTGTTGTGCTCCAGGTTTTCGGTAGGGCTGTGTTGCGCTGGGGACTGGGGCGGACAGACAACATTGGTGTAATGTTGTGCTGCGCACTTAATTCTAGTCCAGTCAGGTAGCACAGCTCTGATAGGGATTGGACGCAGAGTGTTTGGCAGCAGAGTGTGGACTGTGTTCTTGTGTTGTGGGGTCCTGGGGAGCCAGGGCACGACTATGCCATTGGTTCTGCGGGCCTCCACAAGACGGGATCACAGGGGGAGGTCAGCCTGGGTGCACATGAGTGGACAGGGATGCGGTACCATCAATAACAAGATGGTGCTTTGTCCACAGAACTCCAGTTATCCCAACCTAGTAGGGTGGCCATCCTTATCTGTTGGTGCAGAGGGATGGGCAGCAGAGGATGCAATCCTCTGAAGGTACGGTGTTAAGACACCAGTGTTGGGATAACGAGGGGTCCTGTGAGATAAAGGGCAGCTCAATGCCTTTCTCTACCCATGGGTCAAAGGTATTGGTGCTGGAAATTTTCACATTAATTGCACTGTTAGGGGAGAAATTCCCCTGGGAGCGCCTGGTATTTTCTTCTGCCATAGGTGTGATTTTATATGGAGCGGAAGAAAAACCCAGGAGACGCCACAGAAGAGACCAGCTATTCCCCCTGACACTGTTGTGAAGCTCCAGAGGATCCCACTGGATTTTGGCAACTAAGCGACCTCTGCCTAGAGGTGTTCTAGAGAAGACTGTGCCACAATCCAGCGGGAGCATTATTTAAGGCTCTGGAGGAAGACTTGGGAGACGTTCGGGTGGAAGAACTTATCACTTGTTTCACCCAGTGAAACTTCTTCTGGTTCTGGTCATCGTAATCGGAGGGTCAAGGGACTTACTGACCAAATACACCAGAACCAGACAGAACTTTACTGAACTAACCAAAGGAGGAGGCTCAGTACATAAACATTGTTCCTGTAGCCAAATATTTTATGGACACTTTGTTTCCTATGAGGGTTCGGGACGTATAACTTGTACTACCCCGAAACCCCATAGCACATTGTATTTATTGATTGATTGTGTTTGTTGCTCGATGGTGTACCCATGGACACTCTAGGTACAAATGTGTGACAGCCTATATTCGGCTGTACACATTTGCATCCTATAGTCGTTTCCCATTGACACAGGGGTTTGCGACCTACCTGTGTCTTTGGAGGTGTAGAGATATGCCAGGTTGCATGAGTCTCTATGGGTACACATACATATAATGATTTTGGTGGTGTTCGGAGGGATGTGACATGTGTTTTGTGTGAATGGGGATAAGGTTAGGTCACGATAGGGACAGGCATCATTCATTTGCCACCTTGAACCCTGGAACGGTGAGGTTCTTAAGGGAAGGGCTGGAGGTGTAGTGTGGCGGAGGTGTTCTCCGCAGTAGAATTTAGGTACTATGACATCACCGCTTAAGAGTCTGACCTGCCTTGTAAAGACCTATTAATCTGTCCACGGGAGAACCGCACCCATCAAGATGGAAACAGACGTTGGATAGAAGAAAGTTGGGACAAAGACTGTAAGGGTGAACCCGCTCCAGAATTGGGGGGGGCGAAGATACCTGAAGATCGGCAGAATTACCGAGAGACTGTGGGGGTGTGGTCACTCCAAAGTGGGGGTGGCCGACACCAAGAGACTGTTATAGAAAGGTAAAGACTGTAAGGGTGAACCCGCTCCAGAATTGGGGGGGACGAAGATACCTGAAGATCGGCAGAATTACCAAGAGACTGTGGGGGTGTGGTCACTCAAAAGTGGGGGTGGCCGACACCAAGAGACTGTTAAAGAAAGGCCAGTTAAAGACTGTAAGGGTGAACCCACTCCAGAATTGGGGGGGGGACGAAGATACCTGAAGATCGGCAGAATTACTGAGAGACTGTGGGGGTGTGGTCACTCCAAAGTGGGGGTGGCCGACACTAAGACTGTTAAAGAAAGACCAGCTAACCAAGAGACTGTGGGTGTGTGGTATCCTAAAGATGTAAGAAGACAGAAGGGCAGGTCGGAGGAAACTGGATTGGGGATGTCTAAGTACCTAAAGATCAGTGTGCACTACAGTTCTTCCTGAACTTCCACCAAAAATGGGGTTGAAGGGGGGCAAAAATATCTCAACCCGTTCCCCCATTATATTGTCGTATTATATTTCGACAACAGGGGGATTGTTGAGGAACGGTTGAGACGTGTGCATATATATCCATGCATGCCTGCAAACACGTGCGGGCATGTGTGGTATATATATGCATACATTAACCACCGCATCATGGGGTGATGCCCATGGTGATCCCCAGGGGCTCATAGTGGCCCCTGTGGGAAATATGTGGTCCCTGGAAGCTGTGCCCCCTTATAATCCCCCTTATATTAGTATATATATGTGCCCCCTTATATATGTCCCCTGTATGTGATGCCCCAGATATATGCGAGGGTGTGTGTATATATAGATATGTGTGTATGTATTTGCACACGTGTCTATGTATATACACTTATGTCAGCATGACAGTATGTATGTGGGCTTATTGCTGCCCATTCATACCCCCGGTTTTGTATGTGTTTATAGATGTGCCCCAAGCATCTGTGGATATATATATATATGTAGTTAAGGCTGCCGTGCAGCCTGTATTTGTGGGAGGGGCATAGGCCCCGCCCCCTTTTGCTATAAGACCCGTGGAGTGCAAGGGACGGGACGTGCAGCCAGTTACCTGGTACTTCCGGTTCGCGTCTGGTTCCTGCACGTCCCGCTCGTTTTTCGTCACGGTGGGTGAGTATCTGTTGGCGTTCGGCTCGTCTCTGGTGTCCTTCAGGTAAGCAGGCGGAATCCGATGCCGGCACGGCGGGTCCGGTCCTCACCCCGGCGGGGGGGGCAGCGCGCGGCTGGTCACGATGTTTCCACGGTACTGGGGCGCTGCAAACACGTGGCGGGGTATACCGTCTTCCATGAGGCAGGCCGGGCGATGCAGGTTCATGCGGGCGGGCGTTCCGGGAGCGGCCGCGTGTGCCGGTTGCTAGGCGCGCTGAGGCTCCGCCCCTAGTAACGCTCGCTCCATGTTCCAACTAGTGTCAACCAAGAAATTGCTAAACATTCACTTTCTATACTGAATGATCTGCGATTTTCGCATTTTATGACAGCAATATTACACTTTGTACCTATTCTGCTACAATATACGTTATTATAATAGTTCAGAATGATGTTAGGATTCCAAACTGAAGAACATGACACTGACACATGCAGCATTGTACAGTTTATATTATTTGATATAGAAGCTTTCTCCTGGAAGAAGGAGTTTTCAAGATGTCATACAGAGGAACAGGCTGGCCACTCTTGAATGCTGCAGTTAGATTAATCTGTTAATAGAAAGAGGGAAATATACATATATGTGTATATTATGTCCGTCAGTGGGATAGAGCGGCTGCAGCACCAACTGTCCACATACATATGCATATAAATGTCCGTCCATCTAGTGTTACCACCTGTGATTCTCCAGGGGGATAGAGCGGCTGCAGCACAGACTGTCCATATATATATATATAGTGTCCGTTCATCTAGTATTACCACCTATGCGCTTCACATCAATCTAGTACTTATGAGTTATGTCACAAGTGAGGGTGTCAAGTACCGGCTGGTATTTACATATAGGTCGTTTCATAGTTCCTTGTTATGCGGGCCCACGGGTTCCATCAGGCACGTGGCGGATCACCTTTGGGTCTCATCGCCAAAGGCGCATGCACGTCAGCACGGGCGCTTGGGTAAGCACGTGGCTGGGTTCATGAGAACGGTTCCCATTCACCATTTGTTTTCTGTCCTTAAAGGGCCATATTGCATATCTTAAGGTTCTGGAGTCTGTTGCTTTCCTGCGCTAGAAGCGGCTTGTTGCCTCGGCATACGGGAACAGCAGTGCCGGTATTCTGTTTAAAAAAAAAAAAAAAAAAACTTATTGTTTTGTCTTGCGTCATCATGTTGCAGTTCTGCTTCTGGTCGGCTATCTGACGCTCCACTCCGGTTCAAGGATTCTTGACTTTTGGTAGGTGGTACGTCCTGTCTTCTATACGGGTATGGTATGTGTCACAGGGGTTTGGCCGCAGGCACCTTCACACGTTTCATCTGTAATGTCCGCCGCACCCATGTCAGGTTGTCTCTTTGTCTATTGTGGTACGTCTGCTTGAAACGTTCAGGCATTGTTGCGTCCGCCGCTCCGGTGGCATGTGGTCCGGCCTTTATTCCCAGGTTGTCATTTGTTTATTGTGGTGCGTCTGCTTGAAGCGTTCAGGCAAAGTCTCGTCCGCCACTTCGTGGCACGGGGTCCTGGATTTCAGGGTGTCTCGTCATCTCATGTGGTACGTCCGCTTGAAGCGTTCAAGCAGTATTATGTTGTTCACTCCTGGAACGTCCAGGTTGCCATGCTCATCTACTGTTGCACGTCTGCTTGAAACGTTCAGGCAAAGTATGTCTGCCACGCTGGTGGATTGTGGTCCTGCCTGGAACGTCCAGGTTGTCATATTTATCTCCGGTGTACGTCTGCTTGAAACGTTCGGGCAATTATGACGTCCGTCACCCCGGTGACACGTGGTCCTGCCTGGTACGTCCAGGTTGTCTTACTTGTTTTTGTTACATGTTTGTCTGAAGCGTTCAGGCGGTGTCGCGTCAGCCGCCCCGGCGGCATGGTGTCCTGTCTAAGTACGTCCTAGGGGTCTTTCTTTCACCATAATTGGCACACCTCCGCCCATAGCAGCTGGCTTGACCCTGCAGCACGCACGGGGGGCACGTCATCCTGGTTAGTGGCTCTTCTGTCCTCATCATTGTTGCCTAAAAACATTTAGGCCATGTTGTCATCCACCCGTAGGGGCAGGTTGTACGGCCTGACGCAACCAGGTGGGTTATTCCCAGTGCATTTAGAGGTTCATTTTTTGTTCTTGTTTATACGGCAGCACGTTGGGTTCTCGGTGCCTTCGGTTTCCCATAAACAAGGCCTCCACCTCGGTCAGTGGTTCGGGCCTCCGGTACGGTATCGTTATCATTGTCGTCAAATTTATTACCAGGTGAGTATCTAGTCAGGTCCGTCAGGCCGGCCATAATCTAGGGGCGGTCTTTCTGGTAGAGGCAAAAAGGGGGAGGGGCCATCGAATGTCCAAAACACGCCTGGTGTCGGCACTAGTAACAAAGGTTTTGTCCTCAGGTGATATCCAGGGCGTAGAGTGTTGCAGCGTGGTCAACATGTCCCAGGCCTCAGACATCGACGATGCCTCGTCCATCTCCGGGTCCGTGGTTTCCGGTCTGGCTGGTCATGGATCCCTGAGGAACTGGACCATTCCAAAATTGGTGGCCGAATTAAATAGAAGGGGCATCAGTCACCCGGCTTCGGCCAGGAAAGCCGAACTGTATAGGCTGCTGGTATCTAGCCCGGGCCCATCCGGCGAGCAACTGGCAGTACCCACTGTCCAGGCATCGCTGGCGCAGTTGAATGCCACTATGGGGAGTCTGGCTGCCTCAGTAGCAGACATCCAGCACAGGGTCATGGAACTGGAGTCCAGGGCTTCCACCTCGTCGCAGTCGGTGCCGCCCGTGACAGCGGTGTCAGGGCCAGTGGCGGTTTCCCCAGGTATGTCGGCTACTCCGCCGGCCATTGTCCCAGCTCATTTTGTGGCGGAAAATATCAGGAGGGATATACTGGCAGGCAAGGAGGTCAACCTGGCTTCTATCCTCATAGCATCCCATGATGCAAGCGAGCATAGAACCATCGATTGCGGGGAGGTGTCAGTGGTGATGAAATCAAAAGACGCCCGACTGAATCGCAAACTGTCCATACCCGAGTTTGTGCTCGCTTTCAGTTTGTTCAGAGACGTCATCTGCTCGGCACAGCCCAATAGGAGGGAGGAGCTGGACGCCTATCTATATCAGGTCACCGATTTGGGCCACAAGTATGGGGGCTCGGCGTTTTACGATTACCATCGGTCCTTCGCGGCTAAAGCTGCAGCCTCCCTAGCGCAGTTTCAATTCATGACCAATTGGGCTGTGCTAGACATGGAGCTTTTCTGCAGGCATTTTGCGGGACTCCGAGCCCCCACTTGTGGTTCGTGCCAGTCCATTTTCCATGACACAGTATGGTGCCCCAACGAGGCGTCTGCCCGTTCAGATAGAGCCATTCCATGTACATCGGGAGTCTCCAGGGGTCCGGCCCTCATGGACAAGTTTGGCAGGCCTATTGTGTATCTGGGCAAAAGCCAGATATGCAATAACTTCAACTTCGGGCACTGCATGTTCAGCGGGTGCAGGGCACTTCACGTGTGCACGGTCTGCTTTCGGGCACATCCCAGGTCTACCTGTCCCAAAAAATCGGCCAAACAAGCATGACTGACCGACGTCAACGTGGATCTCCTGGAAACACTCCTGGAAAGTCATGGCGACCGACAGTTCGT